>NW_025110954.1:600000-1094320 GCF_015476425.1 Leptopilina heterotoma | reverse complement strand
CACCCGGACGCCATCAGACAATAATGAAAATTTGGTAAAAACGAAAATAAAAATTTATTTTATCCAAATTTATTTAATCTTATCATCTGAAAATTACCAGAGTTCTAGTAGGGACTGAACCCTATGCAATCCTGAAAAATAGAGAATATTATTTCAATTTTTTAGTAGTAGCAGGTTCACCCGTACGCCATCAGACAATGAAAATTTGGTAAAAACGAAAATAAAAATTTATTTCATCCAAATTTATTTAATCTAATCATCTGAAAATTACCAGAGTTCTAGTAGGGACTGAACCCTACGCAATCCTTAAGAATAGAGAATTTTATTTTATTTTTTAGTAGTAGCACCATCACCCGAACGCCATCAGACAATGAAAATTTGGTAAAAACGAAAATAAAAATTTATTTTATCCAAATCTATTTAATCTAATCATCTAAAAATTACCAGAGTTCTAGTAGGGACTGAACCCTACGCAATCCTGAAGAATAGAGAATTTTATTTCCATTTTTTAGTAATAGCAGGTTCACCCGTACGCCATCAGACAATCAAAATTTGGTAAAAACGAAAATAAAAATTTATTTCTTCCAAATTTAACAATTCTAATCATCTGAAAATTACCAGAGTTCTAGTAGGGACTGAACCCTACGCAATCCTGAAGAATAGAGAATTTTATTTTAATTTTTTAGTAGTAACACCATCACCCGAACGCCATCAGACAATGAAAATTTGGTAAAAACGAAAATAAAAATGTATTTTATCCAAATTTATTTAATCTAATCATCTGAAAATTACCAGAGTTCTAGTAGGGACTGAACCCTACGCAATCCTAAAGAATAGAGAATTTTATTTTATTTTTTAGTAGTAGCAGGTTCACCCGTACGCCATCAGACAATCAAAATTTGGTAAAAACGAAAATAAAAATTTATTTTATCCAAATTTATTTAATCTTATCATCTGAAAATTACCAGAGTTCTAGTAGAGACTGAACCCTACGCAATCCTGAAGAATAGAGAATTTTATTTTAATTTTTTAGTAGTAGCACCATCACCCGAACGCCATCAGACAATGAAAATTTTGGTAAAAAAACGAAAATAAAATGTATTTTATCCAAATTTATTTAATCTAATCATCTGAAAATTACCAGAGTTCTAGTAGGGACTGAACCCTATGCAATCCTGAAGAATAGAGAATATTATTTTATTTTTTAGTAGTAGCACCATCACCCGAACGCCATCAGACAATGAAAATATGGTAAAAACAAAAATAAAAATTTATTTCTTCCAAATTTAACAATTCTAATCATCTGAAAATTACCAGAGTTCTAGTAGGGACTGAACCCTACGCAATCCTGAAGAATAGAGAATTTTATTTCCATTTTTTAGTAATAGCAGGTTCACCCGTACGCCATCAGACAATCAAAATTTGGTAAAAACGAAAATAAAAATTTATTTCTTCCAAATTTAACAATTCTAATCATCTGAAAATTACCAGAGTTCTAGTAGGGACTGAACCCTACGCAATCCTGAAGAATAGAGAATTTTATTTTAATTTTTTAGTAGTAACACCATCACCCGAACGCCATCAGACAATGAAAATTTAGTAAAAACAAAAATAAAAGTGTATTTCTTCCAAATTTAACAATTCTAATCATCTGAAAATTACCAGAGTTCTAGTAGGGACTGAACCCTACGCAATTCCGAAGAATAGAGAATTTTATTTTAATTTTTTAGTAGTAGCACTATCACCCGAACGCCATCAGACAATGAAAATTTGGTAAAAACAAAAATAAAAATGTATTTCTTCCAAATTTAACAATTCTAATCATCTGAAAATTACCAGAGTTCTAATAGGGACTGAACCCTACGCAATCCTGAAGAATAGAGAATTTTATTTCCATTTTTTAGTAATAGCAGGTTCACCCGTACGCCATCAGACAATCAAAATTTAGTAAAAACGAAAATAAAAATTTATTTTATCCAAATTTATTTAATCTAATCATCTGAAAATTACCAGAGTTCTAGTAGGGACTGAACCCTACACAATCCTGAAGAATAAAGAATATTATTTCCATTTTTTAGTAGTAGCAGGTTCACCCGTACGCCATCAGACAATCAAAATTTGGTAAAAACGAAAATAAAAATTTATTTCTTCCAAATTTATTTAATCTAATCATCTGAAAATTACCAGAGTTTTAGTAGGGACTGAACCCTACGCAATCCTGAAGAATAGAGAATTTTATTTCCATTTTTTAGTAGTAGCACCATCACCCGAACGCCATCAGACAATCAAAATTTGGTAAAAACAAAAATAAAAATGTATTTCTTCCAAATTTAACAATTCTAATCATCTGAAAATTACCAGAGTTCTAATAGGGACTGAACCCTACGCAATCCTGAAGAATAGAGAATTTTATTTCCATTTTTTAGTAATAGCAGGTTCACCCGTACGCCATCAGACAATCAAAATTTGGTAAAAACGAAAATAAAAATTTATTTCATCCAAATTTATTTAATCTAAGCATCTGAAAATTACCAGAGTTCTAGTAGGGACTGAACCCTACGCAATCCTGAAGAATAGAGAATTTTATTTCCATTTTTTAGTAGTAGCACCATCACCCGAACGCCATCAGACAATCAAAATTTGGTAAAAACAAAAATAAAAATGTATTTCTTCCAAATTTAACAATTCTAATCATCTGAAAATTACCAGAGTTCTAGTAGGGACTGAACTCTACGCAATCCTGAAGAATAGAGAATTTTATTTCCATTTTTTAGTAATAGCAGGTTCACCCGTACGCCATCAGACAATCAAAATTTGGTAAAAACGAAAATAAAAATTTATTTCTTCCAAATTTAACAATTCTAATCATCTAAAAATTACCAGAGTTCTAGTAGGGACTGAACCCTACGCAATCCTGAAGAATAGAGAATTTTATTTTAATTTTTTAGTAGTAGCACCATCACCCGAACGCCATCAGACAATGAAAATTTGGTAAAAACAAAAATAAAAATTTATTTCTTCCAAATTTAACAATTCTAATCATCTGAAAATTACCAGAGTTCTAGTAGAGACTGAACCCTACGCAATCCTGAGGAATAGAGAATTTTATTTTAATTTTTTAGTAGTAGCACCATCACCCGAACGCCATCAGACAATGAAAATTTGGTAAAAACAAAAATAAAAGTGTATTTCTTCCAAATTTAACAATTCTTATCATCTGAAAATTACCAGAGTTCTAGTAGGGACTGAACCCTACGCAATCCTGAGGAATAGAGAATTTTATTTTAATTTTTTAGTAGTAGCACCATCACCCGAACGCCATCAGACAATCAAAATTTGGTAAAAACAAAAATAAAAATGTATTTCTTCCAAATTTAACAATTCTAATCATCTGAAAATTACCAGAGTTCTAGTAGGGACTGAACCCTACGCAATCCTGAAGAATAGAGAATTTTATTTCCATTTTTTAGTAATAGCAGGTTCACCCGTACGCCATCAGACAATCAAAATTTGGTAAAAACAAAAATAAAAATGTATTTCTTCCAAATTTAACAATTCTAATCATCTGAAAATTAACAGAGTTCTAGTAGGGACTGAACCCTACGCAATCCTGAAGAATAGAGAATTTTATTTCCATTTTTTAGTAGTAGCACCATCACCCGAACGCCATCAGACAATGAAAATTTGGTAAAAACAAAAATAAAAGTGTATTTCTTCCAAATTTAACAATTCTAATCATCTGAAAATTACCAGAGTTCTAGTAGAGACTGAACCCTACGCAATCCTGAGGAATAGAGAATTTTATTTTAATTTTTTAGTAGTAGCACCATCACCCGAACGCCATCAGACAATGAAAATTTGGTAAAAACAAAAATAAAAGTGTATTTCTTCCAAATTTAACAATTCTTATCATCTGAAAATTACCAGAGTTCTAGTAGGGACTGAACCCTACGCAATCCTGAGGAATAGAGAATTTTATTTTAATTTTTTAGTAGTAGCACCATCACGCGAACGCCATCAGACAATGAAAATTTGGTAAAAACAAAAATAAAAATGTATTTCTTCCAAATTTAACAATTCTAATCATCTGAAAATTACCAGAGTTCTAGTAGGGACTGAACCCTACGCAATCCTGAAGAATAGAGAATTTTATTTCCATTTTTTAGTAGTAGCACCATCACCCGAACGCCATCAGACAATGAAAATTTGGTAAAAACAAAAATAAAAATTTATTTCTTCCAAATTTAACAATTCTAATCATCTGAAAATTACCAGAGTTCTAGTAGGGACTGAACCCTACGCAATCCTGAAGAATAGAGAATTTTATTTCCATTTTTTAGTAATAGCAGGTTCACCCGTACGCCATCAGACAATCAAAATTTGGTAAAAACGAAAATAAAAATTTATTTCTTCCAAATTTAACAATTCTAATCATCTGAAAATTACCAGAGTTCTAGTAGGGACTGAACCCTACGCAATCCTGAAAAATAGAGAATTTTATTTTAATTTTTTAGTAGTAGCAGGTTCACCCGTACGCCATCAGCCAATGAAAATTTGGTAAAAACGAAAATAAAAATTTATTTCTTCCAAATTTAACAATTCTAATCATCTGAAAATTACCAGAGTTCTAGTAGGGACTGAACCCTACGCAATCCTGAAAAATAGAGAATTTTATTTTAATTTTTTAGTAGTAGCAGGTTCACCCGTACGCCATCAGCCAATGAAAATTTGGTAAAAACGAAAATAAAAATTTATTTCATCCAAATTTATTTAATCTAATCATCTGAAAATTACCAGAGTTCTAGTAGGGACTGAACCCTACGCAATCCTGAAGAATAGAGAATTTTATTTCCATTTTTTAGTAATAGCAGGTTCACCCGTACGCCATCAGACAATGAAAATTTGGTAAAAACGAAAATAAAAATTTATTTTATCCAAATTTATTTAATCTAATCATCTGAAAATTACCAGAGTTCTAGTAGAGACTGAACCCTACGCAATCCTGAAGAATAGAGAATTTTATTTTAATTTTTTAGTAGTAGCACCATCACCCGAACGCCATCAGACAATGAAAATTTGGTAAAAACGAAAATAAAAATGTATTTTATCCAAATTTATTTAATCTAATCATCTGAAAATTACCAGAGTTCTAGTAGGGACTGAACCCTACGCAATCCTGAAGAATAGAGAATTTTATTTCCATTTTTTAGTAGTAGCACCATCACCCGAACGCCATCAGACAATGAAAATTTGGTAAAAACAAAAATAAAAGTGTATTTCTTCCAAATTTAACAATTCTAATCATCTGAAAATTACCAGAGTTCTAGTAGGGACTGAACCCTACGCAATCCTGAGGAATAGAGAATTTTATTTTAATTTTTTAGTAGTAGCACCATCACCCGAACGCCTTCAGACAATGAAAATTTGGTAAAAACAAAAATAAAAATGTATTTCTTCCAAATTTAACAATTCTAATCATCTGAAAATTACCAGAGTTCTAGTAGGGACTGAACCCTACGCAATCCTGAAGAATAGAGAATTTTATTTCAATTTTTTAGTAGTAGCAGGTTCACCCGTACGCCATCAGACAATCAAAATTTGGTAAAAACGAAAATAAAAATTTATTTTATCCAAATTTATTTTATCTAATCATCTGAAAATTACCAGAGTTCTAGTAGGGGCTGAACCCTACACAATCCTGAAGAATAAAGAATATTATTTCAATTTTTTAGTAGTAGCACCATCACCCGAACGCCATCAGACAATGAAAATTTGGTAAAAATAAAAATGTATTTCTTCCAAATTTAACAATTCTAATCATCTGAAAATTACCAGAGTTCTAGTAGGGACTGAACCCTACGCAATCCTGAAGAATAGAGAATTTTATTTCCATTTTTTAGTAGTAGCACCATCACCCGAACGCCATCAGACAATGAAAATTTGGTAAAAACAAAAATAAAAATTTATTTCTTCCAAATTTAACAATTCTAATCATCTGAAAATTACCAGAGTTCTAGTAGGGACTGAACCCTACGCAATCCTGAAGAATAGAGAATTTTATTTCCATTTTTTAGTAATAGCAGGTTCACCCGTACGCCATCAGACAATCAAAATTTGGTAAAAACGAAAATAAAAATTTATTTCTTCCAAATTTAACAATTCTAATCATCTGAAAATTACCAGAGTTCTAGTAGGGACTGAACCCTACGCAATCCTGAAGAATAGAGAATTTTATTTTAATTTTTTAGTAGTAGCACCATCACCTGAACGCCATCAGACAATGAAAATTTGGTAAAAACAAAAATAAAAATGTATTTCTTCCAAATTTAACAATTCTAATCATCTGAAAATTACCAGAGTTCTAGTAGGAACTGAACCCTACGCAATCCTGAAGAATAGAGAATTTTATTTTATTTTTTAGTAGTAGCAGGTTCACCCGTACGCCATCAGACAATCAAAATTTGGTAAAAACGAAAATAAAAATTTATTTCATCCAAATTTATTTAATCTAATCATCTAAAATTACCAGAGTTCTAGTAGGGACTGAACCCTACGCAATCCTGAAGAATAGAGAATTTTATTTCCATTTTTTAGTAATAGCAGGTTCACCCGTACGCCACCAGACAATGAAAATTTGGTAAAAACAAAAATAAAAATTTATTTCTTCCAAATTTAACAATTCTAATCATCTGAAAATTACCAGAGTTCTAGTAGGGACTGAACCCTACGCAATCCTGAAGAATAGAGAATTTTATTTCCATTTTTTAGTAATAGCAGGTTCACCCGTACGCCATCAGACAATCAAAATTTGGTAAAAACGAAAATAAAAATTTATTTCTTCCAAATTTAACAATTCTAATCATCTGAAAATTACCAGAGTTCTAGTAGAGACTGAACCCTACGCAATCCTGAAAAATAGAGAATTTTATTTTAATTTTTTAGTAGTAGCACCCTCACCCGAACGCCATCAGACAATGAAAATTTGGTAAAAACAAAAATAAAAATTTATTTCTTCCAAATTTAACAATTCTAATCATCTGAAAATTACCAGAGTTCTAGTAGGGACTGAACCCTACGCAATCCTGAAGAATAGAGAATTTTATTTCCATTTTTTAGTAATAGCAGGTTCACCCGTACGCCATCAGACAATGAAAATTTGGTAAAAACGAAAATAAAAATTTATTTTATCCAAATTTATTTAATCTTATCATCTGAAAATTACCAGAGTTCTAGTAGGGACTGAACCCTATGCAATCCTGAAAAATAGAGAATATTATTTCAATTTTTTAGTAGTAGCAGGTTCACCCGTACGCCATCAGACAATGAAAATTTGGTAAAAACGAAAATAAAAATTTATTTCATCCAAATTTATTTAATCTAATCATCTGAAAATTACCAGAGTTCTAGTAGGGACTGAACCCTACGCAATCCTTAAGAATAGAGAATTTTATTTTATTTTTTAGTAGTAGCACCATCACCCGAACGCCATCAGACAATGAAAATATGGTAAAAACAAAAATAAAAATTTATTTCTTCCAAATTTAACAATTCTAATCATCTGAAAATTACCAGAGTTCTAGTAGGGACTGAACCCTACGCAATCCTGAAGAATAGAGAATTTTATTTCCATTTTTTAGTAATAGCAGGTTCACCCGTACGCCATCAGACAATCAAAATTTGGTAAAAACGAAAATAAAAATTTATTTCTTCCAAATTTAACAATTCTAATCATCTGAAAATTACCAGAGTTCTAGTAGGGACTGAACCCTACGCAATCCTGAAGAATAGAGAATTTTATTTTAATTTTTTAGTAGTAACACCATCACCCGAACGCCATCAGACAATGAAAATTTGGTAAAAACAAAAATAAAAGTGTATTTCTTCCAAATTTAACAATTCTAATCATCTGAAAATTACCAGAGTTCTAGTAGGGACTGAACTCTACGCAATCCTGAAGAATAGAGAATTTTATTTTATTTTTTAGTAGTAGCAGGTTCACCCGTACGCCATCAGACAATCAAAATTTGGTAAAAACGAAAATAAAAATTTATTTTATCCAAATTTATTTTATCTAATCAGCTGAAAATTACCAGAGTTCTAGTAGGGGCTGAACCCTACACAATCCTGAAGAATAAAGAATATTATTTCAATTTTTTAGTAGTAGCACCATCACCCGAACGCCATCAGACAATAAAAATTTGGTAAAAACAAAACTAAAAATTTATTTCTTCCAAATTTAACAATTCTAATCATCTGAAAATTACCAGAGTTCTAGTAGGGACTGAACCCTACGCAATCCTGAAGAATAGAGAATTTTATTTCCATTTTTTAGTAATAGCAGGTTCACCCGTACGCCATCAGACAATCAAAATTTGGTAAAAACGAAAATAAAAATTTATTTCTTCCAAATTTAACAATTCTAATCATCTGAAAATTACCAGAGTTCTAGTAGGGACTGAACCCTACGCAATCCTGAAGAATAGAGAATTTTATTTCCATTTTTTAGTAATAGCAGGTTTACCCGTACGCCATCAGACAATCAAAATTTGGTAAAAACGAAAATAAAAATTTATTTCTTCCAAATTTAACAATTCTAATCATCTGAAAATTACCAGAGTTCTAGTAGGGACTGAACCCTACGCAATTCTGAAGAATAGAGAATTTTATTTTAATTTTTTAGTAGTAGCACCATCACCCGAACGCCATCAGACAATGAAAATTTGGTAAAAACGAAAATAAAAATTTATTTTATCCAAATTTATTTAATCTAATCATCTAAAAATTACCAGAGTTCTAGTAGGGACTGAACCCTACGCAATCCTGAAGAATAGAGAATTTTATTTCCATTTTTTAGTAATAGCAGGTTCACCCGTACGCCATCAGACAATCAAAATTTGGTAAAAACGAAAATAAAAATTTATTTCTTCCAAATTTAACAATTCTAATCATCTGAAAATTACCAGAGTTCTAGTAGGGACTAAACCCTACGCAATCCTGAAGAATAGAGAATTTTATTTTAATTTTTTAGTAGTAACACCATCACCCGAACGCCATCAGACAATGAAAATTTGGTAAAAACAAAAATAAAAGTGTATTTCTTCCAAATTTAACAATTCTAATCATCTGAAAATTACCAGAGTTCTAGTAGGGACTGAACCCTACGCAATCCTGAAGAATAGAGAATTTTATTTTAATTTTTTAGTAGTAGCACCATCACCCGAACGCCATCAGACAATGAAAATTTGGTAAAAACAAAAATAAAAATGTATTTCTTCCAAATTTAACAATTCTAATCATCTGAAAATTACCAGAGTTTTAGTAGGGACTGAACCCTACACAATCCTGAAGAATAAAGAATATTATTTCCATTTTTTAGTAGTAGCAGGTTCACCCGTACGCCATCAGACAATCAAAATTTGGTAAAAACGAAAATAAAAATGTATTTCTTCCAAATTTAACAATTCTAATCATCTGAAAATTACCAGAGTTCTAGTAGGGACTGAACCCTACGCAATCCTAAAGAATAGAGAATTTTATTTCAATTTTTTAGTAGTAGCAGGTTCACCCGTACGCCATCAGACAATGAAAATTTGGTAAAAACGAAAATAAAAATTTATTTCATCCAAATTTATTTAATCTAATCATCTGAAAATTACCATGGTTCTAGTAGGGACTGAACCCTACGCAATCCTAAAGAATAGAGAATTTTATTTTATTTTTTAGTAGTAGCAGGTTCACCCGTACGCCATCAGACAATCAAAATTTGGTAAAAACGAAAATAAAAATTTATTTTATCCAAATTTATTTTATCTAATCAGCTGAAAATTACCAGAGTTCTAGTAGGGGCTGAACCCTACACAATCCTGAAGAATAAAGAATATTATTTCAATTTTTTAGTAATAGCAGGTTCACCCGTACGCCATCAGACAATGAAAATTTGGTAAAAACAAAAATAAAAATGTATTTCTTCCAAATTTAACAATTCTAATCGTCTGAAAATTACCAGAGTTCTAGTAGGGACTGAACCCTACGCAATCCTGAAGAATAGAGAATTTTATTTTAATTTTTTAGTAGTAGCACCATCACCCGAACGCCATCAGACAATGAAAATTTGGTAAAAACAAAAATAAAAATTTATTTCTTCCAAATTTATTTAATCTAATCATCTGAAAATTACCAGAGTTCTAGTAGGGACTGAACCCTACGCAATCCTGAAGAATAGAGAATTTTATTTCCATTTTTTAGTAATAGCAGGTTCACCCGTACGCCATTAGACAATGAAAATTTGGTAAAAACAAAAATAAAAATGTATTTCTTCCAAATTTAACAATTCTAATCATCTGAAAATTACCAGAGTTCTAGTAGGGACTAAACCCTACGCAATCCTAAAGAATAGAGAATTTTATTTCAATTTTTTAGTAGTAGCAGGTTTACCCGTACGCCATCAGACAATCAAAATTTGGTAAAAACGAAAATAAAAATTTATTTCTTCCAAATTTATTTAATCTAATCATCTGAAAATTACCAGAGTTCTAGTAGGGACTGAACCCTACGCAATCCTGAAGAATAGAGAATATTATTTCAATTTTTTAGTAGTAGCACCATCACCCGAACGCCATCAGACAATGAAAATTTGGTAAAAACGAAAATAAAAATTTATTTCTTCCAAATTTATTTAATCTAATCATCTGTAAATTACCAGAGTTCTAGTAGGGACTGAACCCTACGCAATCCTGAAGAATAGAGAATATTATTTCAATTTTTTAGTAGTAGCAGGTTCACCCGTACGCCATCAGACAATGAAAGTTTGGCAAAAACGAAAATAAAAATTTATTTCATCCAAATTTATTTAATCTAATCATCTGAAAATTACCAGAGTTCTAGTAGGGACTGATCCCTATGCAATCCTGAAGAATAGAGAATTTTATTTTATTTTTTAGTAGTATCAGGTTCACCCGTACGCCATCAGACAATCAAAATTTGGTAAAAACGAAAATAAAAATTTATTTCATCGAAGATTAATTTATCTAATCACCTGAAAATTACCAGAGTTCTACTAGGGACTGAACCCTACACAATCTTGAAGAATAGAGAATTTTATTTGAATTTTCTGGTAGTAGCACCATCACCCGAACGCCATCAGTCAATGAAAATTTGGTAAAAACAAAAATAAAAATTTATTTCTTCCAAATATAACAATTCTAATCATCTGAAAATTACCAGCGTTCTAGTTTGGACTGAACCCGACTGAACACTAGCATGTGTATCTTAACCAGGGTGTCTACTATTTTCGTTTAACAAAATTCCCGGTTTTTCCCGGATATATCCTAATTTTTTCCCGGTTTTTTTTCTTATCAAATGTAAATTTAAATTTGATTTTAAACATGAATAAATCATTAAATTTTCTGAAAATAATGATTTTTTCAAGTTTTTAAAAATAATCTTGTCTCTTTATAATTATAATTGAAAATTGGATTTTTCAATTTTATTAAAATTACATTGATAATAATTGAACTTCTGCAAAGAATTTTACTATTTATAAAAATAATTGAATCCTTCCAAAGAATGCTATTATTTATGAAAATAATTTAATTTTTGTGAAGAATTTTATTAAATTTTTTGAAAATAATAAGCAGCAATAATTAATTATTTACTTAATATCTAATAAACATTTAATTTGCTCAAGAAATAAATAAATATCATTTATTTGAACATTCAGAAATTTAAAATGATAAAAATTTAAGAGAAGTTCAATAATTATAATTATTAAATAATAATAGAATAGTATAATTTTTAGAAGCAAAAAATTGATATAAAACTGTAAGAGGGACTTAAAATTTTAAAAATAAAATTATAATTATGGTCACTAACTTCCCTTGATTATTTTCGAAAAATTTAAATAAAATTCTTAAAAAAAATTCAATTATTTTTCAAAAAAAGTAAAAAAATTTCAATGATTTGTTTAGAAAAATTCAATTATCTTGAAACAATAGAATTGAAAAATTACAACAATTTTATTTTTTAGATTTAAAAAAATGTTGCGAAAGTTCAATTTCATTAAACAATTTTAAGTATGTATATTTTTTTAAATTAACTAATAAAAATTTTAATTATTAATCTTCGCAGTAAGAAACATGAATACATTAGAATTTAACTCTTTATAATATTCAATTATTAATCAATTATTAAATTAAAATACTTTGAAAATTCTATTTGTTAAAAAGTTTCTAATGAATTTCTTTAACAAATTTAATGACATATTTTCAGTCGAATTTCACAATATTTCTATTAACTCCATAATTTTTTAAAAATTTATTTACATAATATATTTGAATTGGTAACTGATTTTTTATCATCAAATTAATTATTTTTAACTAACTTAAATTTAGAGAACAGTATAAATATCTATAAAAATTGAAATAAAAATTGATTTTTTAAAAACAAATTAAAATAATAAAACTTTTTTAATTTTTGTGAAAAAATTCCCGGTTCGGTATAAAATTCCCGGCTAATTCCCGGTTTTTCCCGGTCAAATAAAATTCCCGGTTATTTCCCGGAATTCCCGGTTAGTAGACACCCTGCTTAACACTTTTAAATAATTATTCTAAAATAAAAAATTATACAATAGGTATATATTGTATTGAGGAAGCTAAATGATCATGAAATGATCAACTTGTTTAAAATAATCTTGTCTGTTTATAATTGTAATTGAAAATTTGATTAAATTCAATTTTATTAAAATGTACTGATACTAATTGAATTTCTGCAAAGAATTTTACTATTTATAAAAGTAATTGAATCCTTCCAAAGAATGTTATTATTTATGAAAATAATTGAATTCTTGCAAAGAATTTTATTAAAAATTTTTGAAAATAATTGAATTGTGGAGAACAATTTAATTATTTATAAAGATAATAAAAATTTTAAGGGGAATTTAAAAGAATTTTTAAGCATAATTGAATTTTTGCGAAGAATTTTACGGAAATTTAAGGAAATAATTGAATTCTTGTGAAGAATTTTTTTTTAAAATAATATTCAAAAGAATTTAGTAAATCTGAAGAGTTTTTCTATTTACAGAAATAATTGAATTCTGGAGAAGAATTTTTTTACAGTTTCTAGAAATAATTGAAATTTTTCGACGAATTTGAATAAAATTTATAAGAATAATTACATTTTTCGAGTAATTCGATTAAAATTGTATTAAAAATAATTGAAATTCTGCAATGAGTTTTACTATTTATGAAAATAATTGAATATATTGTGAAGAAATTCTTAAAAATAAAATTATAATTACAGTGATTAACTTCCCTTGATTATTTTCAGAAAATTTAAATAAAATTCTTTAAAAGAATTTAATTATTTTTAATGAAATGTAAAGAAGTTTCAATTTTTTCAAAAAATTTCAATTAGTTGTTTATAAAAATTCAATTATCTTGAAAGAATAGAAGGGAAAAATTTCAAAAATCTAATTTTTCAGAATTTTTAAAAAAACTTTGCGAAAATTGAATTTTATTAAAAAATGTGAAGTGTGTATCTTCTTTTAAATTAACTAACAAAAATTTTAATTATTAATCTTCGCACTAAGAAACATGAATTCATTAAAATGTGACGCTTTATAAAATTCAATTATTCATCAATTATTAAATTAAAATACTTCGATTATTCGATTTGTTAAAAAGTTTTTAATGAATTTCTTTAACAAATTTAATTATTTTCTGTTGAATTTCACAAAATTTCCATTTATTCGATAATTTTTTTTTTATTTATTTATTTACATACTATATTTGAATCAGTGAATGAGTTTTTACTATCAAATTAATTATTTTTAACTAATTCAAATTTAGAGAACAGTATAAATATCTATAAAAATTGAAATAAAAAGCGATTTTTTAAAAACAAATTAAAATAGTAAAATTTTTTTTAATTTGGTGAAAAAATTCTTGGTTTGGCATAAAATTCCTGGCTTATTCCCGGTTTTTCACGGTCAAATTAAATTTCCGGTTTTCCCGGTTAGTAGACACCCTATAAATAATATTTATATATAATGAAAAGAAAAAGAGTGGGAGTGGAAAGAGTTAATTAAATCCAATATTAAATGTGAATTTCATTTACTAAGCATAACTTGAATCAATTTTTAAAAAGTATAGGTACACTTTTTTCAAAATGTATATAGCTAAAACAGTTACTCTCAAGTTTCCATTTAAGTTTTATCTAATATTTTTTCTTGAGATTAAGAAAAGTTTATAAAAATAATAGAAGTATAAAGTGTCGTAAAGGACTTAGAGGAAAATCGAAATAAACACAATAGAAGCCGCATGATAAAGTTTATTCGGTAAAAAATAAACTTGACTTTCTTTCTCGCACTTTTCCTTCTATTTTAGTTTAATAAAGAACTTTCTCTATGGTACCATTTCTTTTTTTCGTCGTCGTCGTCTTTTTTTTTGGTCCTAGATCCGCTTGCGTAGGTTTTCTTCTCTGTTTGCACGTACGAAAAGGAAAGAGAGTGAATGTGCATGTCCGTTTGTCAGATTTTATTTGTATCTGTGAATGTGTTTGTTGGGGGTGAGTAGGAGAGTTAAGGGGGCAATGGTGGTAGCATCCCCAAGGGAAACTCTCACGCGCTCGAGCATCGGAATGCTTTGCCATTTCTATCCCCTGTTTCTTCCTTATATACCGCGCGCGGTTCTCTTCTTCTTCTACTTCTTCTTCATCCTTTGGCCTGCTTCCTTCCGCTTCTGGAGTAAAATCCCAAACATTCTTTCGGGGTTTATCAACTTTGTATTTAATTCAAAGGAGTGGGAGATTACGACACTGAAACGAGGTTAGATCCTTGGATGTATATATGTATATATATATATCCGTTGGAAAAGTGCACGTGAAATTGCTGGCATCCTATGGTAAAATCAGTGGAGAAGAGGCAAAAACGACGAGATAGTACGCCCGAATAATTGAATGACCACTAGAGTTTTCTAATTTTATCCACGATTCCCATTCAAAGGGATTTTTCAATTATACACTTTCTTCTTTAAGAAAAAAAAAGAGAGAAGGGAAAATATTATTCTACTGAATTTTTCCCACTTGGGACCAATTATATTTTTATTAAACTAGATTTTTTATCATGACTATTATCATCAAGTTTATAGTGGTAAAAATTACCTCTATTTTTAAAATGGAAAATTTTTTTAATTATTTTTACGCAAACTCTTTATTGGTGAAACTTGTCAAGAATTGAAAAAATCCTTTAGAGTCTGTTAGAGAATGTTTTCGAACGAGTTCTAAGACTACTGAGCAGGACTCGAACCAGTGAAAGTATTTAAAAATACGGACTTTACGGACCAAAAATGAAAAATTACGGACCAATTACTGACAAAAGTATAACCAATTCGAGTCAAATAAGAGAAAATTTTACTTAAAACTATAAATTAAATTTTTTCATAACTATAAAACATGAAGAATAATCGATCACTCCGAATCGAAGACAAATTCAAAATGGCAAATTGATAAAATCATTATTTTATATTATAAGAATATTGTACTTCTTCAAAATTATTTTCATCATATAAATTATTTTCTAGAATTTTTAACTAAAATTCTTCTTTAAATCAATTAATTTTTGAAAAAGTTCTTTGATAATTTTCAAATAATTCATTTGTTTACAATATTCAATTTTACAAAATTTCATTTATTATTTAAAATTTTAACTGAAATTAATCTTTTAATCAATTTTTATTAGCAAATTCTACTAGAATTCAATTATTTAAATCCAAACATAAACAGTTTATTGAATAATTGCATGTTTCTTAAATTTTAATTGTCATAAAGAATTTTATCAATAAATTTTTAAATAATTGAATTCTATTGGAAAATTTTATTAAAATAGTAGATATTAAAAATCATTGAATTGAGTAAAATTTTTGGAAATAATTGAAATTTTGCCAAGAATGTTATTAAAATTTTTGAAAATAATTGAATTTCTGTACTCATTTGTAATTTCTCTAAAATAAGGATACATTCCTAATTCTTCAAGTATAGAGTATTATAAAATAGGTATAAGCAAATATTCTTAATTTCAGAATACATTTTTTTTCTGTGTACTCTTCTGATAATAAATAATAAAATAAATTTGATAGTAAATACTAAATTACAAAAGATTAATATTTATCTACTATATTGTATTACACTAATCAATTTGAAATTAACATTACGGCAATTGCTTTGTTAGAAAACAAAACGTTTTCAATAGGGACACGTATAGAAAGGGTTAATTATGCGTTAGAGCGAAATAGATATACAAATTTATACAATTCAAAATTAGCAGAACTCGAAATGTGTGAATTATAATAAATTTAATTGTTTCAATCCAAATGTTTGATTACCCTATATATGAATGTGTATACATATACATATAAAAAAGGAACATATATATTATATGTATATTTATATACAATATGTATATATATATATACGAATATATATAAATTGGAAAATTGATATATAGTTTAACAGATAGATTAATATCAATTATGCATATATGGTTATTGACATTAGCTTTATTGATTCAATTAAATTTAATTGTTTTAAAATAGAAAAGCCAATAAAGCAATGATGTCAAGTGTTGCAAAACGAAAAGTCTATTTAAATTTTTAAGCAAAATGATGGAAGACGTTCTCAAGGCTGTGGAAGGAGAGTGACGGCAAGGAATAAAGTACGTGACAGGATAAAAAGAACTATGATATATGATGAAGAACTATAGGTTAAAAACGACTATCTTAGTCTAAAAGGCTAATAGTGCTGTTAAGTGGTTGACATTTTGCATATTTGACCTAGAAAAAAAACAGGAAGAAAAAGAAAAAGCCTATACATAAAATGACAAATGACACTTTATATCTGTTGTCTGCGAATTAAACAAAACCTGATTTAAAATTCTAGAAAATAACAATTAAATTAAAATGATGAAAATAATTTTGATGAAGTTACAGTAACAATATTCTTATAATATAAAATAATGATTTTATCTCTCGGTCATTTTTAATTATTAGAAAACATGAAGAAATCGATCATTCCGAGTCTTCGACTCGGAGCAATCGATATCTTCATGTTTTATAACAATACTTTTATGAGTTGTTTAATTTAAAAAAGATTTGTATTTTAAATTTTTGATTGTCTTAACTCCTGTGGAAAATCCTGTTCCAAAAATAAGATTAAAAATATGAATTGTGCAAATATTTTTCTTCTTTTTCCAAAAAGAAAATAATAATTTTGTTTAAAAAATTGTGATTCATAAAGAAAAATAATGCAAAATAAATAAATTTTCTATTTCTCAATCACAGATGTTTAAAAATTTTTTAATTTTCTTTAGAAGTAAAGAACAAAAATAATTTCAATTTAACAAAACATAATCTTTAACAAAATTTTAGTCTTTTAATAAAAAGGAGTGAAAAAAATTCTGATGATTTCTATTTGTCATTAAAATTTTGAAATAATTATAAAATAAAAATAATTATAACATAATGATATAATATACAATCTATCTAAAGATAATAAAAAACAAAAGTATAAGCAAAAGACAACTTCAGAGTCCAAAAGTCTTCAAAGTGCAAATTAATTCCTTCACTTGAAGAAGCAATAAAGCTTTTCAACTTTCATCATATTGCAAAACAGACGCAAGTATAAATCGTTAAAAAAAATATCATAATATTTACTTTTTTTTTGTAAATTCTTTTTTTTTTTGCACCCGCCAATATATAATATACGTTTATTAAATCTTGAAAGAAGAGGAAGATAATACTACAACGTAGCTCCGTCGTCATCGTCGTACGCGGCTGTTCTTCTCTCCCCCTCCCTACAAGAAATCGTTCTTTTTCTCCTCGCAAAGTCAACGTGAAATTAAATTTCCTTAATCTTGAAAATCGATCAGATTACAGTTCCCAACATAAAGCGTCATGCTTCTCCTCTTGCGTTCATCTCTTGCCACCACCACCCCACCCCCCTCTCACTTCTCTCTCAACCCCTTTATACAGAGCATCGTCTTTTCGTCATATCCTGCGAATTCAGGACAAAAGGGATGCGGAGATTGCGACCGTGCGGTTGCAAGGACGCAAAAATAACTTGACAAGAAATGTGCATTAGAAACTCATTTAACCACACTAGGCAAGGCTTTGGGATCCGGTCTTTATCGAGCTCATCTTCACCATGCCAATCTGTCTCAAATAAGATTAATCGTTTTTGGCACACATAAGCTTTAATAGAATTTCTAATAGGACAAGGTTTTCTATATAGAATATATATGGGCAACTATTTTTTTTCTTCCCTGGGCAGACAAATTTTGATAAATAATACTGTTTTTTTTTAAAAGAAAAAACAAAATTTTTTGTCTTTCTCTTGGGTGAGGGTTTCAAATAAGAGACAAATTATCTTTACCAGGGTGTCTACTATTTTCGTTCAACAAAATTCCCGGCTTTGCTCTAATTTTTCCCGATTTTTTCTCATCAAATTTCAATTTATTTGATTTCGAATATAAATAAATCTACAAATGTCTTCCAAATTTTTTATTAGAGTTTTTATGAATAATTAAATTCTTTTGACAAGTTTCTTTAAATTTTTTAAAAATAATGTTTTTCCAATAATTTTAATAAAAAAAATGTTGAAAATAATTGAATTAAACAAAAAATTTTTTCAATTTTTTAAAATAATCTTGTCTGTTCATAATTATAATTGAAAATTTGATTAATTAAATTTTATTAATAAAATGTATTGATACTAATTGAATTTCTGAAAAGAATAATCAATATTTATAGAAGTAATTTAATCATTTCAAAGAATGTTATTACATATTTTCTAATTTAAAAAAATGTTTAAACATAATTGAATTTCTGCGAAGAATTTCAATACATTTGAAAATAATTGAATTGCTCTTTGGAATTTTACAGAAAGAAAATAATTGAATTTTTGTGAAGAATATTTTATAAAAATAATATTGAAAAGAATTTAGTAAATCTCAAGAATTTTGCTATTTATGGAAATAATTGAATTCTTGAGAAGAATTTTTTACAGTTTCTAGAAATAATTGAATTCTTTTGACGAATTTTAATAAAATTTAAAAAAATAATTACATTTTTCGAAGAATTTGATTAAAATTGTATTAAAAATAATTGAAATTTCTCAAAATACAACAATTTTTCTTCTTTTTTATGGCATTTAGCTTCATTATTTTTGGGCTCTTTAAAAACACTTTACTTGTTAAATAGTATTCACCCTTTGTTAAAAAATCTAAAATTATCAAAATTTATCAAAAATTCAAAAAACCGAATTTCTTAAAATTCAACATTTTTTCTTCTTTTTTATGGCATTTAGCTTCATTATTTTTGAGCTGTTCAAAAACACTTTACTTATTTAATAGTCTTCACCCTTTGGTAAAAAATTTAAAATTATCTAAAATTATCAAAAATTCAAAAAACCGAATTTCTTAAAATTCAACAATTTTTCTTCTTTTTTATGGCATTTAGCTTCATTATTTTTGGGCTCTACAAAAACACTTTACTTATTTAATAGTCTCCACCCTTTGGTAAAAAATTAAAAATTATTCGAAAAACCAAATTTCTTTAAAATTCAACATAGAAACAAACGATAATAAAAATCTTCTAAGTTTTGTTAGATTAAAAAATTTTTTATTAACAAAAATTTTAATTTTTGTATAAATTTTTAGAAATTTCCCTGGCTTTCAATGAAATTCGCTGACATTCCCTGACTTTTCCATGACTTTTCCCTGACCGTTAGGCACTCTGAGAACAGTATAGATATCTATAAAAAATTTGAAATAAAAAGCGATTTTTTAAAAACAAATTAAAATAATAAAACTTTTTTTAATTTGATGAAAAATTCCCGGTTTGGCATAAAATTCCTGGCTTATTTTCGGTATTTCCCGGACAAATTAAATTCTCGATTTTTCCAACCCTGGTTTTTGTTTTAAAAAATATTAAACAGAACACTCAAGAAAAGAAATGTAGAAAATCTTAAAAATTAATTTTCAAAAAAATATTTAAATTTTTTAATATTCAAAAACTTATTATACCGAAGAAATATTCTCATATCTACTTGAAAATTTATATTTAAATATTGCACCTAATTTTTTCTAAGTGCTTTTTAAATTAGAACTTTCTATCCTCAATATATATTGAAAATCAAAATATCTCCTTAATCGAATCGTTAATATTTTATTTATAGATTTAATTTCTTAATAGCATTTTATATGAAATAATGAGAAATCAATATCTATTATTGATGTACTACTTCTATTTTAAAAATTAAAAAATTCATAATCAATGTTTGATTAAAAATTTACTGTACAAAATTAAAAAAAAGAAAGTAAATTAAATATCGGAAACAATTAGGGGAAAAATTTATTTCTCTTATTCAATTGTTGAATTAATCAAAAATTTATTTGGTACAATAAAAATTAATTTTTGTAAAATTTGCCATCTGTTGATAAAATAAAATTTGGTACTTTATATTAAAAGTATAAAATTCATTTGCTTACAGAAAATAAAATTTGATCTGTTGGGAGTTCCAGTGTAATAATAAGTGTACCAATTTTTTGTAATAAATTTAAATGACAAAAAGTGGATTTAAATAAGTGTTTTTAATATCATTTGCTGAATCTTTTTACTCTTCTAATCTAAGTGTGCGTTAGCTGAGTTGTTTTTAGGTACGATAAGAACCGCATCCTCTGACTGATAAAAACCATCATCTGTCATTCGTCGTACATCGAACGTTGCGTTGAGCTCTGAAGCCGGACGTGGTTTGTTTGCCAGTCGATTAAAATTCCAAGAGACATCGGCTCTCTTTTTTTTCGCTACAAACGACGTCCACTTAACCTTCTTCGAGGTTAAGGGCAACACAAAATACTTCACTGCTTTTTTTTCTATTCAAAACACTTCTAGTCATATCACGCAAATATTGCAACTAAAGTCCATTTCGAATTTTAACGAATTTGCAATTAAAAAAAAGTACTCGACATTAAAAAAGTAAAATAAATAAAATAATTTAATGTTTTGCTCGTACTTTCTTTCAATAAGTAAATAAATAATAATAATTTTAATAAGGGCTTTGCCCGCACGGCATGTAGTTTAAATAAAGAAATAAATATATAAATAAAGAAAGAAAAAAATAAAAAAAGCAATTAAAGAAATAAATATAATAACAATAAATAATAATAATAATTAAATAAAAATAGTGTCAATTTTATCAAAGAAATATACAAAAATTTAAATTACCAAATGTGAGAAAATTCACGTCACTTATTTAATTACGGCCTCTTAAATATGAGATGCGGAAAATTTCGATGTTTCTAAACAATTTTTTCTTCTTCCTTTTTTCTTTTAATATCAAACGCTAAACTCGTGAACAGTGTCGGCTATGCAAGAAAAAGGGAGCGGAAGGAAAGTAGGAAAAAATAATGCACTCGCGTACACACGAAGGGTGGCACGTATACGATAAAAGAGGGAGATGCTTAGAAAAGAGGAGAAAAACGAAAAATGGCGACCTGCCTCGCGAACCCGGGGGTACGAGCTCTTATTTATTTGAAAGCACGTGACTACCTTTTCCGCCGTCAGCGACGTGTTCTTTAAATCCCACGTAAATGGCTTTCAAAAGCATATATATATATACACAGTGGGCAAGAGAGAAAGAAAGAGAGAGAGAGAAAAAATAGTTCACAGGTCAATTATGTAACTTGTAAAATTCACTTTACACACTAGTATAAAAATGCTTGAAATTCCGAAAGTATTAGTTCAGAAAAATTATATTACCGCAACTTTTTGAAATCAAGTAGTGTTGGTTTGACCTACTACTAATTTATACTATCATTGTTTGATTCTACTACAAATTAATAATATTCAATATAATATTTAATCATTATTATTATTCCATAGGAATAAAGGTTTCTAAAAAAATTTTGAATTCAAACTTTTTGAAAATTTTACAACTTAAAAGAATATTATTAGAAAACATGAAGATATAGATGACTCCGAGTCGACTCGGAGTCATCTATAAAAAGTCATAAAAAAATTGAATTAATTAATTATAAAATTATATTATTAATTTATTAATTTTATTTTTGAAGAGCCCAAAAATAAATTTATAAAGTCTATAAAGTCATCTATACCTTCATGTTTTCAAAAAATTTAAATTTCCATAAAATTAAAAAAAAAATTAAATTATTTACAGAAATTTTAATTAAATCCTTTACAAGAATTCAATTATTCCTAAAAGTAATAAAACTTCTCACATAAATTCAATTATTTAAAAAATTTAAATAAAATTCGTTCTAAGAATTCAATTATTTTCATAAATAGTAAAATTTTTCATCGGATTTCAATTATTTTTAATACAATTTAAAATAAATTCCTCGAAAAATGTAATTACTTTTAAAAAAATTTTTGCAAAAATTAAATTATACATTTCACAAATAATAAAAATCTTCGTTGAAATTCAAATATTTTCAAAATGTACTATTTTAATAAAATTTCTCAAAAGAATTCAATTATTTAAAAAAAATTTTTTAATTTGTTGCAAGAATTCAATTATTTTTATAAATAAAATTATTCTCAGGAATTCAATTATTTTTGAAATTTTTAATAAAATTCTTAGCAACTATTCAATTATTTTCATAAATAATAAAATTAATCGCAGGATTTCAATTATTTTTAATACAATTTTACAGGAATTGCTCAAAAAATGTAATTATTCTTTAAAATTTAATTTCAATTCCTCAAAAAAATCAATTATTTAAAAAAATGTTTTTTTAAAATTCTTTGAAAGAATTCAATTATTTACAAAATACTAAAATTTTTCACAAGCATTCAATTATTTTCAAATATTTTAATAAAATTGTTCGAGGAATTCAATTATTTTAAATAGAATTCTCATTAAATTATGTACTTTGAAATAATTCAATTATTTCATTAGATTTTAATAAATTTCTTCCCAAGAATTCAATTATGTCGATAAATAATAAAATTATTTCCGAAAATTCAATTATAAATAAAAGACATAAATAACAATACTCATTCACAAGAATTCAATTATTTTTAAATGTAATAAATATTCTTCTTGGAAATTCAATTATTTTTAAAAATTCTAATAAAATCGTTTGCAAGAACGAATATTAATGTGAAGAATATTAAAATTCTTCACAAGATTTCAATTATTTAACAAAAATGTAATAAAATTCGTTGTAAGAATTCAATTATTTTCATAAATAATAATATTCTGCATGGGATTTCAATTATTTAAAAAGAATTTAATAAAAATTCGTTGCAAGGATTCAATAATTTTCCTAAATAATAAAATTCTTCATAGAAAGTAAATTATTTTTAATACAGTTTTAAGTAAATTCTTTGAAAAATCGCATTATTTTTAAAAATTTTATTAAAATTCTTCGAAAAAAATCAATTATAAATTTTCAATTATTTTTAATAATTTTTGCAAAAGTTCTTTGAGAATTATCAAATCCATTTGTTTACAATTCTATTTTACAAAATTTTGATTATTCGGAAATTCTTTAATTAAATATTTAGCAAATAAAACTCGAAATAATTTTTAAAAAAAATTCAATTAAAGTTTTTCAAAAAAATTAATTCTACAGAATTGTCAGTTAAAAGTATGAAAAATTCAAATTTTCAAAGATTTCAATTTGAAACCTCTTCAAAATTCAATTATTATCTAAAATGCTAACTGAAATTAATTTTTAAATTAATTTTTATTAGAAAATTCTACGAGAATTCAAAGATATTTAAATACAAAAATAAATAATTTATTGAGTAATTGAATGTTTTTAAATAATTAAATTTTTTCGATGAATTTTGACAAAATTTTTTTAAAAGTAATTACATTTTTCGAGAAATTCTATTAAAATTGTATTAAAAATAATTGAAATTCTACGATGAATTTTATTACTTATGAAAATAATTAATATATATAAAATATATAGAATAATTAATTAATTTTGAAAATAATTTTTCTGCAATCATTTGTAACTTCTCCAAAATTAAATTTTTTTCAGTCATTTTAAATAACTCAAAATTACATTTTTCAAATAATTTTTATTAAACTCTCCAAAAGCAGAGATTTAAAATAATTTAAACTGAAAACATTTGCAAATTCTATTATCCAAACCAGGTCCTGCTCTCGAAATATACTGTAAAATCGAGGTTCTAATACTGCATTCTATTGTACTCCATAAATACCAAAATAAACATTCACTATAAATTCAAAAAATAAACAAAGAAAGAAGTCAACTAAAATTGAAAAATATACTATAAAGAAGAATTCACAATAGCCTAAGATACTTTGGGATTTGACAAATGAAGTTCTGTTACAGAAAAGAAGTTGATTTTTTTGAAAGGATTTTGGTCAAACATGTTTTAGATGAATATAGTGTAGTAAAATAAAAACAAGTTGCTCGCTCGCGACTTTGAAATTGTTAAACATGCCGGTCTCGTAAAATATAAAAATAATTTTTCCCGAAAATGCAATTGCGGTTAAAGAGAAAAAGTTATACTACGCTCTTATTCGAATAAATCTTGGCTCCACTGTCATTTTTCTTAGAGTGTCAGGTGACCTCTTTTATCTCGTTCTAGGTTCGTACCCAAGCTCTTCCGCCTCACTCTTTCTCTTTCTGTCTCGTTTCCCCTGCGAGACTTTTGGCCGGTTCTCGCGAGAAAAACAGCTAAATCTCAACGACCAGAAAAGTTCTACTTTTTCTTTTCTATACTTCTATATATGTATATAAAAAAAATATATATATACATATATACACTTATATACATTTATACACTTTTATACACATTCGTATAGCGTTCCAATTGGTCCCACATCGACGAGAAACAAATCAAATTTTTTTTTCCTTCTAAACATCAAGCGTGATTTTAACATCTCCTTGGCGGATATGTCTTTTATATTGATTGACGGTAACATGGCTTTTTATATACAATTTTTTTCTTCTCTCATCCCTTATTTTACTTTTATACTTTATGGTGCCCCTCATGATTATCTACTTAGTGATTCTCGTTCCTTATTCTCATTTATTTTTATACTTCTTTTTTTAATCATATATTCTTTCTTCACTTCTTGACATAAAGGAGGAAAAATATCTTTTAAACAATATTTACAAAAAAACTTTTAATTAATTTAAATTTAAAAAATATAAAATGTTTGTTATTTACCTTATATTTAAATTCAGAAAGGGAGAGGGCAATAATTTTGAAAAATTCTAACTCCATTTAGAAAAAACAAATAGACGTCTTTTCAAAAAATAAAGAAGAGAGGGAATGAAAAAGGAGAGAAGTATTAAACTGAGAGATTTTTTGCCCAACTAAAACTGGTTGGATATGCAGAGCATAGTTGGTAATTTGTAACAGTTGAGCCTCAAAGTATCTAAGTAGAGCTTTTTTTTAAAAAAGGTAAAAAAAAAGTGTCTTCGATGGTGTTGGTGACAAGTCATCCCTTTTCTCAAAACACATCCCCTTCTGGTTTTTTTTCTCTTTTTCTTCCTTTTTTTGTGTCTATATTCTCTTTTTGCCCCCTTTTCTCTTTAATGCCCCTTTTCTCATGACATTCTTTTTCCGCGAAGAAAATGTCTCGCAGAAAAGCGACGTATCACGCGCCGCCAGCCATTCGGCCACATTCGCAAAACGAACATTTTCTAACACGACGTGATTCTCAATGTGACGTCAACTCGCACTCGAGGCAGAGAGACAAAAAGAAATGACGATCTGAGGAGTTGGTTTTTTTCAGTCTCTCAAAAGAAGTGGGGAAAAATGCTCGTGAATGGAGAACAAAAACAACACTGGAAAAATATAAAAGAGAGAAGAAAATTAAGAAATAATAAATAGATGAAGAAAGATAACCAAAGCAGAAGAAATACATAGAAAATGAAAAAAAAGAAGGGAAAGAAATAAAATGAAAAAACATAGAAATTGAAGATGCAAAAAGAAGAAGAAACAGAGAAAGAAGAATTAAATTAAAAATGAATATAGAAAAAAAAATACCAAATGATGAAGAATTATCAAAAAAAAATATTTTGCTGAACGAAGTCCGGAAAGAAGAAGAAATAAAAAAGGAATAATACAAAAAAAAGAAGAAATGTAAGAAAAAAAGATAATATAGAAGGAATAAAGAATATGTCAAAAGTAAATGCAGAAAGAAGAACGATAGTAAAGAAATATTTACAGAATGATCAAGAAGTGTAGAGAAAAGAAGAAAAATATAGAAAGATGAAATTCAGAAAGAAGAAAGATAGTGAAGAAAGAGATACAAATTGATAAAGAAATATAGGAAAAAGAAATGCAGAAAGAAGAAATAAAAAAATTAAAAAAAAATAATTACAGAAAGAAGAAGAAAGATAGTAAAGAAACAATTACAGAATGATGAAGAAATGTAGAAACAAGAGAACTAGAGAAGGAATAAGGAATGTGGAAGAAAAAATAAATGCAAAGAAAAGAAAGATAGTAAAAGGAAAAATACAAAGTAATGAAGAAATATGGAAACAAGAGAAATATAGAAGAAATAAGAAATATCGGAATAAGAAGAAGAAGAAGAAGAAGAATAAAGAATAAATGAAGAAAGAAGAAATATAGAAAAATATTTTTTTAAAATTATACAGAAAGACAAAGGAATAAAAAGGAGAGAAAGCATAAAAAAAAAGAAGAATGACATAAAGAAAAAAAATACTGAAGAAAAGAGAAATATTAACGAAACAGTAAATGCCCATACTATTCTTTCTTGTATTTCTTCATTCTTTCTTCTTTAGAAACTATAAAAATATAGAAAAAATAAGAAATATAAAAAGAGAAAAGAGAAAGGAGAAAATAAATACATACAAAAAAATAGAAAGAAGAAACATAAAAAAATGATGAAAAAAGAATTACCGAAAATGAAGAAATTAAATTGACAAAATACAGAAGAAAGAGAAATGAAGAAAGGAAAAAAATTGGAAGAGAAAAAATGTACAAAAAAGGAAGAAGAATAACTGAAAAAAAGAAAAAATGCAGTAAAAAGATACCAGGGAAAAAAGAAAACGTATAGAAAAAAAAGTACAGACGGAAGAAGAAATATAGAAAAGAACAAAAATACAGAAAGAAGAAGCAATAAAAAAAAAGAAATATAGAAAAAAGATAACTAACATAAAACGCGAAAACAAAAAACAAACAAACAAAAAACAACAAACGCGTTTGTTTTAAGAAAACAAACAAAAAAACAAAGATAAATAAAGTAGGAAGAAAATTCAAAAAAATGAAAGAAGGGAGAAAGAGAGAAAAGTGGAAGCAGGAAGGAGAGCACGAAAGAAAAATGCAGAAGGAAAAGTTGAAAAAAAAGTCAAAGCTAAAAACGAAGAGATAGTTGAAGGAAATGGAGAAGGGGTTGAAAAAAAAGTTGGGAGAAGAAGAAGAAGAAGAAAAAGGAGCGAAGGGATGGACCGCGAACCTCGTCCTTCAGCATGCGAAACGACTTTGCCTCTGGCTGAAAAAAAACCCACCCTCGTCGTCGCAATCTCGTTGCATCAGAAAAGAAACGTGTCCCGTGAAGGTAATGAAGAAGGTAGAAGTGGTGGAGTAAAACAAAAAAAAAGTGAGAGAGGGAGAGAGAGAGACGAAAGAAAAACGTCGGGTGAACTAGACCGATCGTCAGAGCGACGGGGGCAATTGGTTTCTTAGTGTTGGGGTGAATTCATATTAGTTCAACCTTTATTTTTTATTCATCCTAACTTTAGATTAGTCTCAATTATATTAATTGACCGAGAAAATGAAAATTGATAACAAAGTAAACAAAGGCAGATATATACACTATAGACAAGGAATAATCATACTTTTAAATGACAATGAAATTTTGGAAGTTAAGGATTAAAATAATAATTTAATTATTAATAGTGATTAATATTTCTATTATTTATTTATTAATAAAAATATTAAATTCTCTGTTCATCATTATAACTGAAACTTTGATTAATTCAATTTTATTGAAATGTATTGATACTAATTGAATTTCTGCAAAGAATTTTAGTATTTATAAAAGTAATTGAATCTTTCAAAAGAATATTATTATTTATTAAAAATAATTAAATGTTTCAAGAATTTTACTAAAATTTTTGAAAATAATTGAATTGTTGAGAACAATTTAATTATTTATAAAGATAATTGAAATTTTGAGGAGAATTTAAAAAAAATTTTCTAAATAATAATTGAATTTCTGGGAAGAATTTTATTACTTTTGAAAATAATTGAATTGTTTTTTAGAATTTTATGGAAATTTATGAAAATAACTGTATTCTTGTGAAGAATTTTTTTTTTAAATAATATTCAAAAGAATTTAGTAAATCTGAAGAATTTTGCTATTTATGTAAGTAATTAAATTCTTGAGAAGAATTTTTTAACAGTTTCTAAAAATAATTGAATTCTTTCGACGAATTTTATTAAAATTTTTAAGAATAATTACATTTTTCGAGGAATTTGATTAAAATTGTATTAAAAATAATTGAAATTCTGCAATGAGTTTTACTATTTATGAAAATAATTGAATATATTATTGGGAAAAAATTTTAAAAAATAAAATTATAATTACGGTAACTAACTTCCCTTGATTATTTTCGAAAAATGATTTAATTCTTGAGAAGGATTTTTTTAATAAAATTTTTAAGAATAATTACATTTTTCGAGGGATTCGATTAAAATTGTATTAAAAATAATTGAAATTCTGAAACGAGTTTCATTATTTATGAAAATAATTGAATTCCTAAAAAGAATTTTATTATTTACGAAAATAATTGAATCCCCATAAAAATGTTATTATTTATGAAAATAATTGAATGATTGCGAAGAAATTTATAAAAAAATTTGCAAATCATTGAATTGAGGAAAATTTTGGAAAATAATTGAATTTCGGAGAAGAATTTAAATATTTCTAAAGATAATTGAAATTTTAATAAAAATTTTAAAAAAATTTTGAAAAAAATTTAGAAAACAATTGAATTGTTTTTTTTTTAGTTTTATGAAAATTTATGAAAATAATTGAATTCTTGTAAAAAATATTTTTTGAAATAATATTCAAAAGAATTCAGTAAATTTGAAGAATTTTGCTATTTATGAAAATAATTGAATTCTTGTGAAGAATTTTTTTTAAAAATAATATTCAAAAGAATTTAGTAAATCTGAAGAGTTTTGCTATTTAGGGAATTAATTGAATTCTTGAGAAGAATTTTTTTAACGTTTCTAGAAATAATTGAATTCTTTCGACGAATTTGAATAAAATTTTTAAGAATAATTACATTTTTCGAGGAATTCGATTAAAATTGTATTAAAAATAATTGAAATTCTGCAATTAGTTTTACTATTTTTAAAAATAATTGAATATATTGTGAAGAAATTTAAAAAAATAAAATTATATTTAAGGTGATTAACTTTCCTTGATTATTTTCGAAAAATTTAAATAAAATTCTTTAAAAGGATTTAAATATTTTTAATAGAATGTTAAGAAATTTCAATTATTTGTTTATAAAACTCCAATTATCTTGAAACAATAGAATTGAAAAATTTCAAAAATCTTATTTTTCAGAATTTGCAAAAAAACTTTGCGAAAATTCAATTTTATTAAAAAATTTTAAGTGTGTATCTTTTTTTAAATTAACTAATAAAAATTTTAATTATTAATCTTTGCACTAATAAACATGAATTTCATTAGAATGTGACTCTTTATAAAATTCAATTATTTATCAATTATTAAATTAAAATACTTTGAAAATTCGATTTGTTAAAAAGTTTTTAATGGAATTCTTTAATAAATTTAATTATTTTCAGTTAAATTTCACAAAATTTCTATTAATTCAATAATTTTTTTAAAAATTTATTTACATACTATATTTGAATCAGTGACTGATTTTTTACTATCAAATTAATTATTTTTAACCAATTGAAATTTAGAGAACAGTATATAAATATCTATAAAAATTGAAATAAAAAGCGATTTTTTAAAAACAAATTAAAATAATAAAACTTTTTTTAATTTGGTGAATAAATTCCCAGTTTTCCCGGTTAATAGACACCTTGAATACTGATTTAAAATTTTAATTTACTTTCCTTATCTAAATTTTTATACCCTTCAATTTTTTTTAGTCTTAGAATTAATTTCTTCACTAAATAAATTAATATTTAAAATCTCGGTTTACGAAAGAAATTAGTGACTTTTTTTAACGAAATAAGTGTAATTTCTTTAAAAACAAAGTATAGCTAAAAAGTTGTATGAGGTGAAAAAACTGTCAAAAAGTATGAATAGTGTTCGAGGCCTGCAATTGAATTTTCAGTACAGTTTTGCTAAGGATATCAAATTGAGACAAAAAAACGGATCAAAAATGTTGCGCAGCAACGTTTTTGATTCATTTTTTGCTTCAATTTGATATCCTTAGAAAGTGAATTTAAAAGTAAGTGAAAAATTAATGAAAATACTAATATAATAATATCATTTTAATATTACAAAAACATTTATTTGAATAATTTTCAAATATTTTAATAAATTTAAAATTTTTAAATATTTTATTACTTCCTTTAATCTATTGTCAATTTTAGTATAATGAATATTTCAGTGAAGAAAAGAATATACATATACGTATATGGGTGATTCTCCAAAAACCGGTCACTTTGAGGTTGACAAAATTTTTTTTTTAATGTTTAAAAATTGAACTTTCTTTTATTTATTACTATTCATTGGTATTTAAATAAACTATATTTGAAGTAGGTACGCTACAAAACTATTTAAAGTTTAAAAATATTAAAATTATTTAAATTTCACCAGGATCATTTTGAATTTTTTCACGTCGCTCTTTTTCGACATTTGCTTTTTTCTGTTTGTTTAATTATTCTTTTATGTTAGACAATCCATATCAACTATATTTATTTTAAATTACATTTATTAATAAACATTAGTTTTCGTGTAATTAGCACTTTTCGCGTAATTGAAATGAGATGTGAAAAGTAAACAGGAAAACTAACCTCATCAGAGGCGTAACATCGAGGGGCACTGAAATTCATATTTCTTCTATATAGGTATTATTAATTGAATTAAATGATTTATTTTTATTATTTTTAAAATTATATTTAAAAATATATGAACAGATTCGAAAAATTTCAACTTTATTACCTATTTTAAAAAAAGTTTTAGGCACGGGCACACTTTTTACTTGTTTCGCACCTACCACGTGCAAATGTTTTGACACGACAAAGGACTCCACGACAATGGAAATTTGTACAAAATCCATTAATACATATTTTAAACAAAAGTAAATAAAAAAATGGCTAGGTATACACTTTTGTCCTACCAAACTGTAAGTTTTCATCCGTTTTTTATTGATATTTATATTGAAATATTAAAGTTATGACAGCGCACGACAAAGGAATGAATAAAAATACGCAGTGTTTTTCTAGTGTTTTTTCTTAAAAATATGAAAAATATAATTTATTTTCCAATTTCTCTTGGAGATTTGAAAAGTGACATGTTTTTTCTTCAATTTCCAATTGATTTTTATATAAAAAGTGCACGTCTTATAGTTTATTTATACACGTTTATCCTTTGTCGTGCCAGCATGGAGATTTTTAAAGACACTTATATTTTAATAATTATCAATAACTATATTGATGTATTAAAAAATTTCATCGATAAAAATTGAAGCTTTTGAGTTAATCTTTCATAATATTTATTGAATAATTAAAGATACTTCTTTTTTTATAAGTAATAGTACTTTAAAGTTTGGTACTCAGAGGTAAGGACATATTGAATTGCTGTTTTACAGCTGTTAAATGTTGTTTTCCACTAAATTTGTGTTAAAAAATTATCGTTTTTTATAAAGGGTATAATAAGTGATGTTTAAATAATATGTTTGTCCAATGTTAATATTTAAATGTTAAGTTGTTTAGAAGATATAATTCAAAGACATGAAATTGCCCACTTTCAGGAGAATCACCCATATAGGAGTATAAATGAAAATTCGCAAGGATATAATGAATTAGAACAGAATAGATTCAGTTTCTTGACAATTTAATGAGATTTCGAAGGTCACGTTAAACCTGGGTGGACAATTAGAATAATCCTGTTGGAGACCGAAACCTATTTGGGATTTGACTTCGGGCGACTCGAGAATGGCGTGGCAGCATTATTCCAACAGGATTATAGTCTAGAAACGTGGAGACCTTAAAATTCCAAAAGAGCTTCCAGATGTTTTGATAAAACGCTTTAAGTTATATTTTACACTCTCTGAATTAAATCTCATTCCTTCCCTCTCTCTCTTTCTCTATCTCTTTCTTTCTCAACTAAATAATTCATCTGTATCTTAGCAGATATTCCATAATCCCATTTCAAACCTCAATCCACATCGCTCTATAAACAATTTAACGAAAAAAAAGAGAAATGTAAACGAGAAACATTTTTTATTTCCCAAAATGTGAGAAAAATACTTTCTCTGGTAATTTTATTATAAATTTTTGTTTGAAACGTTTTACATACATTTTTGATCAATAATTTGAAAAAGAAAACTTTTACTGTTTTCCTCTCGTGAAAAATATTTCTTTTCTTTCAATCGTTGATCATAAACCTTTGTAAACTCTGATAGTTTCTTTCAAAACAAAATATTTTCTTAAAAAAATTTTCATAAAGTAATTTTTTAAAGTTTTTTCGAAATAAATTTTTCAAAATAAATTTCTCTCTCCCGAAGAAACTAATTTCTATTCAAAGAAGCGATTTCTTCAACAAAGAAAATTGTGTCCTTAAATCAAAAATTCTCATCTACAGAGAAATAGAATAAAGAAAAAAAAAATTACATTGTAAAAATTGTAAATTATACACATACGATTGTTATTCCTTGTATAAATATTTCAAGGATTTCACTCTCGAGTTTTCAATACACATCTACATGTATAGTACAAAAAGCAATAAAAAAAAAGGTACAATAGAAATTTTTCAATAAAAAGGAATATGTGAGAGAGAGGAGAAAAGAGTTCAAGTTATAAAATGTGAATAAAGGATTAGTGATTGAGAGAAAGAGGGAGAGAGAGAGGGAGAGTGAAAGAAAAAGAAAGAGAGAAGGAAAAAAAATAAAGCAAACAGGAAGGACAGGATGGAATCGCGTTTGCATGTAAATTTCATTCAGCTGCAAATGTTTCAAGCTGATAAAAGTCTGATACTATGTGGCAACCACAGCATCAATTTTCATGTTTTCTCGACGACCGGAATCGCTTCCACCTAAGTACAAGATTATACACACAGCGCTCGCAATGAAAGAAAGAAAGAAACGTCAACCTACATTTATAAACACTCGAGAGTAAAATTAACATAATAATTACATCCTTCAAATAATTATAAAATTATTCACGCGCTGATATTGTATATTCTTTTTTTTTGTCACAAATAGTTCCACAAAAAGACAAATTCTAATTCATTTGAAAAAAGAAACGTTTCTATTATTAATTTTTTCATTAACTATAATAATTATAAAATTATTCAAGCTGATAATATTTTGTTCTTTGTCATGTAAATTATTGTTATCATTAAGAAATTTCTAAATCATTTCAGAAAAACGTTTTCATTTATTATTAATTCTAAAATCCTAATTATGATTGTTAAGAATATTAATAATTAATAATAACAATAATAATGAAAACAAAAATTAGAACAAGTTTAATAAATAATTATCAGAATAATACTATTATTATTATCGCATTAACACTATAATAATACTAATAAATAATATCGTTGGAATAGTACAATAATTATTATTATTAGAACCATAATAATTATTAAAATAATTCAATATTTTTAGAAGCCATAAACATCTTTTAATTATTAACATAATATTAATTAATATTATTATAATTTTTATTATTTTTATTTTATTTTTATTTGATTTTAATTTTAATTTTAATTATTATTATTATTATTATTCATTATTACTACAAAATTCCAAACCCCCTAATAAAAATTACCAGTGAGGAAAAAAAAATAAAAAATAAGGGAAATTTTCAAAATTATTAAAGTTTGATTAAAGCGAAGCTTAATTAGCGTCGGAAAATGAAGTAAACAGCAATTCGAATTACATTATCACTTATCAGTTTAGTATTTCAAAATTAATTTAGAGGGTACGTTATTGTCCAGCATCAAAATTTCCCAAATGAACCTAATCTATTTTGGCAACAAACTTCTATGCAAGTAATGATAGAAAAAATATTCTAATAAATTACAGTTCTAGAATGAAAATTTACACAAATTTTGTAATTATATGTGATAAATTAAAACTCAATTTTAAAGAAACTTATTAAAAATTATATTATGTATAAATTTAATACAAATACAAGAAATAATAAGAAAGTTAATTTTTGAAATTTTAAAATTGCTAATTATCTTGTAATTAAAATGTAAGTATCAAAAAAATGGTTAAATCTAGGGATGAAATTACTTTTTAAATTTTAATTAGTAAAAATTTTTTAACTAATTTCAATAAATGACTTTTTTTTGAATTAGTAAATTTCAATAATAAATAGTAATTTACAATTTATTAGTAGTTTACTAATTCAAAAGCAAAAAATAGCTAAATCGTAATTTTTACTGATTTATTAGTAAAATTTACTAATTCAAATTTAGAGTATAAAATTCTGTACAAAAATTACAGATTGAGTTCAGAAATCGTAAAGTGGAGTTGAAAAATTGATAAATAATTACAATGAAAATTAATTATAGTTAATAATTACAATGACGGGAATTTACTCTAAATTTTAATTAGTAAAAGCGTTTACTAATTGAAATTAGTAACTGACTTAATTTGTTTTTGAATTAGTAAATTTTAATAATAAATTAGTATAAATTGCTATTTATTAGTAAAATTTACTAATTCAAAAGCCAAAAGTCAATCTTTAATTTAAATTTAAAGAGTATAAAATTGCCAAAAATTTCAAATTCAGGTAAAAAATTGTAAAATAGAGTTCAAAAATTAATAAATAATTGCAATGACGGAAATTAACATTCTAAATTGAAATTACTAAAATGTTCCACAATTTGAATTAAAAATTGACTTCTGGATTTTGAATTAGAAAATTTTACTAATAAACAGCAATTTCTACTAATTTATTATTAAAATTTACTAATTCAAAAACCAAAAGTCAATATTTAATTCAAATTTGTGAACACTTATACTAATTCAAATTTAGAGACTAATTTTTGAAATTTAAAAATTGATAATCTCTCTAAATCTGAATATGTGAAAATTCACATATTTGTACGTTATAAGTCGTCTTCTCGATCAATAAGTGCATATACACTTATAATAAGTGAAATTTCACTCAGAATAAGTGAAAAATTCACTTATTTATAAGTGTATATGCACTTATTGATCGAGAGGACGACTTATAACGTACAATAAGTGAAATTTCACATATTCAGATTTAGAGAGATTGTTAAATAATGAAATAGTGAGTTTCAAAATATTGTAGATACCAGATTAAAAATGATAAAATAGTGTTCAAAATTTTTTAATTGAGTTCAAAAATTATAAGAATTTGTATTTGTTGAAAAATTAATTAACATATACATAATAATAGTGGAAAAAATTTAAAATATTTTAATCGACAATTGTTTGATCCCTTCTCTTAAATCCATGAAACTAAAAACCTTCCAAAAGTTTATCTTAAACCAAATTAATTTCCACCCTTATTTTTCACCCACCCCTCTCCCCCTCATCCCTATTTTATATCACAGGGTTGCTTTTATGTGAAAATTCCCCCTCTCTCTCTTTCTCAGAAAAGATGAATTGGAAACTTGAACATTATCGATTGCCCGGCGGTGCTGTAATTTTTTATGCATCTCTCTTTGATTCTTCGCTTTATGTAGACGAAAACATGTCGTCTACAAAATTTTCCTTGATGGGGTCAAAGAGTATCGGAGGGAAGAGAGAAAAAAAAGGGATTTGAGGTTTGAGGCAATTCCTGCATAAAAAAAAGAAGAAGAAGAAGAAGAAGAAGAAGGGAATGGAGGGTAGAAAACCACAGCGTAGAGCCTGGGGGTGTGGAACTAATCGAGTAATTTTTTTGGCATCAGTCGGTGAATATCAACGCTACCTGTGAGCCTGCGTGGCATTAAGAACGACAAACGATCGTCAATCCATCTGGCTCAGTGCGACTATCCACATCACGTTTTGCACTCTTTTCTTCCCTCGCCACTCGTCTCTTTGTATATACACACATTTATATGTGTATGTGTAAATGTATATATGTGTATTTACAGCATCCTGTATTAGAGAAAGCGCTTTTACTTCTTTCCACATTTTTTTCTTTTACACACTTTCTTTGAGAAGAAAATATATATATATATATATAGATTTCCCCGGGAGTAACCACGAATTAACAATAAATTTAATATCACTCTTTTTATGCCTCGTGCCCTCTTCATTTTTTATAGTTTCAACCATTCATTGCCTCTCATTTCGCTTCTAGAACTTGCATTGTTTTTCTCTTTAAACTTTCCTCCTCTTAATTACTTTTCACATATTTTTTTTTTACTTGCAAAACTTTTATCCATTTTTCACTATTTTTATGCAAAAACAATCTCTTTGTATATTTCTTTGTTTAAAATAATTTATTTACCTAAAGTTTTAAGCGTTGAAATGAACAAAATTTATTTGTGACGTGCTCCTAAGAAAGGTATACCTAAAGAAAATCAATTACAGGGTTTCTACAAATTTCTCCTTATAAAATCCCATGATTTTTTCCATGATTTCCAGGTGATAAATAATAAAATCTCCATGATATATTAAAACAAAATTTTTGTCAGTTAAGTCAGGTAAATGTTATGAAAAAAAATTTTTGTTAGGGAAATTAAGAAAATTGAGACTTTTTCGACTTTTCTTCCAAACATTGCTAGAAAATACCATAATTTTTAGTAAAAAAAGTGCAACTTATTTTGATTTTTATAATGCAAAAAATAACTATAAACAAAACTTCCAAAAATTGTTTTGAATAGTTAAAATTTTGTAAAATTTAATTGAAAATAATTTATTTATTTCAAGTATTTTGTTACAATTTTTGAAAATCAACTTTTGAAGAATTTTAATTGCAAATGAAAATAATTGAATTATCAAAAATTTCAATAAAAAATTCTTAAAGGTAAATTTAAAAATGAAAATACGCTTCATATTTTTAAAATTTAATATTTTTAATATTTCCAATTACATATTTCCAAAAATAATACCTAACATTTTAGAATTATTTTTTACATTTTGGAGGAAATCACAATACATACTTTAATATCAAACAATCCGAAATAATATTTAATAAAATTTAATAAAATTCATAGCAAAATTTTAATTCCGTATTTTTAACATTTTTTTTAAAATTCTCTTTAAAATGTCAATTATTTTTATAAATAATAAAATTCTTCTTCGAAATTCAATTATTTAAAAAAAAGTTTAATATAATTCTTCTCTGAAATTCATTTATTTTCAAAATTTTTTTTAAATTCTCCTTAAAATTTCAATTATTTTTATAAATATCAAAATTCTTCTGCAAATTTTAATTACTTTTAAACGTTTTTAAAAAAAATCTGTTCAAAATTTCAATTATCTTTACAAATAATAAAATTCATCCCAAAAATTCAATTATTTTCAAAAGTAATAAAATTCTTCGCAGAAATTCAATTATTTAAAAAAATTTTTTTAAATTTCTCGTCAAAATTATCATTATCTTCATAAATTCTGCAAAATTCAATTATACTTTCAAACATTTTTAAAAAAATCTGTTCAAAATTTCAATTATCTTTATAAATAATAAAATTCTTCTCTGAAATTTAATTATTTGTAAAAATTTTAATAAAATTCTTGTCAAAATTTCAATTATCTTTTTAAATATTAAAATTCATCCTTGAAATTCAATTATTTTCAATTTTTATTTAAATTTCTCGTCAAAATTTAAATTATCTTCATAAATTATAAAATTCATCCTGGAAATGTAATTATTTTCAAAAATTCTGATGAAATTCGTGCAAAATTCAATTTTCTTCAAAAGTAAGAAAATTCTTCGCAGAAATTAAATTATTTTCAAAATTTTTTTTAAATTCTCCTCAAAATTTTAATTATTTTTGTAAATATCAAAATTCTTCTACAAAATTCAATTACTTACTAATGTTTTATAAATTTCTTTCCAATAATTCAATTATTTTCACAAAATATAATTAAAAAATTTTTTTTTATAAAGTCTTATAATATAAAATAATGATTTAATCACTCGGTCATTTTTAATTATTATAAAACATGAAGACATCGATTGCTCCGAGTCGAAGTCTCGTAGTGATCGATTTCTTCATGTTTTATAACAATTTTTTATAAGTCGTTTAATTTCAAAAAGGTTTAAATTTGAATCTTTTGAAGAATTTTAATTCCTATGGAAAAATAATAATTAAATATTTATTTAAAAAAAAATTTAGTCGCACAATCCGAGCCCTGATAATGTTCTTTTAATGAACTTTTGGGGAATTATTTAAATTAATTGATTCAGAGATGAAGTTTAGTTGAAAATTGTAGAAAATAATTAAATTCAGGAAGGGTTATAATTGCAATTTTTAGAAATTATTAAAATTTATAAATTTTACTCATTTTTCGTAAACATTAATATTTTCCTACTGTAAAAAGAATTCTGTTAGGGAAAGTAATTTTAATGTCAGTAAATTGTCAGGGAAATTGATAAATTGAAACTTGTGACCACCCTGAGTAATAAAGGAGCGCGAATTTCAAAATTTGTTTCTATTTTACTTTCCATTTTATTCTTACTTTGTAAGTTTGGAAAAAAAATTAAATTTTGCAAAAGGAAAAAAATTTGTCAAAGACAATAATTAGAAGACAAGAATTGAATCGGAACATCGTGAACAAAACTCCCAATAGACACTAGAAACTAGACTTGCGATAGTCTCATTGTCGAGAGTAAAGTTTAACTCTTTTTCGAACTCTCTGTTAACCGTGTGTTCTATTTTAGACGTGTGGAAAGAAAAATTCTCTTTTATCTCCTTTTTCCGCGCAAAACTCCCTTTTTCCTTTATTTCTAATCGTTTCTTGCAACTTTTAGTTGTTTTTACTATATCAACTTTTTAAACTATATTATACCTATTATAATAGTTCTTAACTTTTTTTCTAAGCAATAACAAAATTTTAAGATTCACAAACGAGAAAAATACTACAAAAATTAAAAGAAGAAAATGTATATAAAAAGCAAGAAAAACATTTTTCTCGGCTAAAATTCAATGTCCAGGTGATAAAAATTTGAAATTCCCACCAAGAGAAAGCATTCTTACACAGTGAGGAAGCAATAATAATTTACAAATGTGATTCTATCAGAAGCTGCGGGTGCCATAGAAATTTTTGTCCATTCAAGACCCTAACTTGTATTATGTATGCATTTGTCGCTTTTTAAGTCTGACTGTCCACTTAATAAGTGACCCTCTTTGTACCCGTCTCAAGTGGTCCAAAGTCGTATATCTACAGCCAGCATCTTCCTCAATTTACTACGAAACACACATGTGTATATATATCTCAAATCCACCTGTTTTCAGAAAATAATTCCATCCCTAAATTTTTTAAAATTATTTTCTTTTTTTCATACTCTATCCGCTTATTTTCTCTTCTTCTATATTAAAATTTTAAAGTTATTTTTTAATTTTTACAAACTTCATTTTATCATATATTACAATTTTACAGTATTATTATCAATTTTTTTTTCACCGAAATAATTTTCATGCAAGGAGCAAAAAAAAAGGAAAGAAAATTATTTATGTAACTTTAAAAATGATGGAAAAAAAGAAAAAAATAAGTTTAAAAATAAATCTCTAGAAGCTGAGAGTTAGAGGAAAATATATAATCCTGACTAGTTCGTAAAGCCTGTATAAGAACTTGCAGTCTGACGTAATTCCCATTGCATCATGCCTCTGTAGCGAATCGCGTGAATGCGAGAGAGGATCGGACTATAGAATATATATATATGTATATTTGTATATACATATAGATATATAGTTGTATGACTATTGGCGTCGACTATTATTCTACAAACGACCCTCAGCTTCCCCCTGGCTGTGTTTGCCTGCACATTCGCATCCTTGGGAGTCTGGAATTTATGGGACGAGGTCAATGAAAAACTTAAGAATTCCTAGCGTACATCAAAATCAACTTTAGAAAATATTTTCAAATTTATCCCGCAATTAAAAATTTTCACGGTAAAATTATTGTGTGGGTAAATTTCAACAAATTAAAGTGTTTCCTTCATTTTTAAAGCAGTTCTAACCCCCTGAATTTCGAACCATAACGTGGTTTATGGAAGACCCCTAAGGAATACATGAAAAGATAACAAAAGAAAATTCAATCAATTATTTAATTAATTTAAACACAAACATTATATGAGAAATTTTAATTCTATTCTCTAGTGTCCACACTCATCTAAATCTTTCCGGGAAAACAATTCCTCTAGGAGGATAAGAATCATTTTTATGCCCTAAGAATTTTAGGAACTGTTTATAAGAGCAGAAACTGGTACCCAGTCTCAAAAAGTGTGAATACTTTCATTTGATTGGATTCACTAAAAACTGGAAACGTAAGAGCAAACAATAGTCGCTTACTTTAATTTAGAAGCAATAGATGCTTGGAGAAGTACATTCAGAGTTGATCTGTTTGTAAATTCCTACAAGATCTCTTTATAAAAATCCAAGTGTTTTACTAGCACTGTTAACAATATAAATATGATCATTAAATGGTATGTCCTCAAAAAAAGTTACAAGGACTTTAACTTTATGAATTCTTTTAACTCAGTGGAATACTGATAGTCAGTAAAAGATGTCCCCTTAACAAATGTCATTATATTACATTTGTCAACACTTATAGTAAGAATTTATTATTCATTTATTATTCTTACACCAGTTGTTAAATATATTAAGATTATTCTGTAGAACTTGACATGAATTTAGATTTTCTATTGGAAGATATAACTCAAAATCACCCGCATATAAAAGATTATGACAAACTATAATGGAAGAGAGACGTCATTCATGCAGACAGAAAAAAAGCAGTGATCCTAAATTTGATCCTTGAGGTACTGCAGATGAAGTTGTAAAAAGTACTGATACAAAACCAGTATATTGACTATACATTAAAACTATATGAACTGTATTGGGTTCGATTTGATAATTAAGAAGCAATTAAATGAATTAGTGTAAGAGAAAAATGAAGCAACAGTAATTTATGCAATAGCAACTCATCATTAACTTTATCAAATGCTTTGGATAGATCAGTATAGATCACGTCAATCAGAGGGAAAAATCAGGGAAATCAGCGAAAAGGCAGGGATTTTTATTAAAAATACTGTAAAAAATTAAATTTTTAGAATTTATAAGAATATTCTAAATTACGAAAGTCTTTATTGTTTGGCTCATAAACTATGAAATTACCAAAAATTCTAAATACAAAACCTTTAATTTTTTCTATTTCTGGCAATAATTTCTTTTTAAATAAATTAATTCTTGAAAACCTATCATAAAATTATTACTTAGAAATTATTTAATAAATAATTTTATTTAAAAATTTCAAAATCAATTGAATTTCAAAAGAGTTGCGTTTAATATCTTCATAAAAAGATGAACTTCAAAGGTTTCAATTTGAAATTTTAGAAAATTTCAATTCCTAATAAATTTAATAAGAAATTTTAAGAACTGATTACAGAAATTCAATTATTTTCAAAAGAAATAAACTTCTTCGCAAAAATTCAATCATGTTCAAAATTTTTTTTAAATTCTCGTCAAAATTTCAATTATCTTTAGAAATAATTAAATTTTTCTTCGAAATTCAATTATTTTCCAAAGTTTTATTAAAATTCTTGGCAAAATTTTAATTATTTTCAAATTTTTTTAAAAATTCTCCTCAAAATTTCAATTATTTTTAGTAATAATAAAATTCTTCTCCAAAATTTAATTATTTAAAAAAAATTTAATAAAATTCTTGGCAAAATTTCAATTATTTTCATAAATTTTTTTTAATTCTCGTCAAAATTTCAATTATCTTTAGAAATAATTAAATTCTCCTCCGAAATTCAATTATTTTAAATATCTACTATTTTAATAAAATTTTCCAAAAAAATTCAATTATTTAAACAAAATTTTAATAAAAATTTTACAGAAATCGAATTATCAATTTTTTATTAATTTCTTCACACCAATTCAATTATTTTTAATTTTTTAATGAAGTTTCTCGAAAGAATTCAATTATTATATTCAGAGAATTGAAAAAAATAATTCTGAGAAATTCAATTATTTCGAAAAATTTAAGTAAAATTCTTTTAAAAATACTATTATTTAAAAAAATGTTGACAAAATTCTTGACAAGATTTAGTTAATAAAATTGCAATTTTAATAACATTTTCCTATACAATTCAATTATTTTCAATACAATTCTTCTTAAGAATTCAATTATTTTCACAAATAATACATTTTTTTATGGAAATTCAATTATTTAAAAAAATTTGAATAAAATTCGTCGAAAGAAATCAATTATTTGCATACATAATACATTTTTTCTCGAAAATTTAATTATTTAAAAAAAACTCTTGATAAAATGCTTATTATAAATTTGAAAAATTATAATAAAATTGACCGTAGAATACAATTATTTTCGTAAAATATAACATTCTTCCTAGGAATACAATTACTGGAAAAAATATTTGTAAAAATCGTAAAAATCTTCAAAGCAATTCAATTGTTTAAGAAATTTTAATAGAATTCTTCCCAAGAATTCAATTCTTTTTAAGAAAAATATAATTTTTCACAGGAATTCAATTATTTAAAAAGAAATTTAATAAAATTCTTCTTTAGATTACAATTATTTTCAATTTTTTCATGAAATTTCTCGATAGAATTTAAATATTTTGAAAAAGTTTAAAAAAAATTCTGAGAAATTCAATTATTTAAAAAAATTTGAATAAAATTCTTCACATGAAATTTTAGTTATTTTCATAAATTATAATATTTTTCTCTGGAATTCAATTATTTTCACAAATAAAATTCTTTACAGAAATTTAATTCTTTAAAAAAGTTTTTAATAAAATTTGTTGCAAGAATTCATTAATAACAAAACTTATCGTAGAATTTAAATTATTTTTTATACAATAAAATTTTAAATAAAATGATGGAAAATTGCATTTATTCTTAAAATTCGCCGAAAGAATTCAATTATTTTTAAAAATTTTGATAAAATTCTTCATAAAAATTCAATTTTAAGAAACGTTTAATTATTTAATAAATTATTTATTTTTGTATTTAAAATTTTAAATAATTGAATTCTCGAAAAATTTTCTAATAAAAATTGATGAAAAAATGAATTTCACTTAAAATTTTAAATTATAATTTAATATTAAAAGCATTATAGCGTGAATTTTTAGAAATAATTGAATTTTGAAGAGGGTTCAAATTAAAATTTTTGAAAATTTGAATTTACAGTTACAATATTCTTATGGTATAAAATAATGATTTTATCTCTCGGTCAACTTTAATTACTAGAAAACATGAAGATATCGAACTTGACTATTAACAAATTAATAATAATTAAATATTTTATTTAAAAATGAAGTTATTTCGAATAATTTTACAATTAAAGAAATTCGTAAATAATTGTAAGAGAATATTTTTTTGAGTATTTAATAATTTTCGGAGTAAATTAAAATATTCTTTAGTTTCAGAGAAAAAGTCGAAATTTTGTCTGAAAATCAGGGAAAACAAAAACAACTGACAACAATAGTTATACAGTCAGAAATAACAACCTGAAAGGAATAGTCACACTTCAATATGTACAAGTAGTAAAGAAAACTTTTTCAACTTGTAAAGTACACATCATCAACACGACACGACTAAATAAGCCCAAGAAGTACAAACTTTCTTGGAACGTTCCAATTTTCATACAGCCGTTAATTGAATGATGCGTAACCTAAAGACCCATTTTCACGCGAGATAAATGTAAACACCGTATATACATATTAAGTTTAAGTGGAACGTTTAAAAACATAAAATGGGGTTGAAGTATAATCGCACCCTTATGTGAAAAAGACATATATACATATAAGAGCAATTGCGTGGTGGTTGTATTACAGCGCAAATGCTTTGTTTCTCAATTTCTGCTTGTTCCTTCAGAACTCATCGATTCAAAAGGAGGGGACTCGTAATTGAGAAGGGAGAGAAATAAAGGCTAAACAAGATTACAATTTTGCATTGTTATACGCTCTTTATATAACGAATACCTAAATTCCTCTTGAAACTTTGGAATTGGCAAACTGGAGGGTGCCTTGCAAAAAATCCCCAACTATAGGAATCAACTTCTACAAGGCAAAGTCAACGATGCTTTTAATACAAAGAAAATGTATTTTAAGATATATACGTATATATTTATATATCGTCGCTCAAAATGAGTTTAATAATAAAGCCATCAGGGGGTGTTGAGAAAAAAATGAATGGAAAAATGTCAAGAGAAAATAAAATTCGTGTATTGATATTTTCCTATTTTTCTCTGATACTCGCGAATGCTTGGAAGAAATTTTATTTTGAAACAAGCAAATTATTGGTAAATTTAATGTTGAATTTTAAAATTAAATTAAATTTTTAGTAAATTTAATGTAAAATTTTAAAATTTAATTTAATTTTTAAATTTAAAAAAATTTAATTTAATATTACACAGTTGACTAAATTTTTTTTTTAATTAAACAAATTTTTCAATTGAACAAAACACGTTTTTGCATTCAACTTAATTTTTTTGTTTTCTTAAACAAATATTTTGTTCTACACAAGAAAAAAATTTATTTGAATTGTTTTGGAAAATTTTATAAAGATAGTACATATTAAAAATCATTAAATTGAGGAAAATTTTTGAAAATAATTGAATTTCGGAGAAGAATTTAATTATCTCTAAAAATAATTGAAATTTTGACGAGAATTTAAAAAAAATTTTGTACTTAATTGCAATTTTGCCAAGAATTTTATTAAAAATTTTGAAAATAATTGAATTTTGGAGAAGAATATTTAATTATTTCTAAAGATAATTGAAATTTCGAAGAGAATTTAAAAAAAGTTTTGAACATAATTGAAATTTTGCCAAGAATTTTATTAATATTTTTAAAAATAATTGAATTTGGAACAGAATTAAATTAATTCTAAAGATAATTCAAATTTTGATGAGAATTTAAACAAATTTTTTAACATAATTTAAATTTTGCCAAGAATTTTATTAAAATGTTTAAAAATAATTGAATTTCCGAGAGGAATTTAATTATTTCTAGAAATAATTGAAATTTTGACGAGAATTTAAAAAAATTTTGAACTTAATTGAAATTTTGTCAAGAATTTTATTAAAATTTTTGAAAATAATTGAATTTTGGAGAAGAATATTTAATTATTTCTAAAGATAATTGAAATTTTGAAGAGAATTTAAAAAAATGTTTTAAAATAATTAAAATTTTGACAAGAATTTTATTAAAATGTTTGAAAATAATTGAATTTCCGAAAAGAATTTAATTATTTCTAGAAATAATTGAAATTTTGACGAGAATTTAAAAAAAATTTTTGAACATAATTAAATTTCTGCGAAGAATTTTATTATATTTTTTGAAAATAATTGAATTTCGGAGAATAATTTAATTATTTCTAAAAACAATTGAATTTTTGACAAGAATTTAAAAAAATTTATGAAAATAATTTAAATTTTGCCAAGAGTTTTATTAAAATTTTTGAAAATAATTGAATTTCGGAGCAGAATTTAATTATTTCTAAAAATAATTGAAATTTTGACGAGAATTTAAAAAATTTTTTCAACATAATTGAATTTCTGCGAAGAAGTTTACTAATATATATTTGCTTAAATGCAACGAAAAACTAAATAAAAATTCTATTTGGCAGAAATGAACTTTGTTAAGCAAAGAAGCAAATTTTTTCCTCTAAATCGTTAATAATAAATTAGACGCGTTACAAATTTAGAGAATGATGACTAAATTTAAAAAAAAATATTAAATTGCTTTTAAATATTGTCAATAAAAAAAATTACATTTTTAGATAGAAAAAAATATTTATGCTAATAGACTGTAAATATTTAGCCGAAAAAAATGGCAATTTCAGTTGTGAAAAAACTTATTTCTTCTCCTCAACTTTAAGCAAGTAGGGTAAACCTTATAAGAAGTTATATAAGGTCTGATTGATGTGAGGTATTTATTCGCCCTCAAGGACCTGCCTCCCACTATTGACAAATACTTTCTGTGTACGCGCTTTTAAAGACATTCATGATTGATAGTCAAAAGAGAAAATTATAATTCCCATAAAATAAAATATGGAATTCCTTCTAATCCTAGCCATTTTTCTTTGCAAGTGATTTTGAAAAATTTGAAATAACGAACAAATTCCCATCACAAAGAATTTGAACTAAAAAGAAAAGAATCCAAACAGTGAAAACAAAAAAAATTAAAATAAGTAATTACTCACTTTTTATTTCGATTGTTTACAGGATTTTTCGATTAGAAAAATTGAAAAATATATCAACTAAATAAATACTAAATATGGATTAATGGGGGGATTTTCTTTTCGAGAAAATTTATCAAAGAAAAAACTGTGTTTTTTGGACTATTTCAAAATGAAAGGAAAAAAGAGATATATATATGTATACAATAAGTAATGGTCCTTAATGGACGAAGCGAGTTTCTAGCTACGCCGAACGATATTACTTCCGCCTCTTTTACCAACCGGATCTTGTTAGGTCTCTGCTAAAATAACAACGAACCCTATCTTCTTAACCCGTACGTATCTTTACCTTCCGGCGACCAACATCATTGTAACTCTCTACATCGTTTTGTGATCTTGACAAGTGCCCAAAGTAGCTCAACAAGTTATTTTTAGGAGGATCTTTAAAAACATAAAGACATATTTACAATTCGTCAGTTATACAATAGTCGAGGAATTTTTCCTATTTTTCTCGAGAATTGTGAATTTTACTTTCACTAAAATATTTATTACTAGAAATTAAATTTTCAATACGAAAAAATTTCACGTCAATATATTTTTTTATAATATTATCAATTAAATATTTACTTGAATCAAATAATTTTTATTTGAGTCAATTAAATGGTATTTGCTTCAAAAAATGAAATTATTGCAGTATTTCTACAAATTTCTCCTTAAAAAATCCCATGATTTCCAGATGATAAATTATAAAATTTATTTATTAAAAAATTAATTTATTAATTAAATTTAAAAATTTTTAATTTAAAATTAATTAATTTTTTCAATTTTTGAATTATATTAATTAATTTCTTTAATTAAGTGATCATTTAAAATTAAAAAATAATTATATGGAGGTACAAAACAACCTGTATTGTGATTTCTATTGAGTTATAATGGGGAAGTTGTAAATTATTTTATTATAACCGAAATAATGAAAAATTTCACAAAATATTTTCTAAAAATATTAAATACCTTCTCAATAGGGACGATAATGTAAAAATAAACATTCGACCGCAAGAGAATAAAAACGCATTTGCAAAAAAAATAAACAACATTAAAAAATAAACAAAGAAAATTGACATAATAATTTGAAAATTATTAATTACGGTAAAATAGTTTTACCATGTTTAAAAAACAAAAGACTTGCCGATCGATGTTCGTTGAGGATTATCTTCACCACAGCAATCGTTCTCAGCAAACCTTTTTTTCAAAAGCAGCAATTTTAATATCCTTTATTTGATTCCTTTTGTCTCTGAAATAAAAGAAAATATAAATGAATTCTAGAGAAAATACATATTCCAAAAAAATATTATTAAGTATTCAAATTTTCCGATTACTGTAAAAATCAAATTTACATTTATATTCGCAAATACGTATTTGTATCTATAGAAATTAAAATCACAAAACAATTCATAAAAATAGGGAAATTTTATTTACAATGAATTAATTTTGCTTTCTCATGAAAGTAATTTTCAAATATAAAGATTGTGCTGATATTTTATACCTTTTTCATGCATACTATAAATTTACCGCACGAAAATTGTGGAAAATGGTGCAACATAACCTTTATATTCGCTCTCCGCATTGAGTATTTGCAATTGTCACAAATGTGGTTTCCATTGTCATTTTAAAATTTAACCACACACGAAAGACTATATTTCAGTTTTCAAATTTATTTTAACATGTATTTTTTGACACAAATGTTCCTAAGTGAAAAATAATTAAGTATATTACTTATGGAAATTCATACAAGTTTGTACGTTTTTCAATTTACCTGATTACACTGACCGATGGAGGTGAATCACTTTTTGTTCCTTTCCTTTAATTTTGTAGCAGAAATGCAACAATTCGTAAAACACAAAATTTGGCCAAAATCTCGAGAATATTTGCACTTTATACGTATAAATATCAAAAAGACGTAGACTTGCAACAATCAAAACTAGTTTTCACGATTTTTACTTAAACTTTTTCATTATTTTTCATAAAAGTATAAAATTTAAAGGTTTTTCAAAAAAATAGGGTTATGTTACTTTTGTCACTTCAAGGCAAAATGTAATTTTCATCATTTTTTTCACAGAAAACTTTAAATCACACTCAAAATATAAATTTCACAAACTGGAATAAGATTACTTTACTTGAAAGGTATAAATATAGTTAAATTAAAGTAATTAATCAATTAAAACGATTAAAAGTAACGGACAAGGTAAACATTTGCAAAAAGAACTTGAATAATGAAGCAACGTTGGGTAGCTACAAGTACAAAAAGTCCACACCACAGGACGCCACTCATTCTCTCTTCTGATTGGCTCGTAAATTGCACGGTAAGTTACTAGCCAATAGGAACTTTCGTCGCATGAGCTACCGAACCTTGCATTCTGGGGCTGACGTCACAAGTCTGCTTGATGCGAGCGAAGTTGGCCGCACTTTTTGTTAACAGTTGTTCAAGTCTTTAATTAATTAATTAAAAAGATTAGAAAACAAATATTACTTGAATTTTTGTTGAAAACTTGTAGTAAAAGTAGTGCAGTGAGAAGAATTATATAAAATAATGTTAAAATATCTTAAAGTTGAATGAGTTTAGAATTCTGTTAAAAGTTGGGAAATCTCGAGAATTATTTTGCTTTGTTTTGCTCGCGTGTACATTCGACATCAATTTTCATTTTTAATCTCGTGTTTTCAAGTCCGATTTTATAGAAAATTGTTTTATTTTTTTTACTATTTGAAAGTAATTATCTGTCGGTTTATTCTAATTAGTCGGGAGTATTCGTATTGTTAAATTCCAAATCGTGAAAATTTTAGGTTATGTTTTCCTTGTCAATCGCTCGTCTGTCTTTCTAATGTTTTGAATTCGTGTTCTTTTATTTCTAACCTATATTTTCGTCACAGTTTTCAAAATATAATTACAAATAAATATATAATAATTACAATAAAAATATTTTTATGAAAGAGTGTTGAGTTGAATATCAATTTATGATAATTCCAAGTACGTCGCATGGCATTTCTTTGTTTTTTTATACAATTTTTTAAGAGTAATCTTTCCGAAATATATTTTTTTCCTTTTTAATTTTCAATTCATTTTTATTTTTATTTTATTTCTTTTGAAAATTGAGGTAAAAAACGAAGAAAACTTTTATTTTCTCTCATTTTCGGAAATTGAGTTTTCAGGAAGGGAAAAAATTTGCGCAGTTATAAATGTTATCGTTTCGTGGTTTTTTTTCGCCTTTAAAAAATTGTATTGGAACTGTACCAAAACACCAAATGCATTTAAATATTTTCATTTATATACTTATTCAGATTTTAATTTTCAGGTTCAATTTACAAAATGGAAAATATTTGGAAATGAGGATATTAATAAACATTTCTGCCAATAATAAACGACAAGAAGGATAATGCCAAATTTCAAACGAGGATATTACACGTTTTTGGGAAATAATAAGCAAGCTTAGGAGAGAGCTAATAAAATGGACAGAGGAAAATAAAGGATAAGTTTTAATCAGGTACATTTTATAATATTTACAAATTGAATTTATTGATTATATTTATCATATGTTTGTTTCTGATGGGAAATTAATATTTTCTCTGTGATTTGAATGATTTATTATCTCTTGTGTTCTCTGTTAAGAGAATACAATTTTTTTAAATTAAATGCTTTTTTTAAATTAAAAGTTTTTTTTAAATTAAAATGTTTTTTTAAATTAAGTGTTTTTTTTAAATTAAAAACCTTTTTTTAAAATTAAATTAGAATTTTTAAGAGCAATTTCTGTCTTAAAAGAGTTGAATATTTTTAAAAAAGTTTGTAAAATTCATCACAAACTTTAAATTATTTTCATGAATAAAAAAATTTTCACAGGAATTCAATTATATAAAGCAGAATTTTTCTAATATTTTTAGAAAAAAAATCAATTATTTAACTAGATATTTATAAAATTCTTCACAGGAATTCAATTATTTTTAAAAATAATAAAATTCTTCTCAGGAATTCAATTATTTTCAAAAAATTTTTAAATATTAAAACTCATCGCAGGATTTCAATTATTTTTAATACAATTTTAAATGAATTCCGCAAAAAATATAATTTTAATAACATTTTTTGAAAGAATTCAATTATTTTCATATGAAATACAATTTTCAAAGAAATTCAATTATTTAAAACACAATTTTCATAAATCTTTCTAAAAAAAATCATTTCTTTAAAAAGAATTTTTTTAAATTCCTCTCAAGAATACAATTATTTTAAAAACTTTATTAAAATTCATGTCAAAAATTCAATTAATTTCATAAATTATGAAATTCATCTCAGGATTTTAATTACTTTTATTATAATTTGAAATTAATTCCGCTAAAAATTCATGTATTCTTAAAAAATTTTAATAAAATTCTTCGAAAAAATCAATTATTCAAAAAAATTTGATATAATTAGTTTCTTGGAGTGTAATAATTATTTTCAATTAATTTTTAATTACATTTCTTGAATGAATTTAATTATTATCAAAAATTTTAATGTAATTCTTCGTAAAAATTCAATTATTTAAAAAAATGTTGATAAAGTTCTTTATAAGAATTTAAAGTAAAGAAATATTTAATTATTCAATAAATTATTCATTTTTGTGTTTAAATAATTGCATTCTCATAAAACTTTCTAATATAAAGCATTTTAGAATTGAATAAAATAAAATGATTCAAGTTTTGAATAATTTTATTTATAAATTTCAACAAAAATAGATTAAATTTTGAAAGAATTACTTTTTGTAATTTTTAGAAATAGTTCCATTTCAAAAATGCTTTGGATTGAAATCATTTGAAATATTTTAATTACTGTAGAAAAATAAATAGGTATTTAAATATTTATTTTAAAAAAAATTTCTATTTTTGATTGTAACTAAGAAATTATAAAAAAATTGAGTCAAGTTTAATTTTTCGATAGCTACTTTTTTACTACTTTTTTAGTCTTAAATCTACTTTTTGATACTTTTTTACAATTAATTATCTAGTACGAAGCCTGATAATTGGAATTTAAATTTTTCTTTTCATTTTATGCTTAGAACATGAAGTCTTTTGAAAATTTTTTGGAATTTCTTTTTTTTCCCTGTAATTTCGAAAAAAGAACTCCCAAATAGTAAATTTCGCTGACATTTGTCATTCAGTTAAAATATAGTATGTTTCTCAATCGGATGTTCTCAATTTCTGTGAATATTTTACTGGATGCAATTACAATGCTTTAATTTGAGCGGGCGGAATATCAACGCGAGCTTTTGAAAAGGGACTAATGAACGCTATTACTTCGCCTGTTCCATGCTCTCTTTCTCTCTCTCTCTTTGAATTAATGACTGGGTATTCGCTTATTTATTAACTTTATTCCCATACGTTTTTGCAGGAGCAGTATTTTTTTATCCAGAAACCAGTTTTTCTTTTTAAAAACATGTTTCTTTTTTATCAAAAAAAAAGAGAAATTTTTTTTTTGGATTCCAATTTTCGAGCTAACATTTCTACACGAGTGATGCGATCGACAGGCAAGGATCGTGTGAGTGTGTGTCGCTATATAGAAAAGCTTTTCGAGATCTGGGCTCCTGTCCAACTTGTGGAAAAGAAATGGGACTGGCCATATTTATGGCAACGCGAGCACTAACCCGCAAAACGTGGTTCGGGAAGCTCTCGGCTAAATCTTGAGGTTTCCTTTAAAGGTCAAGCTTCCACTGAAAAGGATTCTGAGTCACCGGAACTTGGGTTAAAACACTTTTTTCTTAAGGTCCTAGTAAAATATACGAGTCTGAAAGGTTCCAATTTAGTCGCTTGTATAATACTTGCAAACGAGGCGAGTGTTCCTGTGATTTATTTTACCAAAATAAAATAATTTATCACCTCTTCCATTAGCGAATTTAATAAGTCATGGATTTAGAATTAATTCCTGTTTTTTTTTGGGTTTCTAATGAAAATTTATTTTTATTATTTATAGTTGAAAAAATATGCAAAGTAAAAATTAAAAGAAGAATGAAATGGAAGAGAATTTATTCAATTTTGGTAAAATATTTTAAAGGACCATGAAGAAGGTAGTGGAATTTTTCAAATCAAAATATTTCTCGATTACAATTTCAACTAAACTTGAAGTAACTTGTTGACTTATCATTGAGGCACTATTGTATTGTTCCTTCATATGTCGTACAGGAAAATGTTACGTAAAACTTCGATAATAGACCTTTATAAATGCTTGGAAAAGAAGTAATTTGTAATTGTTCTTTATTTTTTCACATTCGAAAATTATTTGCTTAAACACATTTAAATAATTAAATAATGTTATTTTTTCTTAGTTTACAAACAGTGAATAATTTTTTACTAAAAGAATTTTGTTTCATTCCTTTTCAAAGTAAAAAGTGAAACTTAAAACTAAAATTTTAATTAAATTAAAATTAAACTACAATTTCTAAAAAATAATAAAATTTTAAATCTTTAATTTTTCTACTTTTCGAATTATAAAGAAAAGAAAAATGCTCCAAAAATACTAAAATAGAAAAATATGGTTTTTCTCCAAGTTTTGCGTAACTAAATAGAAAATTCGCAAACAGAAGCAAATTGTTTGTCGATTTAGGAATATTTTTGTTAAAATCTACTTCTGATAATTTTTAAATAAATTTTATTTAATTGTTAATTAAATTATTAATTTAAATGTTAATTAAATTATTAATTTAAATGTTCATTAGTAATTAAATTATTAATTTAAATATTAATTACTAATTAAAATGTTAATTACTAATTACACTATTAATTATATTTTAAATCGCTAATTAGTAATTCAATTATCAATTAAATAATTTTTCATTTCTCTCTCTCTCTCTCTTTTTTTTTTTTTTGCTTTCGCAAAAGAAAATTGATTTCTTCGTGCAAAATTCCATTTTCATGTTGGCATTCATTTCAATATTGTGTCAACCGCACATATCTTATCTAACATTCCAGCAAACGTTGTACTAACATCAATAAAATAATTGCAAAAAAAGAGAAAAAAAAATCGACGACGCAGAATCCATGAATCACACATGACGATTCTTTCATCCGCTGATAGGGTCCAATCTTAAAACATGTAAGTTACAATTTGCCAGTACAGTAAAAATCAACGTTGAGTCATTGAGTCGCGATTGCTCTTCGAATTATTCATGCTCAATGCATGTTATGTATATATACCACTCGAATACCTTGTTTACCATTCTTCTCGGCTGCCTCCCTCCCTCTCTTCTCTTAATTATTATAGCATCTGATTCTGAGCATGAATGAAAATAAAAAAAACACATTTTTTCCTTTCATTATATTTTAGCGAATATATTGCGAAACAAAAATATCCGTATTGAAATATTCTTTTCAATTTTTCCAATTAATTTCTGTAAATTGTTATGAAAATTATAATATAAATAATTATTATGAAAATAGCTGATTATAAATAGTAATAAATTATGAAAATAGTTATGATTATAAACAATTATTTTAATAATTAAAAAAAGGAGATGGAATTTTTTTATTAAAAATATAGTAAATTAAATATTTGATATTTTTTTAATGTAACTAGTAAAAAAATGTTTAAAATTCTTTCATTGTAAATAATAATAAAAACATTAAATATTTTGTTATTTTTAATAATAATTAAAATATTAAATTTTTTAATACAAATAATTAATAAACTATTGAATATTTTTTTTATTATAAACAGTAAATAAAATACTTAATTGTTAATTTTACATAAAAAATAATATAAATATATATAAAATATATAAAAAATAAAATATTGTGTGAAGTATTAAAATAATTAATTATAACGACTCTAATCGTTTAATTCGTAGTTTTTACTTTTTATAACAGTCAGTTATTTTCGAAAATATTTATATAGACAAAAAATTTTCTTCATTTCAACGTTTAAAACTTGTGGATAATTTTTTTATTATGAATAATAGAGAAAATATTTAATTTTGTATTATAAATAATACAGAAAATATTTATTTTTGTATTATGAATAATAAAAGAAATATTTATTTTTGAATTATAAATAATATAAACAATAAAATGTAATAATTTTTTTTATTATAAATAACCAGGGAAATTCAATTATTTTTAAAAATTTTAATAAAATTCTTGGCAAAATTTCATAAAATTTTTGAAAAATATCAATTATTTAAAAAGATTTTTATAAAATTCGTCGCAAGAATTCAATTATTTAAAAAAATTTAACAAAATTCTTTTCAAGAATTCAATTATTTTTATAAATAATAAAATTCTTCACCGAAATTCAATTATTTTTATAAACTAGAATAAAATTCGTTGCAAGAATTAAATTTTTTTTAAAAGTAATAAAATTCTTCACTAAAATTCAATTATGTTCAAAAATTGAAAAAAAAATTCTTTGCCAAAATTTTAAGTATCTTTATAAATAATAAAATTCTTCTCCGAAATTCAATTATTTTAGGAAAATTTAAATAAAATTCTTGGGAAAAGTTAAATTATTTTCATAAATAATAAGTCTCATCGCAGGATTTTAATTATTTTCCATACACTATTTTAATCAAATTCTTCGAAAAATGTAATTATTCTTAAAAATTTTATTTAAATTTGTCACAAGACAATTCAATTAGTTAAAAATTTGTTGATAAAATTCTTTATGAGAATTCGATTTTAACAAACATTGAATTATTCAATAAATTATTTATTTTTTAATTTAAATAATTGAATTCTTCTAGAATTTTCTAATAAAAATTGATTTAAAAATAAATTACCGAATAATCGATTTATTATTTATGAAAATAATTGAATTATTGCAACGAATTTTATTACATTTTTTTAAATAATTGAATTCGTTTGAGAAATTAAAACAAAATTGAAAAAAAATAATTGAATTCTTGCGAAGGATTTTATTAGGATTTTTGTATTAGATAATTAATTTTTTTTTGAAAAATTTTATGGTAATTTAAATTATTACAAAACATGAAGAAGGCGATCACTCCGAGTGAAGAATTTTCATATTTTTCTTTTCGTGGAAATTAATATTTTGCAAAAAAAATTTCTTCTCCTTTAAAATTCTCTTTTGCAAAAAAAATGTAAAAGTATTGTTTTGACAATAAAATGAGAGAAAGAGGTAAATAATATGCATAAAATATATAGAAATTCTAAAAGTTAATTCAAAAAGAATAAGAAAAGAAACAGAAAAATTTCTTTACGCAAATTGAAAATATGTCAATTGAGTTATTTACGTCTGCACCTCTGTACATTACATTCTTATTATTATTATTATACATATTATTATTACTATTTTAAATAATACTTCTCACGACTATATTGCGACATTGTACGTGAGTTCCGCTTCATGAAATAGGAAACGTGTGTATAAGTTAAGTTTGCACGCGGCTTATAATGAACACAGAAAAAATGTAAACTTTCCGATGGCTTACTTGTTCTAACAATAACGTGTGAAGTATTCACGTAAATAGAAGTGTTTTGTTGAGCCTGTGCGCAACAGACGAGAGTATTTGGGACAATGCATATTAGCATCGTTAAAATTACGAAAGATAACGCACACGTTATCTGATACATGCTGACAGAGAGAGAGAGAGAGAGAGAGAGAGAGAGAGAGAGAGAGAGAGAGAGAGAGAGAGAGAGAGAGAGAGAGAGAGAGAGAGAGAGAGAGAGAGAGAGAGAGAGAAAGAATTTTTGTTTTAGCTTTTAAAAAAAAATACAGGTATATATACATGAAGAAGAATGAAAGAACATGGTTGAAAATTATCTTTAATAACACTCCAGTGTTTGAATACATTTAGTATGACTTTAGAATTATTTAACGTAACCAATTTTGAAAAAAAAATGAATACGGATGTGACAAGTGGTTTTTTAGATTCTTGCGCAAGACAGATATTATTTTTAAATTAGGAAAACATTTTATTTACAAATGTTAAAAATATTTTATTTTTTGTTTCGGAGATTCTATTCCTTTTTGTTAAGTAACTATATAATTACAGTCGAACCTGTCGGAATGTAATTTTTAACAATTTTATTGTATTCAAAAATATTCAACAAGAATTATTTTCCCTTAGTTCTAGAATATTTGAAAAATTTGACAAAATTAAATTATAAAACAATTTTTTAAGGATTGTTGACTGTTATAAAATTTACAAAAACCATGTTGCACTCTGACAGGTTTAACTGTATGCAAAGTACATACTTGAAATTAAGAAAACAAAAATTAATTTTTTTCAAATACTTTTATTTGTTATTTTTAAATTTGAACTAAACGGATTTCTTTTTTATTTAGTCAATGTTTTATTTAAATTAGAGTTCTTTAATTAACTTAATTTTGTTTATGGAAATCATTAACTACTTTCGTATATTATAGTCACAATTACAATAAATAAAATAAATCCAATGAATTGGATTTTAATTAATTTAATTAATAAAATTAAAGTTATAAAATTAACTATAGTACAATAACAATAATAAAAGGAAAAATATAAATAATTAATAAATAATAATAATATAAAAAATAAATATAAATATTTGGAGCTGATGAATTGTATTTTAATTGCTTTAATTGATCAAAAGTAAAATTTTTTTAATTTTAAAAAAGTTAAAACTAAAAAATCAGTAATTTTATCAAAATCTGTTTTATTAAATGGTAAAGGTTATTAAAATTAATTAATAATAATATTAAAAAAGTACTTAAATTAAATTCCAAATTAAAATTCTTTTAATAATGAATGCAATAATAATTAATTATTTAATTTATATAATATTTTTTATTATATTAATAAATAAATAAATAAATTATTTTGATAAACAAGTAATTAGTAATATCATTTGATGTTAATAAATTATATTTTTATTTGTTTAATTAATTAAAAGTAAAAATTTCTTTTTTAAGGGCATTTGAACCTTGATGACGTTTCAGTTTGTGCAAAGCATGTGTGACGTCATCAAGTTTCAAATGCCCTTAACAAATGAAAAAACTCAAATTTCAATTTTATTTCTGAAAAATATTTTATTAACTGTCTCAGCTCGTATTTTATAATAAATAAATAAATTTATGAAAGTTATAAAACAAAATAAATAATGTTAAAATTATACTCAAATAATTTATTTACAAATTATAATCTAATAATTAATTTTTATATTATAATTTTTATTATTAATTATTAATAAATTAAATTTTCCTTTTTTGGAGTTGATGGTACTTTCATTTGTTTAATTAAACAAAAAATTAAACAAAAAATTGGTGAAAGTTATAAAAATAAATAAATAATGTTAGAAAATATACTCAAAAAATACATTTCCAAATTAAAATCTTTTTTAAAATTAATTTTTATATATTATACTTTTTATTATTAATACATTATAAATAAATTATTATGATAAACTGATAATTAGTAGTAATAATAAAATATTATTAAATAATTGATTGCCTAATTAAATTTGATTTATTTAGAGTTGATAAATGGTACTTTAATTAGTTTAATTAATCAAAAGTAACATTTTTTTTGTTATAAAAATTAAAAACTCAAATTTTAATTTTATTGATATAATTTTACTGATTTTACTTTATTAATTAAATAAATTGATGGAAAGTTATAAAAATAAATTAATAATGTTAAAAAAATACTAAAATAATTAAATTTTAAACAAAAATTTGTTTAATTAATACGGCGCGGATGGTAAATTTGTAATTAATATAATTATCATTATTATACATTAGGAGTTATTTTTGAGTTTTTATTAGTTTATTTAAAATTCTTTTTTTCTCTTTAAATGTTAAAACTTGAATTTTTGATTTATTATTAAAAATAATTTTCATTTATTTACGTCATAATAAGTAGTATTTATTTATTACATTTTTATTCAATTTCCATAACACTTTATAACTTTATACAACTGTTCTCTGATTTAAATGAACATAATTAGAATTTATTTGAAAATTGCCTTAAAAGAATGAATATTTAAATTCATAATTGGTTCAATTCCGGTTAATTTTTGTCCAATTTCAAAGAAACTGTGAAGAATTAAATTATTCAAATTTAAATTGGTTCAATTCTGTTATCGATTAATCGAATAATCGATGTTAAAACTGATTAACCAATCAGATGTCAATTATCGTTTAGGCGCAATTCACAAGAAAAAATTTATGGCGGGAAAGAATTTTAATTTTATTCATAAAATAAATTATTATTTAAAATTGAATAATAATAATTTATTTTGTGAATGATTTTGTTTACTTGAGCAGTGCTGCCATAACGAAATAGCGGTCGCCGGCAGTGATATCAGGACGCCGGTACGGATAAAATTTCGGCTCTATTCGTGTTTGTTCGGTTACCATCGGCATTGAGTCCTGAACGGCGGAACGTCAGTTACTCTTCGGCGCTCGCGCGGAGGAGGTCGTATGTTTTGTTGTGGGAATATTGCCGTCCCCTACAGTGCAAAATATTCGAGTTTTGTCAGCAATACTTAAACGGTGTGATAATAATTAAGCGAAAACAAGTGTTTTCGCAATTAATAAGTGCGTGTGTGTGTATTGTACCTTAATAGTGAAAAAAGGAAATAAACAACAACAAAAAAGGAGGTTGTATTCGATTTTTTTTTCGGAGTATAGTGACGCGCCGACTGGCGGGATTTGAAAGTCGGCGCAGTGTAAAACGACGTTGTCAGTGCTTGTGTGTCGGCGACCTTTCCAAGTCGTGTGTGAAAGCCGGCGACTTTTTTTTATATACATATATATATATATATATATAAAGGAGAATCCCTGGAATAACTGGAAAAAAAATTTCAGTTTCTTGTTTTTTGTGTGACAGATTCGTTGTCATATGATGGATACTAGTGTTAGTGTTTCGTGCCACCGTGTCAATCAGACGGAACAACGATCATCTCCGTCAGTTGAAATCAGCATTTTTTCAAGTATCGTGTGATAATAGTGTTTCTTCTCTCTTAAATCTGTCTCTCTTTATCTTTCTCCCTCTTTTTCTCTATCTATCTCTCTCTTTTTCGGGGAAAAAGGAAAAATCGTGCGGCTTCTTTCTCAAACAAACTGCCCTCTGCCTTTTTTTTGATCATGTACATGTGAGGTTAATGAATCTTCGATGGTGAATAGGCACGTGTGCGGTATTATCCTGTTTAGTGTAATGTACAAGATCATAATCGTTCTGTCATTGTGCAGTTTGTGAAAAGCGATCTCATTTTCGTCGTCCTTGCTCCCATTTTTTCTAATCGAACCGGCGTCCGTTTTTCGCTCTTCCTATAATATTATTTCGACTGCGCTTGTTCGTCGAGCTCTACTTCCAGCTGTTCTCCGGTTTCTTGTGTACAACCAAATAATCCTCAACCATGGATATCCTGCCAAGTGGGAACATTTTTCGAGAATTGCAGGACATACACGATACCGGATACTTTTCGGCGCAGCCGTCACTCGAGGATCATTGGCAACAGGTAATCAAGTTTGTTTATAGGTTATAATACTGTTTGTGCCATACGTCAACATTTTCTCATCATTTCTTTTCCTTCTAATTTTGCAATTATTTTAATAATTATTTCTCAAAGTACAGTAAATTATTCTCTCCCTTAATTTTCAAGAAGTTATCTTCCAATTCTTAAATCGGTAATTTCGTTCTCGTTTTGTTTCATAACAATTAATTTTCAATCTTATTATTGGAAATCTTGAATTATTGAATAAGAAACAAAGTGTAATAATTTAAAATAATTATTGACATTCAGGTGATTAATTTTACGATGATTTTAACTTTTGATAATATTAATTAGTGGTTAATGTAGCGAAAAATTCATTAAGACTGTATAGGATATTATTAAGGGTAAAACCGGAACAGGGATGCTGCGTCAGACCGGAGGAAAAAAGTTTTATTGTCAAGGGAGGGTTAATGGAGTAAAATGAATTGTTCAGTGTCACTTTTTTTTTATTGACGTGACGAATTTAGTTATTAATAAAAAAAAAAAATGAATTTAAATTCCACACAGTTTCGTTAAAAAAAAATTTTAAATACTTTACGAAAGAAATTTAATTCTATATTTTTCCGAAATTTCTCTTTCAATTCAATCTGAAAGCATAACTCTCTCCATAAACGACATTTTAACTATATTTTTTTTTCATTATCGAATTACACGACCCATTAAATTTTGGTTTTTCCTCTTTATTTTTTCTGAAAATTTTAACAATAATCGAATTATAATGACAGAGGAAAAAAATAGATTTTCCTTTTTCTCTTTTGATAAAAAGTTTTTATTTATAGAAAAAGTGAAAATAATTATAACGAGAAAATGTGTTGTTAAAGTAAAAATGATACATAAATATGGAAATCGTGATAAGCTCAATGCTTGTTTGTAAATAAAAGAAGTTGTATCTACTTAACATATTAAGAATTATTAATGAATGCGTAACATAGAAAATTGTATATATATAGATAATTTATAGGAATTGAGAGAAATGTGAATTTATACAAATATACACAGATGTGTGTATAAAATATACGTTTATGGATAATTATTTATGTGAATATAACATAATGTAATTTAAATAATTACTACATATTAAAACGTGTCTGCTTGTAGAATCTTTAATATTTTTTTTTTCAAATAAAACTCGCGGTTGTAAATATTTGAATACTATTTTATAAATTTTCTATTCAAATATTTCATAAATACGGTTTTTTCTAAATGAAAAATATTTTTATTTATATATATTACGTGTATTTTATTTTCATTTCTTTTCGAAAATTTGAAATAATTCAAATTTAATATCAGCTTTTTTAAATATTAAATATTTTGTTAATATTAAATATTTAAAACTAAATTTGTTATTTATATTTAATATTTAGCACTAGATTTGATATTTATATTTAATATTTAGCACTAGATTTGTTATTTACATTAAATAGGTATTTAGCACTAAATATTTTATTTTTAATATTTAACCGCACTAAAATATTTTATTTATATTAAATATTAAACATTTAATTTTTTCTCCATTTTTAATATTTACTTTAAATATGAACATGTTTTACACATTGAAAAGTAAAGAATTGTTAATGAAAATTAAATGAAGTTAGTTTTTCCGTGTTTATGCATATAATTAGTGTAATAAAAATGCGTTGTAAAAAATTTAATTTTCATCTTTCTTATTGGAATATGTATATATAAAAGTTTTTAGTGTATATTTTCTCGTAAAACAACGTCTTGAGACACATATCTTGTGTTATAAGTCAAACGATGCATTACGTATATATATATATCCAGAGAGGCGAATGTAATATTTCATATTTGGAAATTCTTGGCACTGTTCCTCTCTATGTAGGTACAATTTCTCATCGATGTAAGTGCACCCCATAGAATTGATACTAAATTACAATTAACTGCTCTCAAATCTTCACATGACTTCTTTGAAATAAAACTTTTTCCTCTTCGTTATACATTAAAATCAAATAATTCCCCTTTTTCCTTAAACTTTTATATCGGATGAATTATTCTATATTACACCCATTGCTTTTTCGGATGAGAATAAATTTAATATTTCCATTGTTTATATTCGTTTAATTTTCGTTTTAGTTAATTTATTTTTCATTATAATTAATAATTTCATTTTCACTACAATTTGAAATTTTTTAAAATTAGAGAAAAAGTTATTTAATAGGAAAATAAAATAACTCTAAAAATAAGAGTAATAATTGTTGGGTTCGTAATTACTGTTAGTGATTTATTTTTTGATGAGAAAAATATCGTTAGAATAGGTTTGAGTCATTTGAGCTGATCGTCTTTTTTAATTAATACTGATAAGCTGTGGTAAAGAAGAGTTTTTAATATTGAATGACTTTTAATAGATTTTTAATTAACATCGGAGTATATTAGTTGGAATTTTCGATTTTGTAGTTTTGTTTTGTTATTTTGTCCATTGATTTTTTTCTCTATCAAGTGTTTTGTAATTTTAGTCTCAGCGTATAATTATATTTTTAAAAATTGTGGACATACAGTTATACTATTTTTGAATTTTCACTTAAATTTTCTACTGATTAAAAAAATTCAATTTTATTTCACTTATATAGTAGTTTTAAAGTTTTTCCTTAAGTTTTAGAGGTAAGTTACCAAGAATTAGTATTAGAAATTTTTTATTTTTTTAAATTAGTAAAACTTTTGGCTGATTTTTCACTCACAGTTTTTCTAAGGATATCAAATTGAGATTCGGATTTCACCAATTTTTTCAAAATTAGTTATTTTTAACCGCAATTAAAATTTGAAAAATTGATAGAATTTCCCCTGCTTTAAATTCATTCCTCGTCTTGCAGTTAGAAATAAGCTAAATGCAGAAATAAATATATTAAAACTGCACTTATTGAAGTGATGGTAGACACACACCGTTAGTTCTTTCTTGATTTTCATGTTGCTTCACGTGACCCTGAAAGAATTTCATCGCTTTAAGCACGCAAAGCACGTGCAATACACTCTCTGAGTATCGTTGAAGAGAGTTCTCGTCAACGACTATGTACGGCACACATATATATGTATATACATACATATGTATGTTGTAGAAGGTATTTTCAGCGATGATGAGTTGTATAAGAAGGCATTTTACTGCAAAAGAGATTTTTTTGTCGGACATACGACGATAAATTTCCATATTATAATATATTAATCATAAATTTTTAATCAATCACGTTTTCGAAAGTTTTTTGCCTTTAAACAAAATTTTAATTTTAGTTTCAAAAAAATACATTTTTGCTTCGAGGTTTTTACCTCTTAAGCTCGCTCTTAAGGGAATTTCAAAGTCGGTGCAATATTTTCAGATGAGCTTTCGAAAAAATCGATTTTCGCATGAAAAAAAAAATGGTTTTTTGGGTATAAATTATAAAGTAGTGGTTAATATCATGTTTTTCGTTTTAAATCTAAATTTGAATAATTCAATTCCTTTTTTTGTCCTTTTCGTTTCTTTTGAGAAACTATTTTTCGATTGTTTCTTTGTATCGAATTCGTAGTCGTTTTTATGTTCAGATTGTATTGCATTGCTTCTTTAAACGAAGCGACGAACCGGAAAATCTAACGTCTGTGTCACCTTGCTAGAATTCAATTTTCTCTCTCTCCCTCTTGTTGGTCCTTTTTTTTTATATACCCTGTCGCAACAGACTTGGCACGTAATAATACACCTTGAGAAAAATGCTAAAGGGAAATAAGGAATCTGTATTATGCAGAAATTATTAAAGGACTCGGTCTCGTATATTTTTTTTTAAAGGAAGGCAGTTTTTTTTCTCAATTTCTTCTGTTTTGTTTTTCTTTTCCATTTTATTTCGGATTGTATTATTTTTTAAATATTGAAATTAACATTTGCTTTTCCAATAGTAATTTATAATGTGCGTGATATATTTTACATACATCACACTTGGTGCGTGTAATCTCATTACTTAAGATACTTTCGAAAAACTTTTTTTGCATTAAAGTAGACTTTGAATAATGATTTGTGATTATTTGCATATGTATATTGTGAAAAAGTGGGCCTATAAATAGATTAGAGAGATTTATTAAATATTATAATCTTAAATACCTATTTAGTTATATAGATGTTTATTGAATTATTTCCGCATTTATGATTTATGTGAGTGCATGAAAAGAAATCTAAAGTCACTGTTACTACTTTTATGGTAAAAATGTCGAAAGTGACTGGAATTTTATGCAATTTTTGGTATTAATTCCATAGAAATTTTTTAAAAATAATTGAAAATTGCTTTGAAGAATTTAATTATTTATGAAAACAATTGAAATTTTGGTTAAGAATTTATAAAAATTAAAAAAAAAAATTAATTTCTTTCCGCGGGTAAAAAGAAGTATTTTCTTTAACACAAAAAGTGGTGTTAAAACTCAACACTTTTTTTCGAAGAATTTTATGAAAATTTTGAAAAATAATTCAATTTTTTCGGTAAATTCAATTATAATTTTATTCACAATAATTAAATTCTTAAAAAGAAATTCATAACAATTTTTTAAAATAATAGAAAATGTTTCTAATGAATTTTATTAAAATTGAATTCAAAATAATTGGAAAATAATTAAATTCTTCTAAAAAATTTTAATTATTTATTAATAATTGAATTTTTGCGAAAAATTTAGAATAAAATTGATTTTCTACGAAGAATTTTATTATTTATAAAAATAATCGAATTTGTGTAAGGAGTTTTGTAACATTTTTTGCAAATAATTGAATTTTCAGCTCGTAATTTTTAATATTACCGAAGTAAATTTTACTATTTCATAAGTAATTTTTACTATTTTCGAATTGAATTTTACTTCTTCCTAAAGAATTAGTGAAAATTGAGCCACTTATTTTGCATTAGTACAAAAATTTTTATTCATTTTTTAGTAAAATATTACTATATTGTTTAGTAGTTATAATTCCTTTTCGAAACTTTAAATGCAAAATGACTAAAAATTAGTAGAAATTTTTATACTAAAGTGAATTAGTGACTTAATTTTTACTAAAAATATTTAGAAAGTATTTACAACATAAATTTTATTATTTCCGAAGTAATATGTACTATTTTGGATGTAAATTATACTATTTTTGTAGTCAATAATTGTACTATTTACGAAATAAATTTTACTATTTTCAAAATAACTTTTACTAATTTTGAAATAAATTGTACTATTTCCTAACTAAGTTTACCTATTTTCGAAGTAGTTTTTACTATTTCCAAAATAGTGTTTAATATTTTTGCAATAATTTTAACCATTTCCGAATTAAATTGTAAAAAGAAATCAGTAAAATTAACTTCGAGTGTATAGTAACATTTTCTATTGACAAGGAAATAGTAAAAATTGTCATTTAGAAATCTGAAAAAATACCAGACATTTTAGTTTTTTTGTGAAAGTGTATAGTAAAAATTACCAAAATCATTTTTTTTGCAAAATTAAATAACACTTTTTCACATTTTTATAGAAATACAATTTTCTCCTTAAATTTTGAAAGTTAGGAAATTTTTAATTTTTGATATGTAGAAACATTCTTTTTTTTTCTCTCTCTCTCTCTCACTCCATATTTATGCAAACATTCTATAATTATTTATCCTATATATAATCTATATATTGCTAGTGAATGCCTCGACGCCAAGCGTCGCCGACTAGGCGCCAGTGGACGTTCAACCATTAAAGTTTAATATTTATATCATGGCAAAATGATGTCGTAAATATTTCATTTCCAATTATTGTAATATAATTTCAATATTGGAGTAGAAAAATAATCATTTATGACAAATTCATCATATGTTGAAGCATAAAACAACACATATTTTGTGGGGACAATATAAATTATGATTATTTTTACTATTCTTATCACTATTTTAATAATGACTGTACTAATTAGTGGTAATTATTATTGTTTATGTATATTACTGCTATCATTATTCTGCTTGTTTTGTTATACTATTCTATATTATTATTATTGTTTTTATTATAATTAAATTATTATAATACTGTCTTTTTTGTATTATTAATTTTTTTAATTATAACATATTATAATTGTTGTTGTTGTTTGTAGTAAAACGTAAAATTTCTTACGTAAATTTTAGTAACAAATTAAAATTTCTTTTGTATCTTGTAGAAAAATTTACTTTTCGAAAATTATTAATGTTGACGCAGTAGTGGCAAAAAAATTTCAGCGCAGACAGTTTAAAATAGATTTTACTTTGTAAGTAGTAAATAACAGTTATATTTGAAAATTTATTTCTCTATTGTGCTGGTAGAACTATTTTTGAGAATTTGAAAATAATTTGCAAAGCTCTTTTTGTCCTGTCGATTTATTATTATTATTGCAGTAGTATAGCAAACTAGAATGAATTGAATATTGTTTACTGAGTACATAATGCACATGTTCTGAATATGTTTCGCGGAGCAAAAATTTCGCTCTGCATATACATACAAACACATTTATCGTTTGATGATAAGAGAGTAACAAGAGTCTTGTAATATTTTTAAACATGATATACGTATATATAAAGAATGCAGTTGAGTTTTATATATATATACACCTGGAGCGTAATAACGAGCGTATGAATATTGACAACAGATGGTTACCACCTGGTGATTGATCCATAAACGAGATAGTTTTCTATATATATATATATTTTGCGCCTGGCACAAAATTTAATACAAATTTCAGCAGTTCATTTGTAATTAGATGATTATTTTTATATATAAAAGCACGTGGTTTTATATAAAAATAGAAATTTTTTATTTAAATGTATTTTTTAAGGATGGGAAGGAACATTGATAAATTATTGTTAATTACGCTCTGACTACCTTTGCGCTTTGTAAACATGCATTTTGAAAATTTTCCAAATTATTTTCTAATTAAAAAACAGTATTTTCATTTTGCAATACGTGGGATCTTTTTATGGAATTTCATTTTCATTCGTGAAAGTTGTGGAATTTTTGGTTTAAAGGATTTTTGCGAATTTTGTATATTTAAATAATTTGAATTCAATTAAATTTTAATTTCGAAATGTTTATGCCTTTTTCATTGGTATTTGATATTTAACTGAATTTTAAAATTGCTGTTTTATGTTTCATCTGTTAATCCCAACATAAAATCGTATTTTAGTGTTTGGCAAGGCCCTTCTTGGAGTCCTATTTTTAATTGGGATAAAGTGGAACAAGATTATCGTTTTTCATCAAAATTTCTCGATTAAGTGTGCGAAAATTAAGAGAAGATAAGAAAAAAAAATGTTAAAATAGTGAGATATGTCCTGTTAGAAGTAAACTTTGTGGTGAACTATTTGTCACATTTGTGTAAGAATATATTCAGACAGAGAGAAGACATTTGCCGAATGGACTCTGACGTAACCCTTTTGTTTCGAGCTTGACTGGGTCCCTCTAAGCCTCCTGTTCCCCCCTTTTCTCTCTCACTCACTCTCTCTTTCTCTCTCATCTCTAAAACCCTTCTCTTTAAGTTCCATGAGTCTTCTGCCACTGCGACTGCAATGAGATAGAAACAATGCATCCACGTTACAATGGACCACAATACGAGCGATGCGAAAGACGCATTGTTGCTAGTCACCATGGTGTACGTTGAATTGTTAGTCTTCGATGGCCCAACCTCCTTTTCTATTCGAAGCTTATCTTCTCCATGATTTGTGCGAATCTTTTGAAGCCGATTCTCTCTCTTGTTTTCCAACTTTCCACCATCATGTTATTGGTTCTATCATTTTTTTTATCTTCTTGTTTGTTTTATACTTTCCATAAATATGATACAGAAAATTGTCAATTTCAAAATGATTATCAATTTCAATCTCTAAAGTTGAGTTTCCTGAAGTAGCGTCGTCGCTAAAAGCCGAAAAATTTGTATTAGGGAGCCACATTTTTGTTATCAATTTGATACTTTTAAGAAAACTGTTTTTAACGCCAGCTTTTCTCTATCCTAAAAAATGGTTATTATAAAGAAAACAAAAGTTAAAAATGACGAAATTAATTGTATAGATTTTGGATTGAAACACGATATTAGAGAAGTTATTATTAATTAAAATAGAGGATTATATCCAAAACTGTATCGTACCATTTCAAAGATGATGGGGGGAGTGAATCCTATGCAAACAATGATTTTGCCCCATCGCTCTGTCGCTTCGATTGATTTCATACAAAGCGAATAAGACTTTGCCTCACACAAACGAATCGTGAGTTTGCTGCTGTGTTAATAGTTCCGAAAATTTTGGAGATTGAGTCACTGAATAATTCGCGCCGATAGCCACGCTCGAATTAATGCGTTTTAGCAAAACGCAAAATGGAATTGTTGAGAGCCAAACAAATACATATGTCTGTTGTGTATTTGCGTGTTTGTCTATATTTGTCTCTTGTGTACTTGTTCATATATGTATATTTAAATGTACAGACATACATAGAATATATATGTATGGAGAAAACTCAGTAGACAGTGTGACACAAAATGACGAGATATAGAAACAAATAAAAAAAAAAGAAGCATTGCTGCAAAAGCCCCTCACTCCGAAAAGAGAAAACAAAGGAAAGGATAAAAACAAATTGGCCCAGCTTCACCACACTGATTCTATACCTGGATCGTGCAAATTTTGCGGCCGTTTTGAACGTTCTCGTTTCCGTGATCGTTTTGTGTTGGTGTGTGTATATATAATCAGGAATACGTTTGGGTGCATGTTACCGCTAGAAATGTGGGTAAGAGCATACGTGATCGTGTTCGACGATGTTCAATTAAGCGTACGATTTTTATTTTCTCTTGTCGACGAGTGTTCAAGCATAAATAAAAGTTTTGTTGTTGTGTGGTAAACGGCGAGTAAACCATTGTCTTTTTTTTCGTTCCTCATATATAAATTTTGGCACAACAATCGAATTAGGATAAATTCAGTATATTCCAGGAGAGAGTTTGTTTGAAAATTGAAGTATACATAGTGTCGGTTATATGTTTTAATTAGAAAACAGAAACAAGGGGGTGGGGGGTCTTTTAAGTGTCGCTATTTGATATTCATTGACTGTGACAAATGTTCTAATACCATGAGTTGATCGTGCTAGAGGAGAGTTTAACTTCGAACTTTATGCATCACGTAGCACGTTACCTTCCTGTACCTATATGCATAGGAGTAGGGAGTAGCATGATCTCGAGTATACCGTCGTCTGGTCAGTGTTTGTTTACACGACACGCAAGCGATATTCACGGGCCGGTGTGTATAGTGGACAGACGTTGGACTAACTTTAGAGCAGCAGCACCTTTAGGTTCCGCTTTTCCACCAAAGTATGTGTCCTGGCTATACGTTTATTGCTCGAGTAGCCAGCTCGTAAAAGCGTGTTACGATTTGCGGCAAATGGCTACTTTTACTCAAGACTATTTCACCTTGCAACTAAAATATTTCAGTCGTTGCGCACCTCTATTAAGTGTTAGTAGTATCCTTCAGGAAGAATATATAACCGAACTAAAATACATAACCTTTATAGTCCTTCAGGCTCTATTCATATATACCGACAGTAAATTTCTTGTTTTGGGAGAAATGCATCAGATTATGAATTCAATGTTGGCTATAAAAAAAATTAACTACTGTACTCTTAGTTGTAAATTTTAATTTTTATCTTTAATTCTTATTTATGTTTTCTAATAACAATAAAGTAATAATAATAATAATAACAATAATAATTTTTCCTAATGTTTTTATGGAACAGTTCTAAAAATCTTAATCTTTTATTTGCGGATTTATTCTGTATCTACACTGTAAGCATGAAACATGTTCCAGAACATCTATTTTGAATTAGTTTTAAAATTTAGCAACGACTTTATTATTGCAGCTTTCTGAAATACCGCTATAAAAATATTCTGCAATTTTTCAATCACTGCGCTTTAGACATCATCTGCAATGATTGTATTACAGAATTTCGAAAACTGCAGTTGTTAATTAATTTTTATGATTTATTATAGAACAAGATTCAAACCAACTGTAGTAAATTATTTTTTTACTTGTTCCGTAAAAAGTATGTAACATGATCCAAAACGCAGCAATAATAAATTTAGAAAATCAAACGTGTAACACAATCTGGAACATTTATTAAAAATTTTTCTAGAACGTTTCAATAACATTTTTACTGACAAATTCTTGAATATTGCTACAGAAAATTTACAATAATTGTTGTGTCACTATGTTTAACATATTTTACTGTAAAAATTCTTCTTAAAACTATGTTTCAGAACAATGTTCTAGAACTTGTTAATTAATTATTAATTAACTTTTTAGTTTTTATCAAAACTGTTTGTTTTCAATCGTGTGGTTGAATACTTTATAGCTATGGTATTAAATAAAATATTGTTGTTCCAAGTAAAATTATTCCAGTAGAGAAAAGTTTCTTTCAGTGTACTAGAGACAGAATTAAAAATAGCAAAGTAGTACAAGACTGGAAGTAATAATTTGTTAGACGCATTGGAAAAGGTCGACGAGTTCAATTTGTAGGTTTTGACTTATTCAAGTTGGATTATGTAACAAATGTTTATTTTACGCCATCATATTGACATTTTTTTTACAACTTCATTGAACTTTATTCTTTCGAAACTACTAAAGAAATTAAAAGGTCTGTCGCTTCATTCTAGACAAGCATTGAAAGTTTTGAAACTATTAACCTTCATTTCAAGAAGAGCAATAAAATATATATATATATATATGTAAATTATATTTTACTGTATGTACTTTTCTTCATCTCTTAATTATAGTTCACCTTCATTGAATTTCGAGAGGTGAATGTCAATAAAATAGATAGTTTAATAATTAATGATTTTGTAAAATTGTTATCTGGAATTCAGCAAGAATTTATCATTCTAATTTTAGTTTGATAGATTTGTACTCGATCCCCTTGAAGTAGAGTTGATTTTTAAAGTATACATATATGTTTGACGTATATACGAGAAAAAAGAATAAAAATCCGAATAGTGATTCTGTAAAAGACACTCAGTAGGACGAAAAATCTATTTTATATATATCTGCTTTTAATTCCAGTTTTTCATTGATGATAAAAAAAAGGAAGGGAATCCATTGGGATTTTGTTTTGATCATCCGATTTGTTAATCTATCTTCTTTTTTTCTATATAAGCTCTCTATGGACAGATATCGCGATTCATGCGTAAATTGGAGATGGTCGGGTTTTTCTTTTTTTTTCTATTTGGTGAATGGCATTCGACCAGTGGTTACTTTTCAGAAAGCACTCTAGCATTTGATTAACGTCGTTTCCATCGTGCAATTCCCCGTCGATAATCCCAAAGTCGATTTATCACAAAAGGGAAGTCATTCCCAAAGCAGGGGTTCGAGATCGATATCGTAGCAAGCGTTTCATTCCTGGAACTATCGAACTTACTTGGCCAAATCCCGTTTACGGCTGGCGATCGATCTTACTTACGAGATCTGGACTCAGTTTCGCGATTGCGATATATAAACGAGCCGGGAAAATCCCGTTCGAGAGGCTGCGCTACTGCAGCAGTAATGTCTCGTTGGTGAGTACACACTCGATCGCTCTTTAAAAGCACTCGGCCGTGTGTTTCTTGGGGGTCCACGAGCGAAAGCAAAATGAGCGCTAAGTTTTGCTGTTGATCTTTCTCCTTTTTTTTCTTTTCTTTTTTTTTTGGTGTGTGTGTGTCTCTTTTCTGCCTACTGCCAACACCAACTGGCAGACGCGCGATAATGGGTTTCAGCTCTGTAAATAAATTAAGGTTGCCCCGTTCTGCCGTTAATCGTCGTTACCGTCATCGCGCATTCCAAGTGGAGAGCTTAACACTAGTAAATCATACCAAAACTCGTAGTTCACTGTAATTCGTAATCGCAACTTACTCTCCGGCGGTCCGTTTGATGTTCCTGATCGAGTTATGCGAATCTACTCTTTCATTAAGCATTTCTAACTAACGCTACTACACTAACATCTATAATCTACTGCTCGAAATAATTGTCCAGGACATTTCTATCCTCTCCTCTCGTCTTTATTTGTGTTAATGCATTAAACTCTGCAAATTACACACCAATTTCGCTAAATGAAAAATTATCCTCTCGAATATTTGTGAAATTAAATATCTAAAATTTTCTAAAATGAGAAAAAGGATAAAAAAAGTTTTGAACAATGATTACGTAAAATTACTCATCACGTAAAATAAAATCATGGCGTCAGTCTGACTCATTTTGTTCTTATCGCGCCTTTTAAGTTTTCCGGGAAGCTTCATTATTAATTGTTTCGACACGTGACGAATTTTACACATCTGAAAATCAAGACAAAATGTTTAATTATTGACTTTTCGATATTGAAGAAAGATATGCACATTAGATTCTTATTCACCTTCTTAGGTATCATCAGATCAATCGAATCTCAAGCGTGAGAAATGTCTGTAGTTGAGAATCACTGGCTTTTCTCAAGCACCGTTTAACTTCCAATGGAATGTGAATGACGTCTTGAAAGGCTCTGTTGTTCGCTACTTGCATTGAGATTGGTCACACAGAACGAGAGGGAGAGAGGGAAGATCCTCTCCTTGAAATCCTTATCGAGTGCTAACTAAATGTCTACTAGAACTTCCGAAAACTCAAAATACTCGCGTCCTCTTAAACATTCGGCTAACTTGACTCTCAAAAAGTTGAGGACAACATCAAAGAGAACCCGTCTTTCAAGTTCTCAATTGTCTTGAAAGAAAAATTTTCCTATTAGAGGTGTGGGAAAAATTTGCAAATTGATTGAGATGGAGAGAAAATATATTGTCTGAGCGAGTTGTAAGAGAGTGATGAGTGTCTTTGATTGTTGACAGCCTTGTGCATGTTGCAATGAAGAATCATTGATGTTAATGAGCTAAATTGGAAATCTGTCGTTTGTTTGGAAGTTATTGAGTTCTAAACGATTGGTTCTCGATTGTATATGTATTCATAATATGAATGTATGTATGTATGTATCTATGCATATGTAGAAAAGTGTTCCGTGTTCTTATCGGTTCAAATGCAGTTGCAAGTGGTTTGTATCTACGTATATATTTATGACGCGAGATGTAGTGGTTTAAAAAGAATGTTAAGCGCAGTTTCATGAATGAAATCTGAATAAATCAATGTACCGTATTATTACTGGGCGTTACGTTGTGATAAATCTCACTAATAAACAGAGACTGATGAAGCTCCTACGGCGTTTGAAGATACGATTGGTTAATAGCTTCGATTTCTTGTTCTAACGGTTTACGATTTTCCTCCAAGGTCAATATTTATATGCAATTTTCAAGGTCTGCATTTACTTTGACAGGGAACTTCTTTCTTGTGTAATGGATTCGATTTAGCGAAATTAGACGTTGCGGAACGAAAGTCTAAGAATATTTTTACCAAAATTTTAGCTTGAACTGTGTGTTCAAAATATTTGTATAAAAATGTAGCAAAGTTCTTGAGCTGCAATAACAAAGTTTTTGATAACTCTAAAATTTTCAACAAAAATGTTAAACTTTGTGAAACAATGATTATTGCAACAGTTTTAGAATTTGTTTTAAAATTTGAATTAGGTTTAGATTTGCAATAGCGTTGTATCACTCTGTAGTCATGTTGTTACTGAAAGAAGCTGGAATCGTTTGTACAGATGTTCAGATGAAGCTGAACATCAACAAATGTTCTAGATCATGTTGCATATGTTTGTTGTGAAGTAGATACAGACGAACCGTTTGCAGAACGAATTTAAGTCAGTGACAGCAATTATAGTACAATTTTGTAGCATAAACAACAGAATGATTATAGTGTATTTCTGAAGCAGTGTTCAGTTGCAAAAAAGATTTTACTGCTAAATTCTAAAACGAATTGAGAACATGTGTTGAATGTTAGTTGCAAAACAGAAACAGAAGATTTGTTGGTATAAAATGTTAAACATAGGGATACAACAATTATGGTAAAATTTTTGTATAGCAATATTCTAGAATTTTGCAGTAAAATGTTATTGGAACGTTCTAGAATCATTTTTGGAACAGATGTTCTAGATTATGTTACATGTTTGTTTTAAAACAGAAACAGAAGAAACATTTTGAAACTTGCTGATAAAAATACTAAAACCTAATTACTGAAACACCTAAGATTAATTTTCAATAAAATCTTTAATATTTTTTAGAATTACAAAAATAACATTATCGTATTTTTTTGTTTCAATATTCAGTTCTAGTAACAATTTTTCTACTAAATTCTATAACTAATTGACATTTGCATTAATTCACGTTTGTTACCAAATAGATACCTACGAATGTTGTGGAATAAATTTAAAACACATTTCTGGAACTGTTCTGTATTTAAGTTGTAACATCTGTTCTATAACAATTCTCTTGGGATGTGAGGGGGAGGGTGTAAAATAGTTTGAGAATTTACACACTGGATTATTCGGTTAAAATTCAAGTTTGTTTAGGTGATAAAATTATAATATTAAATTATAAAAATTAACACTTCCTTTGTTGCATGTTAAATGCTGTAAATGTTTCTTCAAAAATTGTAGATAAAAGCAATAAGTATTGGAGAAAAAAAATTGTCTGAAGTATTTATTTTTTGTTTTTATAGACGTATATACTTATAAAATGAAAGAAGAAATTAATATCAAAAGATGTACTTTGACATGAAATTGCCGGGCAATATTATTGCTACTAGTTGAAACGATTGGAACAAGTGGCTATCGTGAAATACATATTTCCCGTTTATATTGGCTAGCTCGTCGTATTCATTAATTCGGAAAGCTGCACTCTACGCCCTTCCCTATTACCATTTAATTGACCAGGATTGCTTCAGTTTTCGAGATGGATTATTACTCATTACATCTCACACAACGATGCACTCGCGTAATTTTCGAAAATCAAACTCGTGATTTTGCCCCTTGTTTCTTTAAACGTATAATTCAATATCTTTTCATTATAAGTGGAATGTGATTTAAGGATTTTTTTCTTTTTTTTTTTTGCTTATTCGAAATTTTTCAGATTGGAATTACGTTATAGAAATTATAATCAATGATAGTTTTTATTTTGAAATTGTAAAAAGTTTGGAATTGGGGATTGGAATTTATCATCCGATCACTTTTCAGATGTTGTTGATGATGATGAAATGATTGCTTTATCTCCTTGCACAATCTCATTAACTCTCGCTTCGTGGCCTACTTTCTGTATAAATTCTCTCTCTGTATCTATTTGGGAATTTGTTTTTTTTTCGGATTTTCATTAAGTCGTTTAGGAATGTCATTATATTGATTGAATTGTGCGGAAAAATTGGAGCAATTCGTTATTATACCAAAGTGTTGAGCGGGAATTAATTAATTAGTAAGAATAGAATGACTTTAGTGATTTATTGACTGTTTAGTAAAAATTATTTTTAATAATTTATTAATTAAGTAACTATTTAGTAGATATTAAAAATAACGTTTGTAACTAAATAACTAGTAAAAATAAAAATAAATAAAGTCAAGAATGACGGTAACTGCTACAAAAATATAAATTTTTTTTATAACCTAACGTTTTTGAGAAAAAAAAAAGATTTTCTAACATAGAGTTTATAGAGGAAAACCTCGGGCGTGACTTTTACTATTTGGTGACTGGTTTTTCCCCCCAAATTTTTTTTTCCTTTTTTCAGTATATGGTCATACCTTCTCTTTCTTTTCTGGAATGAATAAATCGCGGAACCGTAAAAAGGCCTCCCGGGGGCATTCGAGCCGACCGACCGAACGATAATAAAATAATTCTCCGCCACAATAGACAATGCTCGGACCGGGATGATAGTAATTCAAACCGGATGGTGAAAAGAGGGGATAGTCGTTTTCCGTACTTCCGGCGTCACTCCGGTATTTCTCCACTTTTTTAATTCTCCATTTCTTGGTCGCAATTTTTACTTCTCTTTCTTTTTTTTTTATTCCCGGGGAAAAAATTTGTCAGCATCAAAATGAAATGATAAAAGCTTTTCACATTAGTCGATGGGAATTTTGTTTGATTTTTCTTCTTGTAGTAATTTTTTGTTTCTTTACTTATTAGATCTTTTTCTTTGTTTTTCATTTTTCTTTTTGGTTTTTAAATTTTGTTTGTGTTTCAAGTATTTTTGGAATTATTGCAAATCTTGTCAGTTTGTTGAATTCGTTGTTTTATTTTTTATTCCATTTTTCGTTTATAAATAAATTAGCTAATTTAATTTAATTTTAAAAACAAATTGTCTTTTTTAATTTGGTTAATTTTTTGAAAAGTTTGTTAATTTTCTTCATTTTTGTTTCAAATTTTCTTTTGTGTGATTGTAAATTCAATTTTTTTTTATTTTTAATAAAATAATTATTAATTAATTTTTTGTTTGTTAATTCCTTTTTGTTTTCAAAATTGAACACTTTTGGACGTTGATTGATGAGAGTAGAGTAAAAAAGTAAGAGAGACCTTAAAAAAAAGGGGAATTAGAAATTTTTCAATTTCGAAGTGAAGACTTTTTTTTATTCTTTTAAGCAGTTCGCGAACAATTGTTTTACAATTTGCGACTCGAGGAGTTCAATTCGCTCCAGCTTATTCTGGTTTAATTTCAAAGAGCACCAACTCTCTTTACGAGAGAGTATTCTCTTGATTTCTTTTAAATTTCTTTTTCTTTTGCTTCGCTTCCGTAGACTCAACACTCGAGTTTTAACGAGGAATTAATATCTTTTACAAGACTACGACGTTGGGAGCAAGAGAGAGAGAGAAAGAGAGAGTTCTTTGTTTCTTCTTCTTCTACTTCTTCATCTTCTTCTACGTCTTCAATTTCGTCTTCGTCTACATTTTAATTTTTTTTTCTTCTTCCCCTCTCCTTATTTCTTTAGGGAGCATCCTCCTTCCGAATGAACCGGATACTGTAATTTAATTGCCCTCAGGAAGCTACCAACTTTCAATTTCGCAAAACTGATCACAAAATACTCATCTCTTTACTTTTCTGCTTTTGAAAAATCTAAATGTATACAAGAAAATCCACCTCTCCCCCCTCATTGGAATGTGATAATTAAAAAAAATTTTACTCTCCGTCTTTTGTATACAATTTTTATCGTATTTCGTTTTCCAACTTTTAATTTCGAGAGAGAGAGAGAGAGAGAGAAAAAAAAATTGAAATTTCTTCTTTTTGTTGAAAAAATTAATTATTTGATATTTCACATTGGGGAAAATTTATTTGACGTGTTAATGTTTTTATTACAATAATTAAAGTTGCTCATGAGAAAAGCAGAAAAAATGGGAGGGGGGGAAAATTGAAAGAATGTTTCCGGACTATTTTTTTTCATGATCACGAGATCTTGTTATGCTATGACGTGGCTATTATTTTCAACAGTATTCACGAGGTTCCTTAACTTTCGCCACCTAATTAGCCGAGCTGCTCGATCAATTAGTAAATTAATCCCCTCCCCCCCTCCTTCCATTTCGTGAGTGTATACACTTGAGTCAGGCGCCACGTTGTCAGAAATTCGTTCCTCACTAGGTCACATCGACGAAAAATCGGTTACAAAGTTTGTCGAAAGTTAAACTAGTTTTGAGATTATATTTTTTACCAGAAGGGGGGAAAAAATTTATTTTTTTAACTAAATGGAAATTTTTGAGAGAGAAATTATTTTGCAAATTAGATGTATAATGTTCTTTTGTCTGGATTGAAATTAAATTATCACACGATTCTTCATAGTAAATTTAATATTCATTTATTTTTATATTTTTATTATTTATTTACAAGCATTGAATAAATATGAAAGAAAAGTAAATAGAAAAATAAATTAAATGCAAATTGAATTGAAATTTTAGTCAAAGTAATTTAAATTAATATAAATTAAAAGGTATAGCAAATAAAATTAAATTACATTAATAATTATTGAAATGAGGAAAATTTTTGAAAATAATTGAATTTTGAAGAAGAAATTTATTATTTATAAAGATAATTAAGATTTTTTTTCAATTTTGAACATAATTGAATTTTGTGATAAGAATTTTATTACTTTTGAAAGTAATTGAATTTCTGCAATCATTTGTAACTTCTTCAAAATTCAACTTTTTTTTTAGTGTTTTTAACTAAAATTCTTCTATAAATCCATTATTTTTAATAATTAATTAAATACAGTCGACACTCGATAATTAAATTGAAATTGAAAAATAAGTTTACAGAATATTTCTAAGATAAAAAAATATGTTTATTTCTTATTATTTGGAGGAAGGGGGAGGGGGTGGGGGATTTTTTAGAATTCGTGTGCGTGCGAATGTTATATATATATATATATATATATATATATATATAGAAAAGTTAGATGTCGAGTTAAAAATGAGGTTATGGCGAAAAGTGCAATGCACACATTCCCACGAGAAACTCCACTGCCTCTCTGCTAATGCACATCCTTCCTGCAGTTCTCGAGTATCGTCGTTGCACGATACTGACTTTGAAGAATCATATTCCTATATATACGTGTTAAAAGCAAGCCTTTGACGTTTTTTGTATTATTTTTTTTTTGCATTTATATTTTTTTAACAATTTCCATAACTTAGCTGCGCACTTTGTAAACATTGAGAGAGTGTGTAGAGGCATTTCAAAATTTATTTTTTCTTTTACTGCCTCCTACAAAGTAGCAATGTTTGCTAATTGCCACTTTTTGCTTATTCATAATTTTTTTTTTTGCCTATAAAGAAAAACTTTGATTTATTAACTTTTGTGAGTAAGAGAGAGTAAATATTCTTTTTTTATGTGTGGTAATTATCTCGATTGCTGATGACGAGACCGACATTTGTAGATTTCGACAGTTAACAGCATCCGAGTGTTAGGTCACGTGATCTTGATGTTAATTTGTCTGACGTTTTTTTCGTTGCGAAAAAACTATTTTATGAATACTTTATTTTGATTTTTATTCATTTTTATTAATTTATTAATTGTTTTTTATTATTTTTTTCGAAAGATAAATGTGGATTGATTTCATAATTTGTAAAATGGGGTTGAATTTTTAATTGTAAATTTTAATGTATTTGTCGGTATATAGTTCAGTAGAGAATGTGTATTTATTTTATAGGTCAATTGATTCGTTTCGATGCAACATATTTTCAATTTTTTGAATTTGCTATTCCAGTGTCGAATTTATTTTAAATGTTAACCAGGAATGAAAATATTTGACACTCTTGGGAATCGAACTCGGGACCTACACTGTACTTGTACGCTAACCATTAACCCACTCACCCACTGAATGCGCACTAAAAATTTTTAACAGTAACAATATGTCGACTTCCAAATGGGGCGTATTTTAATTTAATGTTTTTTCAATGTTCTTTCTCAAAATTATTAAAAATAATTGATTTAGCGAAGTACGGTTACAATTCTAGAGGATTATAGTTTTCTAAAAGTTGCGTTGACGCTAAGCATCGAAAAACGCTTTTCTCTTGAAAACGAAAAGGATCTTAGAATTTTTTTAAAAAAGAAAGCAAAGTTTTCTATAACAAACCATGAGACTGTTTAAAATCTTTCGTAAATATTATGATTTTATGGAATATTTTTTTTCGAACTAAAGAACAGGATATTAATATTATTTCTTGCCTTACATTCCGTTATTGGAAGAGATTTATACACCGGGTAAAAAGAAGAAGAAAAAGAAAGAAGAAAGTCATGTTTAATGTAGAAAAGCATTTTGAAAGTGTGAATTTCTAGAGGTCGCACCTCGTATCTCACTCGTCGTCACAAGTGGGGATTCCCAGCTGACGTTTAGGTCGACTTGTTTCTTCGGGGGTCCCTCGTCAGCGCGACCTAGCCGAAGTACGAATTCAGCAGACATCTGGCACGCATCCCATTCCCGTGTTTCAAATACATCTGTAGATTTTCACTCTTCTCTATATACATTGTAGACGATGCCAGATCGAGGAACCGGGCCTAGGTATTTCGAGATATCTAACTTGAAAATTTAACGCGTCTGTTTCTTGGAAATGTGTACATACTAGAAAATTGCTAAAAAGCAAGAAAAAAAAAATTCGTTTTTATTTACAATTTTTTTTTCCTTTGAAGCTAAAGAAATTATATGTTTACTTTGTCATAAAATGGAAATGTGTGAAAATGGAAATAAATTATCCTATTAGTTGCTCATTTGAATATAATTCACTAATTCTAATGGCACATGAATCTTGAAAGTACATCAAGAGAAAATGTATCGCACAATTACGGTCGACTATTATAGTGTGCATATATATATGTATATTTATATATATAGATATATATATACGGGTTATGTATAGGGGTTTCGTTACGCGAAGCTATTATCGCTTTAATTCCAGTCGTGCTTGCATGCCACCAGTGTTTGACTGCCGGAGTAATTGGTATAATCGGTTCTGCATGTCGGACCAATTAGTCTTCCGGTACCTTTCACTTTTCCTGCAACATGCCGTTTCTTTTATCTAAAATAAAAGAGGAACGAGGGAAGAAAGAGAGACGAAGAATAAAAGAGAGAAAGAAGAAATAAGGGAGACGAGAAAAGCAAAAAGAATAAGGGAAGGACCAAATAAAAAAACTTAAAAAGGACGAATAAAGAATGCATAAAACAAATGAGGAAGAAAAGAAACGAGGGAAAAAAAAGGATGAAGAAAATACAAAAGCAAGGAAGAATAAAGCCAAATAGGAAAAATTAGGAGAAGAAGAAAAGATAAAAGGGCAAAGAGAAAAATAATGAAGAAAAAACCAAAGAAAAATGAATGAAGCTGGGCTCGAACTAGGTCCGTAAAATGAATGAAGCTGGGCTCGAACTAGGTCCGTAAATCCAGTAAAAATCCGTAAATTTACTTCAAGTCCGTAAAAGTCAGTTTTTTTTAAAAAAGGTCCGTAAAGTCCGTAATTTAACAGAAAAAAGACGAAAATTCGTAAATTGTACGATATAATTTGAAAAATTTTAGATAAATTACAAATGATTGCAGAAATTCAATTATATTCCAAAATTTCTTTAAATTCTCCTCAACATTTCAATTATTTTTAGAAATAATAAAATTCTTCTCCGAAATTCAATTATTGTTGTAATAATTTTAATAAAATTCTTGGCAAAATTTCAATTATTTTAAAAAGATTTTCTCGATTGAAAGATTTTTAATATCTACCTACTATTTAAATGAAATTTTCCAAAAGAATACAATTCTTTAAAAAAATTTTATAAATTTCTTCTAAATAGTTCAATTATTTTCATAAATAATAAAAAAACTTTCAAGGATTGAATTATTTTCGTAAATAAAATTCTTTTTAGGAATTCAATTATTTTAATAAATAATAAAACTCAATGCTGAAATTCAATTATTTTTAATACAATTTTAATGGAATTCCTCGAAAAGTGTAATAATTCTTAAAACTTTTATTAAAATTAATAATGAGAATTCAATTTTAAGAAGCATTCAATTATTCAATAAATTATTTATTTTCGTATTTAAAAAATTGAATTCTCGTTGAATTTTCTAATAAAAATAGATTTAAAAATGTATTTCAGTTAAAATTTTAGATTATAATTGAATATTATGTTCAAAAATTATTTTTAAATCTCGTCAATATTTCAATATTTCAATATCTTAATAAATAATAAAATTCTTCTTAGAAATTAAATTATTTTTAATATGTTTAATAAACTTCTTGGAAAAATTTCAATTATTTTAAAAATTTGTTTGCGATAATTCAATTATTTTCATAAATAATAAACACATCGCAGAATTTCAATTATTTTAAATTCAATTTTAATTGAATTCCTCAAAAATTGAAATTGTATTGAAATTCGTCATTAATTTTTTGAAAAAGTTTATTTCAATTTAACTTGAAATTATTTTTTTGAAGTTTTTTTTCTAATATTTAATTGAAGAATTTGCGAATAATTGAAATTTTGGAAAATTGAATTGTAAACAAATATATTTGAAAATTCTCAAAGAACTTTTTCAAAATTATTAAAAATAATGAATTTATAGAAAAATTTTAATTAAAAACAGGAAAAAAAATTTAATTTTGGAGAGAAATTACAAATTATTGCAGAAATTCAATTATTTTCAAAAGTAATAAAATTCTTCTTGCAAAGTTCAATTATGTTCAAAATTAAAAAAAAATTCTCGTCAAAATCACAATTATCTTTATATATAACAAAATTCTTCTCTAAAATTCAATTATTTTCAAAAAATTTCCTCATTTTCATGATTTTCAATAATCTACAATATTTTAATAAATTTTCCAAAATAATTCAATTATTTAAAAATAATTTTAATGAAATTGTACGCTAACATTTAATTATTTTCATAAATAAATAAAGCTCATCGCAGAATTTTAATTATTTTTAGTACAATTTTAATCAAATTCCTCGAAAAATGTAATTATTTTTAAAAATTTTATTAAAATTCGCAAAAAGAATGCAATTATCTAAAATCGTTGATAAAATTCTTCATGGGCATTGAATTTTAATAAACGTTCAATTATTCAATAAATTATTGATTTTCATTTCATTTGTATTTAAATAATTGAATTCTAGTAGAATTTTCTAATAAAAATTGATTTAAAGATGAATTTCAGTTAAAATTTTAGATATTAATTAAATATTAAAAGCAATATAGCGTGAATTTTTAGAAATAATTGAATTTTCAAATTAATTTTTTTGGAAAAGTTTAATTGCGGATTTTTTTTTATATTGTTTGAATTTTTTAATTTCTAATGTATATTTAATTGCGAAGAATTTACGAATAATTGAAATTTCGTAAAATTGAATATTGTAAACAAATAGATTTGAAAATTGTCAGAGGACTTTTTCGAAAATTGGTCCGTAAATGGTCCGGAATTTTTTATTTTTGGTCCTTAAGTCCGTATTTTTAAATACTTGCACTGGTTCGAGCCCTGATGAAGAGAAAAGCAAAGAATATAGAAAGAAGATAATAGTAAAGAAAAAGAAGGAAGAAAAGAAAAGAAAAAAAAATAATAAAGATAGAAAAAACAGAAGGCAAAAAATCAGAAAGGGGAAAATAGAAAAAAGAAGAAAAGAAGAGAAGAAGAAGAAGAAGAAAAAGAAAAGAAACGAGAGAAGGAGAATGAAGCGACTGCGGGAATTCCGCGGAGTTTCGCCGCTCATGGAGGCCGCGTGCCTGCCATGTCCGGAGGGGTCGATTCTGCTTTAATTTTAGCCACGCTTATACCATCCATGCCTTTAGGCGTACCGTGGTATGCATGGTGGTACCCCAGCTCAGCAGCAGCAGCAGCAGCCTTGGCATCGCAGACGCATTATTCATAGCTTAATGAATTCCCTTTTGACCTTTCGCGCGAACATTCCGCGGCTCTGAAAATCCCTATATTTTCGCGATCTCTCATATACATGTACATATATACACATTGCCCTTTGTATATGAGTGTGCATATGCTCTTCAACTATTTCACGTCATTCTAGCTGTGCTGCATACATGCCGTCGTATTTTTAATAACTTTTTTGATATAAACATTTTTAAAATAGTGCTGAGCAGTGCAATTGTACTTTGCTTTGGGTTGAAAAAAAGGAATATCTAGTCTCGGTCTTGGTAAATTTTTTGAAAATTCTTTTTATAAAGTTAGTGTCAACTGTCAATTTTTTTCAATTTTTTTTATTTTGCGAATTTTTTAAAAATTATTTCGAAATTATATTAAATTTGATGAGTTTATAATTGCGTTTTAATCAGTTGAAATTTATACCAACCGCATTTATCGTTTTGCTGACTCAGATTTAGTTTAATTACAATATTACAAAATACGAGACTAATGAGGTCGGATTAAAATATTTTTGAATTTATTTCGATTAATTACTTTGAAATATTTTTAAAATATCCAAATATGCAAAAAATTGTTACGTAAGTTTTATCACTGAGAAAGTATAATAAAAAATTGTCTCTCTTCTGACAATATTTTTAATAATTTTTGGAGTAAATTTTCATAGTAAATTTTACTTATTTGATAAAATTTACTTTAGAAAATGGTGAAGTTTATTTATTTGACAAAATTTACTTAGAAAATGGTAAAATTTACTTATTTTGAAGTAGAACGAAAATTGGTTATGAAAAAATTTTAAAAAAGGGTCTTTCGGCTAATTTCAGAGTTTATAATGTGTTCCTTCATTCGGCAGGAGGTTTAAATTTAAAGTTTTCAATTTTCGGAATGGGTATAGTGAATGAGAGAGGGTGAGGGGGGATATAAATTGTAAACTCGCGAGAAAAGTTGCTTTCGTACTTCAAAAACTTAGTTTTCCAGTGGGCTGTATGTATATAGCGCCTTGTGATATCGAGTATATATAACTATTATTCCATGTAAAGTGTTTTATTTTCCAACGGTTTAAAGAGTTTTCAGAGTGAAATTCTCACTGGCAGTTGGAGAGTTTATCCTGGATAATTTTAATCCATACGGTAACAATCTAAACAATCCGGGGATTATTCGAATTTAGGAGGAAAATATATAAGTGCCACTTTACTATAAATTCAATTGTAGATACGAGTAACGAATTTAGAGGGAGAAAAAGAATATAAGTACCACACTTTTCTCTCTGAATTCAGTGTTGAATATTTGGAATGAGGAAAAATTGCTGAATGAAAGGTTGCGAATCGTGACGAAGAATATTTTTTTTTTTGAGTTTTTTGGGGTGAAAGTAATTTGTTTTTTCTTTCTTTCAGTTTTCAAAGTTTGACAAATAGACGCTGAGCGTAAACAATTGTTTTCGGTTTTTAATGGTATTTTTGAAACCAAAAAATTAAAAATTACTTGATATTTTAGGTTCTAAGTTAGCGGCGACGCTTAGCGTCAAAAACCATTTTTTTCTAAGTTCTTGGGAGTAAAAAACTGCTAATTCCATTGTGTTATTTTTTATAGGATGTCAAAAGTTGTATCTAACACTTTTTGAACTTAAAACCCCTTCAATAATATTTTTGTTTACGTTTCTGAATTTTGCGTCGTCGAGGCTAAGTGTCAGAATTTGTTTTCTTTATCTTTAAAACATTGAGGTTTAAAAGCCCTAAAAGATTCCAGATGAATTAAATCAGTGTCATGAGTGACAATTCTGTTATAAATCAGAAAAAAATTTTTACTTTAACCAGAAAATCAAATTTTTGACGCTAAGTGTCAAGCTAACTACATCTCTCCTTTTCCGTGGGGGAAAAAAGTTTTTCGACGCCAACAATGAACAATATTTGAGGTTAAATACTTGCAGTAGTAGTTTGACATTTTTACCCCGAAAAAAACAATATTTTCGACGCTTAGCTTCAACGCTAACTTCACCTTCCATTTCCGTGGGGGAAAAAAGTTTCTCCACGCCAACAATGAACAATAATATGAAGTTGGAGGACTTGCAGTAGCATTTTTTTTTTTAATAATAGTAATGATGCAATGTTTATAATAACAGTTTAGCATAATTGAAATGTTCTCCGAATCATCTAAGACTCATTTATTACGTTAGCAGGGACTGACATTATCTTCCGCTGTCTGAATTCCATAATAAAAAAAAGGCCTCTAAAGTTGTCCCCTTGAGAACGCTTCAATCTCTCATGCGCCTCGTATTGTATATAGAAAGCCACAGGGCACAGGAGCTCACTCGGTATCATTTCTGCGAGAAATGCTTGCTCTGCAATGCGGTTTGCTTGCCTGACTCCTATACGCTGTATGATCCTATATAATACGCTAGGGACTTTAGGGCAAAATGAATGGCATCTGCGTATATATAGTTGAAAGGGGATACCTAACTTTTCGTTCTACATCCTGTCACGTTAAGACCGAAAAAGCATTTTTTTTCACCGGTTATTACACTATACTGTATATACAATTATTTAAGTAAACTCCGGAAGTTATGTATGATAAACCGTTTATGTTTAATTTGTGTTATTCGTGTTTGTTGGATTTTTTCTATTATAAAAAGAATGAAGTAAAATAAAAATCTTTCCTGTGATAAATGTAGGGAAACAATGGCACGCAGGAAATACGCGCAGGGATTCCCTCCAATCAGTCATTCGTTTGGAAAAGCTGTTATTAACAGCATGACTCTGTTGGGTCACGTGATCGGCGCAATGGTAATTTTTCGGATAGTTTTCTCGTGAAATATTTAATGGAGGTTCTTGAATTTGGCATCGATGCTCAGATGGGAAACTATTTTGTTTTTTTTAGAGGTCCCTGAAATTAGTGTCGACGCTGAGAGTCGAAAACTATTTTTTTGGTAAGCGGAAAGAATCAAAACATTGATTCAAATATTTTTGGGTTCAGTGTCCTTAAAAAGTGTCCTAAATGATTTTTTAACTCCTTAGGTGAATGAAAGAAATAAAATTAGTGATCTTTCTATTTCTAAAAACCCCAAATAATAGTTTTCGAAACTAAGTGTCGACGCTAACTTCAGAGACATGTTTCTAGTGATAAGTCTCTAATTTCACTGCTTCCATTCATTTAAAATTCTGGAACTTCCTATTGAACTATTTAAATTTAAAATCTGCGGAAAAAATGGTTTAAGTTTATGGTTTCATAGAAAGAAAATGTTTAGCGTCGACGCTGAATTCAGAAAATCAATTATGTTGATATTTTTCGAAGAAAACAATCACAAAAAAAGAGAGGAGACCAATTTGCTAAAGTATCGGATTTATGAATGTAATTTTAATGCTTGATTTTAGGATTCAAGTAAACATTTACTTTTGAAGTATTTAAAAAAAATTAAATGGTAATTTAAGATTTTGGTGTTAATTTTTTTTAAATGCTTCTGACATTTTTAAGACGCTTAGAATGAGGAGTGCGAATGACATTTCAATTTGCTCTATATGAATTACGATGCAGTAGGGCACTAAATGAAAATGTCACTTGCACCATCTTGATTTCTTTTCCAACATTTAGAATTCTGTGTATCAATTTTAGTGGTACTTACTAAAAAAAAGATGTTTTTTAAGGATCTTACTTTGATTTTAAAGATTTCTGTTTGGTTTTTAGTTCCCTAAAATTAGCACCTGTATGCTCTGCGTCAAAAAACTATTTATTAGGGAGATAAAAGTCCCTTTCCCCATAATCTAGGGTTTATGAATTTAGCAGAATTTTTATAGTTTAGCCTAAAGTTAAAACAAAATTACTATTTATCAGTAAAATTTACTTTCTTAGTCAGTGACTAATTCAAATTAGTTAACATTTTAAATAGTAGGTCTGACTGATGTTTTTACTTTTGAATTAGTAGAAATTACTATTTATTATGGTACAATTTACTAATTCAAAAGCAAAAAGTAAGTCACTAATTCAAATTTATAGAATCGTTGAACAAAAGAAGTGAAAAATTTGTGGTGTAACTTTTTGTGTACCGCATGTGTCATAGACTGCGTCAAGGTGTTAAATTAAAAAAAAAATGGACTATTTTTCTAAAAGACCTGAGAAAATTGAATAGAGCAAAGTTCAATTCTATATATTGTTATATGATGCAAATAACTTGCATGCGGCGTTTCTCGTGTACATAACAAACGCGCCAAACTATACACACATACCGCAGCCTATTACTTTGGTCTATACCTACCCTCTCTCTCTCTCTCTCTCTCTTTTGGCCGCAGGAATAGTGCCTCGGCGCATTAATCGTAGTGCCGCCGTGCGGAATTTACGCGCCGTCCGCGCGGTGAATTTCAAATTTCACAACTTCCGGCCGGACGGTTAGGATAGTGTTATGAGAGGCCGCCCAGGGTGTTTCTCTCTGAAAGTAGTAGGAGAGGGCAAAAGAAGGACCATAGTGGCTGTGCGGCTAAAAGTAGAGAGAAACAGACTGGTAAGGTCTGCGAACATTGCAACGATGGTGACTATATGTGTGAGAGGGTCGAGAGGGGGAGGGGGAGGTTTTGCACGAGGATTCGGTTAAAGAGAGACAGAGAGTGTGAGAAGGAGGGGGTGAGGGATGGAGAGGGATAGTATATGAGGTTAGTTAGCCAACCTCGTGTGCTGCATATTAAAAATATTCAAATGCATCCGCGGAGTCCACGTTCCAAAACCCGTCGTCCTCTATCTCCATTGCTTTCCTTTCTCCTCTCCTCTTCTCTACTCTCACTATATATATTTGTCTCTATCTAGGAAGAAAGGAATAAAAAGAGAGAGAGAGAGTTTTTTTTCCCTTTTTCTTCCTATCCCGATTCTATCTGCCCTCCGACAACTGCACACCTTCCAATCCCTTCCGCAACTCTTTTTTTTCATCATCACAAACACAATTTACAGAGTGTAACGGCGAAATAGAAATTAATATTTTTTTTTTTCTAAAACAATATCACTCTTTTAGTAATAACTTTATTTCCCTCTCTTATTTTCGAATTTGCGCCCGGTTTTGAAAATCAAATAATGTAGAAGAGAATTTATTTTTAGCATTGTGAGTTAATTTTCTTTTGTTTCTGTTTCAGGTATGTTTGGATATTTTTCAAATCTGGAGTGAGTTTGTAAGTTTTTGAAATGTTTAATTTTTATAAAAAATAATAAAAGAAATAATTTCTTTTTTGCAATAATATACGATTTTTGGTCCAATTGGAAATTTTGGAAAGTTTTAGTAACTAAAATTAGTAATATTTAATTGAATCACAAATTTCGATGGCTTTTACTAACGACAAAGAATTATTTATCTTTGCCTAACAATTAGAATAGACCAACAATTGTCAAAAGAGTTACTAATTAATTTAATAATCAAACAAGCTTCGTTGAATTTAGAGAGTATAGAATATCTCCGCTAGCAGATATTTTTATTAGTAAAATTTATCTAACCCTCAAAAAGGGTTAGGAAAGTATTTTTTAATTTTTTTGTATCTAAAATTTAAAATGAGAGAATTTATTATTGCTGAGAACAATGATTGGAAATTTAGACTTTTTTGTAGTAAAAATTGAAATAAGAGAAATTGGTATTGCTGAAAGAAATATGTTGAGAATATGTTTAGTTTTTTTAATTAAGAATTCAATTGAGAGAAATTATCATATTGAAGTCAAAGACAAAAGATTTTTTTTATTTTTTGTATTAAGAATTGAAATGAGAAAAACTGGAGAATTTCTTCGACTATAATATATATTATATCAAAAAGTTAGTTAACATCTGTTATACATAGGAAAAAGTTTATATTACTATGGGAGCGAATATTTTTAAAGTTCAATTCAAATTTAGACTAATGACAAAAATTTTTCCTTTCTTTGTCATTTTTTTATGCACGAACAAGACCAAAAATCAAATTTGAAAAGTTTCTCTCTTTTTTTCTTATTTTATTGAATTTGTGAATATAATTTTCATTGAGGAGAATTCTTGAATAGGTCAAAGTATATTTATGCAGTTGGTTCTGGCTGTAGATAAGAAATGACTCTCGGCTTTAGTTAAATTGTTCAATCTTCTTGCCACCTTCTTGATGTAAGCAATGAGAGAGAAATAGAGAGTGAGGAGGGTTTGTAACGATAAGATTTGCATCCGTTACTGTGCTGAAGGTGTTCTTGTTTTTGACCTCCCGGTAATTATAAATCATCTGCAAATGCATTTGGGATATAAATTTTGTTCGTGCAAACAATTGCTATATAACTTTCGCATGTAAAGTTTGCTATATGCTATTTTTGTGTGCTATACTGAGAATCTTCAGAAATAGTTCCTTCGATAATTGTTATATTAACGTGTTCTGAACAACTTTCTTATGAAAATTTCGATTTTACGGTAGAAAATTTTGATTTACATATGTAGAAATTATGTAAACGTATAATTATATCTTGTTTTAAAAATGTTGCCCCAAAATTTGAATATTTAAAATATTTAAGTTTCATTCTTTTGCCACACCCTGTTTATAAATTATATTTATAACCTGTTTATGAAATTAATTTCTCAAGTCAAATTACGATTGTTTGAATTATTTCCTTTTTGTGAATAAAAAAAAAAAATACTGACATGAAAATTGAATAGGAATGGGAAATTATATTTGCTTTCAACGCAACAAGAAAATGAAAACTAGTAAACAAAACGAAATATCGAGTTCGTGATTAAATCGCCTAACGAGAATATACCAATCGTGATAAATAAAATGTCAAAGCATTTACATTTAAATTTTCACTCGTGGACTATTGAATAGATATAACAATTTCGATTTGCACTGTATTTATAAATCTCGGAAAATTTACAGTTTGAAAGTATAATGCAATAATGCGTTTGGTTCATTCAAATAAGTGAATTAAAAAATCTGGTTGAACTAGAGAAACTTAAGTTTATAGTATAATGAATTTATTGTTGATTCGATAAAAAATTTGATTATTTGAAGTACATTTTTTCTGTCTAATTTTGGTTTTTGTATCTAAAAACAAAAAATTAAAATCATACACTAAAGGCTTTCATACAAAAATAAACGTTCCTCTTCTTAACGGTTTTAGTGGGTCGAAAGTAAGATTTTTTTTTAGTGCAGCAAAATCAAATTTTTGTGGCATTCCTGTATTGGTGATACATTGCATTGGTAATCATTTGGAAAATGTATAATTAATGGTACATATTCAAAATAAACCATTAACGGGTTTTCGGCATAATGATATCGTAATTTGGATTGTATTTGTTACAACAATGAGAGAGCGAGAGAGGGAGAGAGTGGAGATAAATTAATCGTTATTAATTTTGGCTGTAGTATGTTGCTGTTTATTAATTTGTGACGTAATTGTAGGAAATATGATGGCAACAGTTTGCGTATATACGAGTGGCTTGACCATACGAGAATTGTACACACATAGTATACGAGTCATCGATTTTGGAATTACAGGGGCGATTAGGGCAGTATTATTAGGGTGGAAGAGTAGATAAGGTCGTTTCCTGGCAGACCGCTAGATATACGAAGGCTATTACGGTGATTTATTTTTCGTCCGTCGATACACTGGAAAGATCTTAACTGCCCAATCTATCGATTCCTCTAGGAAGGAGGAACGTGAAAATTTACTGATGATCACTATCGAAAACTTAACCCCATCTCGGTAGGTTGCATCCGAATGAAAGCTCATCAATTTTCACTTCGCTATATGGCGATGAAAAGAAAGATTTAGTTCTGATTGCTCGCTTCTTCTTTTTTTTCTCCTTCTTCTTCTTTCGTTTTTAGCCACCGAAAATTATAGGGGCTGCCATGTACTTCAAATAAACTCAATATGACGAGAATTTCATTCTCAAAAACCTCTCTTCTCTTCCTCCTCTTTTTCTTCTCCTTTTTTTCATTTCTTTTTTCTTTTTTTCTCCTTTTTCTCCTTTTACTCCTTGTTTCGGTTGATTTCTACATTCCTAGTTGACGGAAAAATTGGATTTTCTAATTGCAATATTTATCTTGAAATAAGTGATAGATTGTCGCTAGTATCAAGAATTAAATCTTCAACAATTTAGGGGTGAATGTTTACCTAGGGCAATTTGAAAAAATAAGATTCTGTTTTATACTACAGATTTAGTGTTTGTGTGTGCGTGTTTCATTTATAATCGATTTGGCACGGTACGCAATTATTCCGGCTTGAAATTGATGGAAAGCATTGGCAAAATGGAAGGAGAAGAAAGCGAGAGTCACGTTGGTATGCCAACCCTGTTTTGAGGAGAGTGAGAGATCGAGGCCAGCGGGAGATATAGAAATGGGGATTGGGGGCGGTGAATACCCCTAGAGATTTATGAGTTTCTCCGCGGATGTAAGATCTCAGAGTTCACGTCAGCAGGAATCGTACTGAGATATCAGAATTCCATTGTATTTACGCCGTTGTTTCAAATCAAAACCGGAAACTGAAATGACATAAATGGGACGGTCAAATATTCCTTTAAGGCATATATCACAAATATCTTAATTTGAGTTTGAGAGGGAATTTTCGTTGGTGCGGATTAAGAGGTTCGTTGGTTTGATAAAGATGACTTATTGGGAGTATTTAATTTTATTAGCTATTTATTTTGATTAATCATGTAATACTTTTACATTAGTTGATAGTATTTTGCGATTTTATGACGAAGATCCTGATGGTTTATTGATAATTCTGTCTGTACCGTTAGAAACTCCGACTGAAATATTAATAATCCTGGTAGTCCTCCTGCTACTTTTTGTTTGTTTCTGACAATTCTGATAGTTCTCTTGCTAAGTTTTTGTTTGTTTCTGACTATTTCCCTTCGCAATTTGGATTGTACTTGTAATAATCTTGTCTGTAATATGATAATTCTGTGTGAACCTCTAATAATCTTGACAAGTTTATTAATATTTCTGAACAATCGTGATAATACTGTTGAAAAAATGTTGTGTTGTTGATGATTCTGATGGTTATTGACAATCCGGATAGTAGCATTAATATTTTTGTCTGGTTTCTACTTTGATAGTTGCATTAATATTTTTATTTGGTTTCTACTGTACTGATGGTAATTTTTATTGTACCATTCATAGTCTGGTTTGTACTATTGATAATTTTGTTCGTGTAGCACAAACAATTCTGATTGTTGATTGTTTGCACTACTAATAATTCCGACTGTACCATTAACAATTCTGATAGTCTTCTTCATAATTTTGTTTATTTGGTCGTACTGTCGCCAACTCTGATAGTTTACTTGATAATTTTTTATTTGCTTCCTATTTTATCTCCGAAATTTGGATTGTGCTTTTGATAATTCTGTTTATACCTCTGATAATCCTAATTAAACCTCTGATAATCTTGTCAGTTTATTAATAATTCCAAGTTGTACTGTTGGTAATTCGGTTTGTACCTCTGATAATCCTGATAGAGTATTGATAATACTGCTTGTATTTTTGATAATTCTGTTTGAACCTCTGACAATCCTGACTGTTTAATAATAAATCTGTTTGTACCTTTGATAATTTAATTTGCACCAATGACATTTTTGTTTGTACCCCATTGATAATTGGCATCATTGATAGTTTTCTTTGGTGCATTGAAAATTCTGATGTTTAAACTATTTGTATTCTGTTTGTATCCTTGATATTTTATTTGTATCATTGATAATTCTAAGTCCAGCACTAAAGAACTGTTTGCATCATTAATAATCCTGTCAGTACCATTGATAATTTTGACATTACTATATTGATAATTTTGAAAGAATTGATAATTCTGTCTGCAGCACTAGACGATCGTGTTATCCTAAAGTGGATGTTTGTCTACTAATGATTCTAGTTTTATCAGTGATAATACAGATTACACATGTCCGTTACAATTTAGGCCATTCGCACTCAATTTTTGAGACTAAAATTCTATTCTGTGTTCCACTATTCAGATCAAGTAATACATAAGTCATACCACTGATTTCAAAATTCAGATTAAAAAATTTTTTTAAATTTTGAATCAAAATAGGAGCGACTTAATGCAGCAGGAACTCAAATTATATTTGCATCATTTACAACATGTACTGTCTTTGTATTTATTATCTATTTATACAGATGCTGTAGATTATATCACATCTTTACTCCTCTTATAGTCTGGTTTATACAATTTACAATACTGATTGTACATCGTCCAATCTTGATTACACCAACACTGCAGAATAGACATGTTCCTATCTGGGTCTCGCCATTTACAGGACAGATTAAACATGACATGAATTTAGAATCTGCGCAAGGTTCATATCCCGAACGGTACACTTTTGAATTGTTTCTAAAAGTATTGTTTCCTAAAGGATCGTAATGTTCGTAAAAATACCATGTATTGTTTCTAAAATTTCTTTTAGAAAACAGTACAAATGTTTGTAATGAAACATTCCTCTGCACATTGATTAAAACTGTCAATGCCGATAATTAACAACATTGCAGATTTGGATGAAAAGTTGAATGAACAAAATGGACAATATCAGAAGAGAGAGAGAGAGAGAGAGGATTATTATTGGTACAGTCGAGTGTTTTGTGAGTATGTAGTGATTTCATGGTATCAAAATGAGTGTATAGTCGCATCAACGACCCTAGTTCCACCATTGGCCGAACCAGGCAGAACTGAATATTCATTAGCGATGATAATGCCTCTCGAACCCCCGGCACCTACTGCACAGCATCTACACAGTGGCAGCCTCATCCCCCAAGGACGCCACCACCCACCCTTTCCACCCTCACTCACTCTCTCTCTCTCTCTTTCCCCTTACACGCTGGGATAGCGGGTAGCGCGTCGAGACTCTAAATGTGCGACTGATTATTATTCAGAAAGTATAGCGCGCGCTGGGTCGGAGAGAGAATGCAAGAGCACGACGACGAGGCGCAAGGGAGAGTCGGAGAGACAGAGAGGAAGCCAATAGCAAACTCGGTTACGCTTCCTCTCGACTTGAAATATCATAGAATAGCAATCAACCCGCTCGTAACAAGGAGTGCAGCTTTTCATGATAATGTTTAACATTGAATAAGATAGTCAAATATATACCGTTTCTTTCTTTTTTTTTTGCTTTCGGAGGGACCTCCCTCATCAGTGATAAATATACGTGTTTCTCTCTTATCGACATTGCGGTGAATATCTCTCGAAATTCTTCTTGTATCTCTACTGATTAGTGGGAATCGAATCGTTTCTAATCTTTGATATCGTGTGATAATTGTATAATTTATTTGTAGATTATTTATAATTGGACAGTACAGTTCCAATGGGGATATGCTAGGTCATTAGATTAAGTCATTTGTCATTAGATTTTCATGTTGTAAATAGGAATTATATTGAAAATTTTTGCAGGAGGGAAAATGAAAAGTAATTTTTACTGTTTACAAAGTAATGGTCTGAAGTGAAAATTTACTCCGAAATTATAGTAAGTGTTGACAAATGTACAGTAATTGCAAACAGTTTATGTTTTACTGTAAAAGTATAGTAAAAGTTACATTACATTTTTTTCGCTATGCAAGTATTTAGTTTAGCGATTTCGCTATTGTTCGGGGAAACATTCAGATCTATAAAAAGACACATTACATCTTTGGAATCTGTTCTCCTTGGCAAAGGCAAAGCTTTTGATGAACTTAAATTATTTTAATCGTTCGAAGGTAAATTATGCGGTTGGGAGAGAGAAGGAGAGGGAGAGAGAGAGAGAGAGATTGTGGATGATGGAGAGATAAAACGAACGAGAGAGAGAGACTGACGGAGAGAGAGTTAGTTCTCTCTAATACAGAAGCAATGAGCGCCATGGGAAACTTTATGATCTGGCTCTCAAGTCGTTATTCCTAATTTGCATTTGTTATTGTAATTGGGAATAATCGATGCTTTACCATGGAGCACTACTGTTTTCTCCCGGACACATATATATGTATACATATTCAAACGTGCGGAAATAGATTGAGACAATTCCTGTAAATGACCCTGGGTTCTCAATGTACCTTTGCGCGCGAGCTTAAAACTTATTGCGGGGACGTGCGTGAACCAGTTAACGGCAAATTTCTTGGAATTCTCGAATGCGCCCCATTTCCGTTTAACATTAGCTAAATTTTATGCTTGTTGGTTAGCGATGGAATGGTCGTTTCGAATAATTCAACTCAATGTTAATGTTTGATATTTACTTTCAACGGATATTATTATTAATTGTTTCTGAATTTTCTTTTCCTTTTTCTATTTGTTTTTTTTTAATTTTTTTAAGCTTTTATTATTTTTTTAGACTTTTAATATTCTTTCTGTGCTTTTTATTATTATTTAAGCTTTTTCAGGGTGTCCTACCTTGTCCTACCTTGAAAACCTTGAAAACCTTGAAAAGTACTTGAATTTTTTTTGCTCCTTGAAAACCTTGAAAAGTACTTGAATTTTATGACAAAACCTTGAAAAATTAAAATTCATAAAAGTGAGATTTATTTTCTTGATGTTTTAAATTGAATTCTCGTCAATATTTCAATTATCTTCATAAATATAAAAATTCTTCACCGAAATTCAATTATATTCAGGTACTTTAATAAAATTCATTGCAAAATACAATTATTTTCATAAATAACAATATCAATATCAATCACGAGAATTCAATTATTTTAAAAATTCTTTACATTCTTCTCAAAAATTCAATTATTATTTTAAAAAAATCAAAATGAAAATTTTGGTCAACATTTCAATTATTATCTTTATAAATAAATAACAATAATCTTCGACAAAGTTTAATTATTTTGTGGAATTTTAATAAAATTCATTGCAAAATTCAATAATTTTAATATAAATAATAGAATTCATCACAAGAATTCAAATACTTTTAAAAATTTTAATAAAAATCATGGCAAATTTTCAAATTATTTTAAAAAAATGTTCTTTCTTCGATGGTTTTCAATATTCTATTATTTTAATAAAATTTCACGAAAGAATTTAATTATTAAACAAAAGTTTTTAAAATATTCTTCACAAACTTTCAATTATTTAAAAAAAAATTTTCTACATTTATTCAATTATTTAAAATAGAATTTGCATAAATTTTTTCGCAAAAATCAATTGTTTCAAAATTTGGCATTAAATTCTTCGAAGTAATTCAATTATTATTTTCAAAAGTAATAAAATTCAATTATTTTCAAAAATTTTAATAATATTCATTTAATAAAATTCGTTTTAAAATTTGGCATTAAATTCTTTGCAGTAATTTAATTATTTTCAAAAGTAATAAAATTTAATTATTTTCAAAAATTTTAATAAACCTCATTGCAAAATTTCAATGTATTTTCAAAAATTTTTCTTAATTTAATAATTTGTGTATCAATTATTTTTAATCGAAATTTCCAAAAGAATTCAATTATTTAAGAACAATTTTAATTGATGTTTCTTAAATCTATGTTCCTTATATTTCTAATATTTTATCAATAAATTGTATTTAAAGTTGTTTATGAATAACTATTGTATGTATGTAGAAATTATAAAATTGTTTATAAGTACTCCCTAAATTTTAATTAGTGAAAATATTTATTAATTTTAATTAGTTACTGACTTTTTTCTTTTGAAGAAGCAAATTTTACTAATAAATAATCATTTCTACTAATTTTTTAGTAAAATTTACTTCTTCAAAAGAAAAAAGTCAGTCACTAAATCAAATTAGTATTTAAATTTAGAGAGTAAGTAAAAATTTACTTGAAATAAACTTATTGAGGAAATTTATAAACAGAACTTACTCTATTACACTCGATTATAAATAACAAATATTTTGAAAATTAGTACCCTAAAAATGGACCTTGAAAAAAATTATTTTGCACCTTAAAAACCTTGAAAAGTCCTTGAATTTTTTTTTAAAGAATCGCTGGACACCCTGTTTTTATACTTTTGTTAAGCTTTATGCCGTAGTTGTTTTACTTTATTAGAGTTTCATCCTTATTTTTTGTGAGCTTTTACTATTTTTTACTTTTCTTATTATGTTTTAAAATTTTCATTTATCTGTCTGTGATTTTTTTTAGCCTTTATACTATTTTTTATTATTATTTCTGATAAAGTAAAAATAATAATAATACTAAACCATTTTTGCCTTTTTTAAATTCGTTTTTTTAAATTTAGACTTCAACTTCATAAAATATTCCACGTTTTGTTACCTAATCCCTTACAAATTTTCGAAATCTGTGAATAACTAAAAACTTATTCCTACGAATAAATTATAAAGCTTAGTCTGAATAATTACGCAGATTTAGATAATTCAGTTTATTTAAATAGTCGCGTGATTAATTATTATTTTATCTATATATACTCGTGGTGGTTATTTTAAAATACTATTTAATTGAAAAAAATAAATTTTTTTACTAGTTATTTCTTTATATATATAGAAGAACATCTGTCAACAAGTTGTATAATTATATACTCGCCGGAAGGAAGTGAAAATAATGAAAGCTCAATGTTCCGTATCTTCTGAATTTTTAATTGTAATAATAATAGAACACAAACTTGAAAAAGTAAATTGTTGAGATGGAAAATGAGAAATTGAGTAGTATTAGATAAATATGAAAGATAGCGAATTAATTAAATACAAGAAAATAAATGGGAAAAATAGTAGGTTAATAAATTGAATATAATAAATATGGAAAATAGTTAATAAATTTAGTAAGTTTTAGTAAAATTTAGTAAATTTAGTAAAATCTTTTAAAAATAATTGAATTTTTGAAAAGTGTAAATAAAAATGATCAAATTTTTGAAGAATTTTAATTATAAACAAGACCATGATTTCTCAAAAATTTTAATAAGTCCAAAAAGTAAATTTTAAATCTTAAAAAATTATTACAAAACAATTCTAATAATTAATTTTTAAAAATATTTTATTAATGTAATTTTTCGAAAATAATTGTATTTCTTAAAACAATTTTTGTATAATTTAAAGAAACTTATGAATTTTTTGATTAACTTTAATTAAAAATTTTGAACACTATTGTTTTCTCCAAAATGTTAAAAATAATTCTAAAATGTTATTATTTTTGGAAATATTTAATTGGAAATATTAAAAATATTGAATTTTAACAAATTAGAAGCTTATTTTTATTTTTAAATTTACCTTTAAAGATTTTTCATTCAAATTTTTGATAATTCAATTATTTTCAAAATTTGCAATTAAAATTCTTCAAAAGTTGATTTTTAAAAATTGTTACAAAATACTTGAAATAAATTAATTATTTTCAATTAAATTCTACAAAATTTTAACTATTCAAAAACAATTTTTGAAAGATTTGTTTATAGTTATTTTTTGCATTATAAAAATCAAAATAAGTTGCATTTTTTAACTAAAAATTGTGGTATCTTGTTGCAATTAAAGATGACCAAGTAATAAAATCATTATTTTGTATTATAAAAATATTGTTACTGTAACTTCATCAAAAATTATTTTCTTCATTTTAATTCAATTATTATTTTCTAGATTTTAAAATTATTTTTCATGAAAATAATAATTGAATTCCTTTAAAAAATTTTATTGTTTATAAAAATAATTGAATTCCTGTGAAATTTTTATTATTTATGAAAATAATTTAATTTTTGCATACAAATTTATTAAAAATTTTTTTAAATAATTGGATTCATTTTGGGAAATTTTATTAAAATAGTAGATATTGAAAATTATTGAAATTAGAAAAATGCATTTTATTTTTGAAAATAATTGATATTAGGACAATAATTTTTTTTGACATTTATGAAAATAATTGAACTTACTTTGGAGAAGAATTTTTTTATTTATAAAGATAATTGGGATTTTTACGAGAATTTTTTTCAAAATTTGAACATAGTTGAATTTTATTTTTTTTTTGAAAATAATTGAATTTCTGCAATTATTTGTAATTTCTCCAAAATTGAATTTTTTTAGTGGTTTCAATAAAAATTTTATTGAATAAGAAAATTTTTAAATTCTATTATTTTTAAAATTGATAATTTTTTTTAAAAAAGGTAGTAAGAATGCCGCGCGCTTTAGCGCGCTAATTGTTCCTAGTTTATAGTACGTTAATCATCGAATTAATTGATGCATCATTTTGAACTAGTTATTACATCAATTAATGACTTAATTAAATTAATTATTAAATCAATTAAATATTCTAAGGAAAGTGGTAATATAGAAATCAAAAGTAAAGAAAAAGTGAAAATTAATTTTAAAAAATTATACAAATAAAATAAAAAAGTAAGTTAAAATTGAATTTTTGGGAAATTCGAAATTGCGTGATAATTTTCCTTGTGGTTGTCATTCTTAATTGAGTTAATGGAATAACTGAGAAGGAAAAAAAAGTGATTGTTTCCAGAAGTAATTTCTATTTAAAGTGCATGCAAAGTAATAGAAAAGTGTTTTGGTGGTGCCAGAATTTAGTTCAGGGGCGAAAAGCCACGCGAGGGTATTATAATACAAGAACCATATTCACGATTGGATGCTCGCGTGCTCGCGATAGAAACTATACGAAGCAGAGACGACGTCGATGACTACGACGACGACGACGACGACGACGATAGTCGTACACGAGAGAACTTGTGGTGGTTGCTCTAGTTAACACGGCCGAGCACTTATCGGAAATTATCAGCGGGACGTAACTTCCATTACGATGCGAAGTGAGGCTCGTTAGGCTTGCCTTCAACGCACGTTAGCTATATATACAGAGATTCCTCTTTAGTCATATACACACATATATATATGAACGTGTTGCGCACACTCCCGCTCTCTTTTTCATGTCGCCTTCCCTTTGATTTCAGTATAAGTACTAAGTGCAGTGTGTTATATTGCACATGTGTTACCGTGTACTTCACTCAAGTGCTCGTTACGATTTTTTCGACTTCGTTATAGAATTTTTTTTTTTTTTTTATTCACTCACTAAACGAGCAACATTTCAGCCAAAAATCAATATCATTTTTGCTTCATCTATTCTCTAATAAATTACGTCGAGAAACAAATTATTTCTGAATTTGAAATCTGTAGTTTTTACTTAATTCTTCTGTTCGAAATCAAAAATAATTTTTGCTTCTTTTATTCTCTGAAAAATTACTCAAGGAAAAAATGCTGAGTTTCTCTCTAAATTTAAATTAACAAAAGCTTTTACTAATTCAAATTAGTGACTGATTATTTGCTTTTGAATTTTAAAATTTTACTAACTTTTATAAAAATCAAATTTAGAGAGTTAAACTAAATAATTTTGTTTCGTTTCTTTTTTAAAAAATAACTGTGAGCCCTGAATTTATAATTTATAAATTTATAAATTATTAGTTAGAAATAGTTTTATGATTATAATTGATGAATACAAATATATAGTTATAAATTATAATTTAATATTGATTAACATAAGAAATTTAGTAGGATTATTTATAGAAATTATTATTTGTCTTCATTTTCTTATGTAATAATTCTAATATAAAAATATTTTCTTTTTGTTTCAGGTGAGTTAAACAACACATGTTTTCTGTCGAGTTTATTTTTTGTAAGTAAATATATATAATTAAATATTATACGTTTTTACTATGAAAGGAATAATTTATAAATTTTCGTTTATTTAACGGAATTACAATAGAATTATTTTTTAATTAATTTGAACAATTTTTTTTTTTAAACTGAGTTCCCTCTTTGAAAATTAAAATTCTCTTTTTTACCAAATACGAAAAAACTGCGATCCCTGTAATTATTATTATTAATAATAATATGTAATAAACATACGTCTTGTCCCTTTAAGATTGGTCTCATAAAAGTTCTCTAATCCAAAAGGAAAGAAGTTTTTCGCGAGTTTCCAAATTTCACGGAACTGTAATAACGAAGGAAAATTAAAGTTCGATTCAAGGGAGGGAAAAAATAAAAGAAGAAGAAGAAGAAGAAGAAGAAGGAAAAAAAAGAAAGAAAAAGTAGAGAAAACTTTTTTCGCCGAGGCAAATTCAGTATTCTTTCGTGTATGTTCTTTAGACTTTACCTCTCCTCTCTCTTTCTCTCAAACCCTTCAGACTTCTTTTCTGGAAAAGTTGCCGTTAGACAAGAAGTTTTCCAGATCCTTAGTGAAGCTCAACGAATCGAGATACGTCAAGCCAATGACGAGAATCGATAGTTGGCCTCTTTCCGGTGAATTTCTTACAAACTCTCTCACCCTCTCTTTCTCTCTGACCGTGGGGGTTGGGAGGGGACTCTACACTGGAGTTGAAGAACCCTGAGCTACGCTCTCTATAACGGGGCTTTTTTATCGAGAGAGCCCCGATGAGGCAAAATAGTTTGGAGCCCTTGGCATCATCCATCAAACGAACGCGATTCGTCGACCTCCTGAACCAGGCGAGAGGCAAGCGCAAAATCTTCTTTTTTTCCTCTCCTCTCCTCTCTCTCTTTTTTTTCTCTCCCTTCGAGGAATTTTTATATCGTTCGATATAATACTCATATATAGGCGTATAAGAGAGTGATGGTTTTGAATTTTTTCTCCTTTTTTTTTCTTGCAAGCTCACTGTCTTTTAATCGAAAATTTACAATTCGGGGCGTTACTCAATTTCCCTTTCATTTCAATTTATCGAAATTTATAGATCTTTGTGTTTTTTTTTGGTTTCTTATTGTTGTTATTGTTGACTATACCTTTATATTTATACCTTTGGTATAGATTCTTTTTGTTGAGGAATATTTATAGGGGTTTTGAATATTGGATAAATAAAGAAGTCTTTTTTCAATCCAACCAAATGGTTGTTAAAGTTAAAAAAGAGTTTTTTGACAAAATCAAAATAGTGAATTTATTTTTTGGTTCACATTTGGCGGAATTCTTATTTGTCAGAATTATTTTATTCAGTAGAATATTATTATTATTATTATTATTATTATTATTATTATTATTATTATTATTATTATTATTATTATTATTATTATTATTATTATTATTATTATTATTATTATTATTATTATTATTATTATTATTATTATTATTATTATTATTATTATTATTATTATTATTATTATTATTATTATTGCAAAAATTCCACCCAGTTGAAAATTTTGTTAAATATATCATTTTTTCTAAATAAAAATTCAGAAAATTCAAAATTCTGTTAAGTACAATTTCTATTAAGCAAAAATTCTATTAAAAATAAATTTAGTTAATTAAAAACTTTGTTGCGTAAAAATTCTCTGAAATAAAAATTCAGTTATTGAAAACAAGTTCTCCTGAATTAAATTTATATTTAGAAAAAATTTACTTAAATCATAAGTCTGCTAAATATAATTTTTTTTTGGTAGAAATTCTGCTAAATGAGAATTATATTTTGCTAAAATTGGGAAAAATTATTTTTATCAAATATAAATTCTGCTAAAAAAGTATTCTGCCTAATGAAAGTTAGTTTTAAGGAAATATTTAAAAAATTTTCATGAAAATTTCAATTATCTTTAGAAATAATTAAAATCTTCTCCAAAATTCAATTATTTTCAAAAATTTTAATAAAATATTTAGCAAAATTTCAATTATTTTCAAAAAATTTCCTCAATTCTATGATTTTTAATATTTACTATTGTAATAAAAATTTCGCAAAAGAATTCAATATTATTTAAAAAAAAATTTAATAAAATTCTACAGAAACCTTTAATTATTTTTAAAAAGTAATACAAATTTCACAGGAATTTCATTATTTACAAATTTTTTTAATAAATTTCTTCCTAAGAATTCAATTCTTTTCATGAATAATCAAAATTTTTACAGAGATTCAATTATTTTCATAAATAATACAATTTTTATAGGGATTCAATTACTTTGGTAAATAATAAAATTCTTATTAGGAATTCAATTATTTTCATAAATAATAAAACTATTCGTAGAATTTCCATTATTTATAGTACAATTTTAATCAAATTTCTCGAAAAATGTAATTATTCTTAAAATTTTTTATTAAAATTCGTCAAAGAATTGAATTATTTAAAAATTTATTGATACAATTCTTTATGAGAATTGAATTTTAAGAAACATGAAATTATTTAAAAAAATTTTTTTCATTTAAATAATTGAATTCTTCTAGAATTTTTAAATAAAAATTTATTTAAAAATGTATTTCAGTTAAAATTTTAGATTATAATTGAATATTAAAAGTATTAGAGCTTAAATTTTTAGAAATAATTGAATTTTGAGAAGGTTTCAGATTAAAATCTTTGAAAATTTGAATTGTTCATTTTTTTTAACTAACAATTCTGTAGAATTAATTTTTTTTTAAAAAGTTTAATTGCAGATTTTTTTCATATTATTTAAAGTTTTTATTTTCTACTATATATTTAATTGAAGAAGTTACGAATAATTGAAATTTCGTAAATTTGAATATTGTAAACAAATGGATTTGAAAATTGTCAAAGTTAACTTTTTCGAAAATTATTGAAAATAATCGATTTTAAGAAGAATTTTTCATTTTTGGTCCGTAAAGTCCATGTATTTTTAAATTTTATTCTGCTAAATTAAATTTCCATTCAATGAGTAAAATTCTATTCATTAGAAATTCAGCTAATAAAAATTCTATTATTAAGAAATTTTCTATAAATAAATATTCTACTCATTAAAAATTCTGCTATATAAAAATTCAATTCAACCGAAATTCTCCTATTTAAAAAATCTAATAAAAAAATAAAGTTACAAAAATTCTGTTTTTTAAAATAAATACAAATTTTCCATGCACTTTGTCGTTTGTTGATTGATGCACTATGTACCTAGACACATTTACACTTTTACTATTTAATAGCGATGTTTTTTTTTCTCTCTTTTTTTTTACTATACATTATAACTCTGTAGTAAGTGCGAACCATCTTCTCCTGTAACTATCGACTTCACTTTCTATATTTATAATGAAGCGAGTTTTTGCTTCCTATTCTCGATAGCTTTTCGAGGTGAGTGACTATCATATATATAGAATCAGCGTGTAAAGAAAATGATATATACAAGGTATACACATGTAAGGTTTCCGGGTATAATCACTATATGTCTAAACTTAACTGTCAATATGTTATGCACGTGATGACAAAATAAAAATTATTTCTATTTTCGTACTTTCAAAATTGCAACATTTTTTTTTAATAACTTGATTTTCTGTAAAAATTCTCCCCAAAAAACTCTAATAGAACAAATTTCTTACTTTACTATTGAATTTTGTTTATTTATTTTTTATAAATAAAAATTTAGTTTTGTAGTAAAATTTATTATATGCAAAAAAATGGAGAAAATTTACAATTTACTGCAAAAGTACAAGTAAAAGTTACTTTATTTATAATTTTTCGTTCTTGTATTCAAATCGATTAAGGACAAATTTTGATATTGAAATGTGTAAATTCCGTTTCTTATATTGTGACGGTTGAGGATGAAAATTTCTCGCTTTATGGAAATTATTGAGTTTTGAAAAAGTTTTTCCGCGAAAATACATTCAGCAAACAGATACAAAACGATTCATCCTTATTTACTTGGCTTCTCTCTCTCTCTCTTTCTCTCGCACACAGGGCCCTTGTCGAATTTATTCAAGAAGCGGAAGCTGGCGGCAAACTTCTAGCCGTGAAAGTTTCTGCCGCCCCGCAATATGTTATAGGAACGCTATATAGAGTTTATATGCGCGCATATGGGTACCATTACAAATTCAGTGGGTCTCGTATAATTTTACTTGTACATAACCCTCGTTTTCCCACACTCGCATTTCCTGATATTTGACTTTCCAATTAACGCACCTGTGCCTCCTTGAGTGCCACATTTTGCTCCCTTTCTGTATATATGCAGGGTTTCCATTTTTCCTCCCCCTTTTCTTTCTTACAATATAATTCTTAAAGTATTCGGGACGAAAGGTGTGATAATTAGCTGGGATTTATTAATTTAGTATTTGTTTACTCAATCATTTGTTTTTTTTTTAAATAATTTTTTTTTCAAGTCTTGTTAAAAATATAATTTTGGATTTTTTTAATAAATTTTCATTTGAAAAAATTTTTGTTATATTGAAATCAAAATGAGGTTGAAGTTCCACTTTTTCAAATTTTTAGGTAATCGAATTTTTATTTAGTGGAACTTCAATTTTCTTTTAACGAATTTTCATTTAAACAAAATTTAATTTAGTCAAATTTTTGATTAAATGAATTTTTATTGAAACGAATCTTCATTTAAACGAATTTTCATTTCAAGAAAATTGGATTTAATCGAATTTTTGGTTAAATAAATTATTATTTACAAAAATTTCGATTAAGAAGAATTTTTATTTAAAAGAATTTTTACTGAAACGAATTTTCATTTCAAAATAATTAAATTTAATCGAATTTCCGGTTAAATGAATTTTTTTTAAACTGAATTTTCATTTAAACGAATTTTTATTTCAACAAAATTGAATTAATCTATTTTTTGGTTAAATAAATTATTATTTACAGAAATTTCAAATGAAAAAAATTTTTATTTAAATGAATTTTCATTTAAACAAATTTTTATTTTAAGAAAATTGAATTTAATCGCATTTTTGGTTAAATAAATTATTATTTACAGATACCTATTTCGATTGAAAAGAATTTTTATTTAAATGAATTTTTATTTAAACGTATTTTCATTTCGAGAAAATTTAATTTAATCAAATTTTTAGTTTAAATGAATTGTTGCTACAAAATTTAATCTAATACTAAAAATTTTATTTAAACGAATTTTCTTTCCAATAAAATTTAATTTAATCGATATTTTCTTTAAATAACTGTTTATTTATAAAAATTTTTGTTTAAACGAACTTCTTTTGTGTAAAAAAAATTTTATTTAAAAGAATTTTTTCTGAAATGAATTTTTATTTAAAGGAATTTACTTTTCAAGAAAATTTTATTCCAAAATTTTATTCAATTCAATTTTTATTCAAATAAACTTTTATTTCTATAAATTTTTATTAAAACGAATTTTTATTGTCGCTAAATTTCATTTAAACAAATTCTAATACAATCAAATTTTTTCGATACAGTTTTTTTAATACTAATTTCTATTTTAACGAATTTTTATTTTGACCAATCATTTAAGAAATTCTTAAAAATAAAAATTCGCTCAAATATAAATTTTGCTATTGAAAAATTCTGGTTAATAAATAGACGATTAAATAAAAATTATATTGAATATTTAATTAGTAGCCATTTTTTTTTAATCATTAGCTTAATTAGATTCTCAATTAGAAATTCGTTCAAGTAATTCTTTAAAAAATTTGACTACTTTACAATTTAAGTTGAAAATCCAAGTTAAGTTTAATTCAATTAAACGAAAATTTGATTAAACGAATATTCAATTAAACGAAAATTCGATTAAATGAAAATTTGATTAAACTAAAATCTTATCTAGTGAGAAAAATATAAATATAATATATTAATGTAATATGAATATAAATATATAAATAAATATTTTTTTCTTTATTTTCTTAATTATAAAATATTGATAATATTGTAAATTCGAGGAACTCTTAGAACTTATTCAGTTTATTCAAGAGATTAATTAAAATTTTTTTTTATACTTAAAAATTACCATTTTGGATTAGAAGGACGAGTGCGACATTTAAGATATAAAAAAAATGTTGTAAATTGTACAATTTTAAATTGAAATCCGCTGGCTTGAAATTCTCTAACTCATTAATTTAATTAGCGGCCTCGTAGGTTCAAATCAGAGGAAGACCACGGGCACCTGAGCCGGTCTAATTACATTAACGAAATAGCGAATTAAACCAACAGGTGAGAGAAAATCCTCGTTAGGAAACAGAATTTACGATGCGTCCCTTCATGACTACAAAATCCCACTGAAACTTTCATCATTTTCTAATTTACGTCATGGAAATGAGAATCTGTTGCACCTTATTCTAAATTTGAATTTAGTTTACATTTTGCCTCCAATTTTAACCTCTCAAAATGCAAGTTATACCACAGTGACTTTTAAGCAGAATTCGTTAACGATGTTTACCATCAGCCAGAATAATATGGCCTCTTGGTTGTATATTATTTTTCGCATTTTTTTTTTTTTGTTTTTCTTTGTTTTTTTGTAAATCTTGTGCGAGAATATTTTTTTACATGTGTGAAATTTTAAACTTTGCTATTATTAGAGTTTTTTTATTTTGAGTTTTGTAAAAGCAACGGGTGGAAACAAAAAACGGGATTTGAATTTTTTTGTTTTTAATTATATTTCATTATTCTTAACAATATTTAATTATAATAATTTAATTAATCTAATTGTATTAATTAATATAATTATAATATGGTGCTAAATAAATATTCTATTTTATTAAAATTTATCATTAATGACTATTTGTTAATAAATTTTAATTTGCATTTAATTCATTCAAAAATTTAATTTAATTCAATTTTTAGAAAAATAAAATACAAAAAAAGAGTTGTAAAAAGAGTAAAAATGCTATTAGGTTTCTTATTTATTCTTTTAATATTTTTTTTCTGCAATCTTCGAGTCCTGGAAAATTTTCCTGATATTTGTTTTCCTTTTTTCTGTGTCTTTTTTTGGAAGTTTAGAAGTGTCTTTGTTTTGGAAACTCCAGGCTTGGAAAATTTAGTCAACATCCGCTTTAATGTTTTCTCTGTTCTTGTCTCTTTCTTTAACTGTTAGAGACGCTTCCTTTAAAAAAAAAAAAAAAAAAAAGGAAAGGAAAGGAAAAAAACCCTCTGTATGCCTGAGGTTATATATCACCCTATCGTGTGTCCCTTTCTTTTTCTATCTAAAAATACAATCTCCCTTTTCTTTGCAGCACAGTTAAAAGTTCTTTGTTTTTTACCTTATCCACTTCAATTTATTTTGATTATCTTCTTATAACGTGATATTTCTCACACGCAACTATTTTTCTTCCTTTTTCTTTTTAAAAACATAATCTATCCTTTCTGCTAAGTTTTACATTTTTTTATAATATACACAACGTATAGTCTCGAAACAATTTATATAAAAATCATTGTTTTTAAATCTTTTCTAATTCCAGTATTTTTCTGCTGATTTGGTTTTTTATTTTTTTCTAAGTTTAAACTATGAAACTATTTTTTTTTCATTTATAATTATGGATTTTTTTACTCTTCGTTTAAGTCTCTTGAATAAAAGTTTTATATTTCCATAAGGAAATTAAAATAATAATTAAAATTAAATTAATTGAATATTAAATTAAACCCATTCTTCAAATTTTGAAATTTATATTTAAATACTTTTTCAATTCGTCTTTTTTTTCTATAAGATTGTTATAAATTGTGAAGCTTTAAAAGCAGCGGTTACACAGACTTAGAGTGCAGTTCGTGTTCCTAAAATGAAAAATTCGTTAAATCCAGTAATAATAATAATAATAAAAATCATAATAATAACAATAATAATAAAATATATCTGTTCTTGGTGTGCAGAATTGGAAAAAACAAACATTTTTTTATATTTTTGCAAAAGGATGATTTTAATTAAATTTAGAAAAATTGAACTAAAATTTTATTGAATTTAATAAAAATTGAAATATTATTTTACGAAAGTTGGTTGAAGAAATTTTTTTGCGAAGTTCTTTCTCTTTCTTTTTATTTTTTGATTTTATTGCGTCTTGGTGAAATTTGTGAAATGTCTCTATTTATTTGCCACGTGTGTTTTCGTTTTCCTTTTCATTTGACTTTCAATTTATATAAATAAAGCCTTTGGGCTTTATTGTCCTTATAGAACGGTTCTTAAACGAGTCTGTGTTTGTGTGTATCTATTTCTTTTAATACAGATGAAATACCACCCACACGATTTTGTAATCTAGTCACGGCCTGGCGCACGTCATTGCAAACAGGTCACCCGCTATATAAGTGACGTCCTAAAAGGATCTTCTTGATAATAAATATTGATAGATTACGACTATATGATGTACCACGTAGGAAGCTGTGTGGCGAAGATGCGTCAAATGTTAAGGCAGCGAAATCCTCCCCCCTCTCTCTCTCTCTCTCTCTCGTCGCCCCTAAAAGCACGATGCTGGATTTTTTAAGTTCATTTTATCTCCTAGGGATACTTTTCTTCTTCTTTCTCCTCTTCTTCCTCCTCTTTTTTCTTCTTTTTCATCTTCTTCTTCATCTTCTATCAGGGTTGCCACATTTCGAGGAAAACTATTATTTACAAATTCTTTATAAATTTTTTCGCAATAATTCAATTATTATTAACAATAAAAAACTTGATAGATTTTCAATTATTTTCATAAATAATAAAACTCATCGCAGAATTTCAATTATTTATTTATTTTTAATACAATTTTAATGGAATTTCTTGAAAAATGTAATTATTCCTAAAAATTTTTATTAAAATTCATCAAAGAAATTCAATTATTTTAAAAAGCCTTCCTATAATTTATTTATTAGAATTTATGTATTATTGTCAACACATTTTTAATTAAATTTCTTGAAAGAATTAAATTACTTTCAAAAATTTTAATGAAATTCTTTTTAACAATTTAATTTTTTTTTCAAAATAATTTTAATAAAATTCTTTGTAGAAATTTAATTCATTTCAATAATTTAGCAAAATTCAATCATTTTCAATATCTACTATTTCAATAAAATTTCACAAAAGAATTCAATTATTTAAAAAGAAATATTAAAATTCGTCACAAGAATTCAATTATTTTCAAAAGTAATAAAAATTGTTTACAGGGATTCAATTATTTTCATAAATAATAAAATGCCGAGATGAAATTCAATTATTTTTAACAATTTTAATAAAATTCTTTGCTAAAAATCAATTATTTTCATAAGTAACAAAATCCTTCACACGATTTCAATTATTTCCAAAAATTCTTTATAAAGAATTCAATTTTTTTTTCAAAAGTTTTATTCAATATCTGGACATGAATTCAATTATCTTTATAAATAAAAAAGTTCTTCGCTGAAATTCAATTATTTTCAAAAGTTTTAGTCTATTTCTTGGCAGGAATTCAATTATTTTTATAAATAATAACCCAAAATCCTTCACAGCAATTCAATTATTTCCAAAAACTTTTATAAAATTCTTTATAAGAATTGAATTATTTTCAATACAATTTTAATTAAATTTTTCAAAGCAATTTAAATATTTTTCAAAATTTTAATAAAATTCTTGACAAAATTTCAATTATTTTCAAAACTTTTCTCAATTCAATCAAATTTTTTACAGAGATTCAATTATTTTTAATACAATTTTAATCGAATTTCTCGAAAAATGAAATTATTGTTTATAATGTTATTAAAATTCGTCAAAAGAATTTTAATTTTTCTCTTTTTTTATCTTATTTTTCTTGCTTTTTTTCCTCTTTTCTTTCATCTTTTTCTTCTTCCTCTGCTTATTTTTATCCTTTTTATCTTCATTCTTTTTCATCATCTTCTTGCTGTTTTTTCCTCTTTTCTCTCATCCTTTCCTTCTTCCTCTTCATCTTGCTCTTTTTCTTTCTTTTCTTTTTCTTCTTTTTCCTCTTCCCTTCCATCTTTTTCATCCTCCCCTTTCTTCTAGGGCCAGGTATTTTTTTATAATCTTTTTATTATATACTTTGAACTTATATGTGTAGTGCGTAATACACATGTCATGCACTCGCTCCTATAAAAAGTGAATAAAAAAAAATATAAGCCATCATTTTCACCATACATTATATTCACAGGCGCGTATATATGCAACATTTTTTTTTATCCATCGATGCCACCTATCAAATTTTATAACCAATATCGTAAGCGAAAATTCATGTTATTATTGGTTATTTTCATTGCTATCATCAATTTTTATACAAAAAAGAAAAGAGAGTGAATTTTGTGGTTAATTTTTTTATATATAAAGTAAAAAAAAATTTTTTTTTTTTGACACATATTTTTGATTATGAAGAAAAAATGTATGTAATTTTATTTTATTTGCGAAATGGAGGAAAATAATGATTCTTTGTTCAATTCTCACATTGCCTTGAGATTGTTTACTTCCTGTGTGAGATATATTGCATTTAGTGTGTATGCAGTGTATATATGAAAAGAATTTTAATAACTGTTTTAACAATGATGTTTAATTCATAAATATTGTTATCGTCTCGAAAATCTTTGTAAAAAAAGAGGAAAATTCTTTCATTAAGTTTTATTTATTTGAATTTTATTTTTAATGTATTATTTCTGCGAACGATTTATCGTTATACGAATACACGTTTTGAGAATAGAATTTAAATGAATAAAAAAGTAAAAAAATTTTTTTTTTGTATTTGGGGCCGTTCAAAAAATACGTAACGCTATTTTTTTGGAAATTTGGACCCCCCCTCCCCCCATGTAACGCAATTTTGTATACATTAGCGACATTTTTTCTGCTGACCGTAACAAATAGCTTGACCCCCCGCCTCCCCCTAAAGCGTTACGTATTTTTTGAACGGCCCCTTTTTCAAAAAGTAGAAATTTCTTTTTTGCAAAATAAATTTTTGTTTGAAGGTTCGTAACTTTATTGACATTCAAGAGTTTTTGTCCAATTTTTTTCTTTGTCTGATTCAATGATAATTTTTATGATTGGAGGGGTAAGGAGGTTGAAACTATTTACCTATTCGAAAGGGAAAACATTGGCACACCCTCGAGTAATTTTGAAAAGAAAATTAATAGGATGCACACGTTCTTGTACGTGTAAACATTCACATATTCTCATTGTGAACGCAAAAGGTAGATGGAGAGACAGATATATATCTATACGGAGAGAAAAAAGAGAGAGAGAGAGAGAAATGATGAGAGAAGAGGGATATTATACCGTCAGCCTCTCTCACCCCTCTTTCATTCCATCCCCCTTCTTTTTTCCCTCCAACCCTCCTATACTTTTTCTTTGCCATCTCCTTTCTCTAAGTCCTATCACGTTTCTATTTCTCGTTTTCTTCACCCTCTACATCCTTGTCACTATCTTATGCCTCTTAATTTTTTCTCTCCTTTCAAATTTTTATATAGATATTGAATTTTCACTTTCGTCTGGGAATTTCAAATCTTATAGTAGAATTTTTTTTTCTTTAAATTGGAGAAGGCTTCAAAAAAAAATTCGACTATAAGATTGATGAAAGGAGAAAAGTCCCTGAAGTTAGCGTTGACGCTGAGCGACGAACACAATTTTTTTTCGCAAAACCGAAAAGAAACAATTTTTTTAAATATTTTAGGCTAAAGAAATGGTTTAAAATTTTTTTAATATTTAAATATTTATTTCAAAAAATCTATTTAAGTTACAAATAACTTTACAGTTAAAGATATTCAAAAAAAAAAAAAAATGTATTATAAACATATTTTGGAGTTTCGATTATTTTTGGAGTAAACTAAAATATTTTTAGGGTTTGGGGAAAAGTCTCAAGTTTTGTTTAAAATTCAGGGAATCCTTTCAATCTTTAATGGAATAATTTATTTTGAAAGTTATTCTTTATGGCCGGGAAAAATAATTTATGACCGGGAAATGACCGTGAATTTTTTTTTTATGAAAAAAGTGTCCACCCTGATGTAATTTGCAAGTCTTAGCGTCGACACTTTTCTTCACAGAACGCGGAAAATTTTTTTTTTTGACACTAAGCATCGACGTTAAATTTAGGGACCTAAAAAGTGCCAGTTTCATCGCTAAAAAGTAGTTCGCAAGGCTTAGCGTCAATCTTTTTTTTAGTTCCAAAAACCCCTAAAAAAATAAACTTTTTCGACACTAAGAATCTAATTTTCTCCTTTATTTACTAAATTCATAAGAAAATTTTTTCGCTAAATATTTTTTTTGTTCTTTTTAGAGAGTATTTCTTTCCATGTTAGTCGAGTAATTAAATTTTCAGTAATATGAAGATTGAGTTCATTTATTTTCGTGTTTTACAAGATTCCCCCTAGTGTATGTGTGTGTGTGTGTGTCTTTTTTCTCTCCCTCCCTTTCTCTCTGCTCCCCTTTGGTTCCTTCAATGTTATAATACGCTATTCCAGACGAGTGCTGGGCGACGTAATGGAGTTTGCGTGTAAAGAGTAAGACTCTCGGAGGACTCGCTGGAAAAGATGAAGGATGCAGTGAGAGTAGGCTGGAAACAAAGGGAAAGAGGAAGTTGAGGGTGAGAGTGTAAGAGCAACACAACGTGTGAGTCGCTCCGCTCCGAGCGCTAATTTTATTTTGTTACGTTCGCAGGAGGGTATATGAAATTCAGCTGTCGGTAAGCTGTATGAAAATGAGTAACTGTAATAAACTCGATGAAGATAGATAGTTTTCGTGAAAATACGATTAATCCTTTCCAATGTAGTGAGAATCCCCTTTCACTTTATTCTCTCGTCTCTCTATCCTTCCGCGTCTGTTTATCTCAATCTACGTTGTATTTACTTCTGTCTAGTCTGTTTAGCTGCGTCTGATATTTATTTTTTATCTCAATTTTCGTCTATTCACACTATTTACCATTTATTTCGTCTATTCACTCTTCCTCTATTTACTCCTATTCACGCTATTTATTTGTAGCCCCCCTCCCCTTCTTTCATATCTACAATCTATTTACCGCCATCTACACTCTATGTTTACTTTTATCTCAACTTCCTCTCTATTTTTTCTATCTACCTACTCTATTTATCTTTATTTCCTTTCTACTCGTCTCTACCTATTCTCTATTTATTCTTAACTTAATAAACAGTTCAATTATTTTCATAAATAATAAAATTTTAACAATGATTCAAATATTTTCGTTAATAAAATTTTCTTTAGGAATTCAATTATTTTAATAAATAATAAAACTGAATGCTGATTTTTAATTATTTTTAATTCAATTTTAATGGAATACCTCGAAAAGTGTAATTATTCTTAAAACTTTTATTAAAATTCGTCAAAAGAATTCAATTATTTAAAATTTGTTGATAAAATTCTTTATGAGAATTCAATTCTTATTCAATAAATTATTTATTTTTGTATTGAAATAATTGAATTCTAGTAGAATTTTCTAATAAAAATTGATTTAAAATTTTAATATCACTTAAAATTTTAGATTATAATTAATAATTGAATAGGTATTAAAAGCATTATAGCGTGAGTTTTTAGAAATAATTGAATTTTGAAAAGGTTTCATATTTAAATCTTTGAAAAATATAATTTTTTATACTTTTAAATAACAATTCTGTAGAAGAATTAATTTTTTGAAAAAGTTTATTTCAATTTAACTTGAAATTATTTTTTTGAAGTTTTTATTTTCTAATATATATTAAAATTGAAGAATTTGCGAATAATTAAAATTTTGGAAAATTGAATTGTAAAGAAATGAATTTGAAAATTCTCAAAGAACTTTTTCAAAAAATATTAAAAATAATGGATTTATAGAACGATTTTCATTAAAAACACGAAAAAAAAATTTAATTTTTGGAGAAATTACATATTTCAATTATTTTCAAAAGATAGTAAAATTCTTCTTACCAAGTTCAATTATGTTCAAAATTTTTTAAAAATTCTTGTCAAAATCACAATTATCTTTATAAACAACAAAATTGTACTATTTTCAAAAATTTTCCTGATTTCAATGATTTTTAATAATATCTATTTTTAATAAATTTCTCAAAATAATTGAATTATTTAAAAGAAAATTTAATAAAATTGTATGCAAATATTTAATTATTTTCATAAATAATAAACTTTTTTTATGTATATACAATTATTTTTATAAATAATAATAAAATTTTAAGAAAGATTCAATTATTTTCATGAATAATAAAACTCATCATAGAATTTCAATTATTTTTAATAGTATCGAGAGAGGGAGAGAGAAACGATGAAGGAAAAATACCCCTTAACCCAAAACAAGAGAAAAAAACTCGTATTAATTTAAAATTGATTTTCAAATCCCATGAAAGTTTATACGGAAAAATATTTTCATTGAAAATCCCGACTGATGGTTTCTTCGTCAAGTGCGAGGACAATTGATCAGTCATGGATAAATGGGAGAAGAAAATGAGTTCTCGACTTGAAGACGCCCAGCTTCCTTTCGAGACTTTTTTTTTTTTTCTTTTTTTTTGAAGGAGGTAAAAAGAACTAATTCCAACTTCTCTAAGAGTCTAAGAGTCACAGAGTTCAACTCTCTTATACACAAGAATGCAGAATCTAATTGTAGAATCATTTTAATTTCAGTAAGACTTTAATATAAAACCCCTTTTGTTAACCAGAGTTTGGAGGATTTTCTTTTCTTTTTAAAAAAAAGTTGAGGGTAAATTAATAGTTTTTCGTGAATTTTTTTTTTTTTTTTTTTTTTGGTATTTAATGTGTATGAATATTAAAGATTAGAATATAGATATAATATTAGATATATTATATTATTATAATATTAGATTAGAGTTTTTTGTAAAGGAAATCTTGTGATTAGTATTTTTTAACGATGTATCTGGAAGAAATTCTGTTAATTTTATATTAGCAAATTTTTTTTTTCTTTTTTTACTATTAGATTTCTTTTTTCAGTTTTTTTCTGGACAAACGCGAATAAATCGATAGGGATGAAAGTCGATAAGCACTCGTATTTACACAAAAACATGTACATGTCGATATGAAACGACAAGCGAAAGAGGAGAGATGAGAATGAAAAGGAGGTTAAAGTTTTGAACGTTCAAATGAACGAAATTTATTTATTTCTTCTTCAAATTAAATTTTTATTACTATAATTTTGCGTGACTATTAAGCAAATTAATTATAATGTTTCTAAATGTAAAATTTGAGTTTTTAATTTGAATTGTAATCAATAATCTATGAAAATATTTTTAACAAAAAATATTTCGGTCATTTGAACGTTCAAAACTTTTTGTGCATGAATGAAAAAAAATTTGTAGAGATATTAACACCTGACAAAACGGTGTTTTTCTTTAAAACCATAAGAGAAAATATTTTTTACCCTCATTAAAAATTATTGCAACATTTTTTCCCTGAGTATATACGTAAATGTATGTTATTATTTCGGTATTCTTCTTATTATCCTGATTTTTTATTTTTTTATTTAAATAACTTTTCTATTTTTTTTTTATTTTATTTTTATTAAGCGTTAATAAATATTTGCTTTTTACTGAACTCTTCTTTTAATTATTTTAACAACATTTATAAATTTGTTTAATTAAAAGTTGCAATTTTTATCAAAATTTACATTTTTTCATTTTTTTTTCATTTTTTTTTCTTTTTAAATTAAAATTGTTTTCAAAATTATGTTTTATTTGGATATTGATAAATAAAGTGTCGAGGTTGAATTTTCCACTTTGAGTCTCTATAGAATTATTTTCACATGTATATATCGGTTTTTTGAGAATAAAGTCTGAAGGGCATGGGTCGAATCGATCTCCCATGAGAGGGAGGGAAAAGTGCGAAGAATTCTCTCTTTTTTCGTATATGGTTCGCTCATTCACGCGCGGGCACAATAAATCATTGCTTGTTCAGTAAAAAGGTAAACTGTACTACAAGGAATACAGGTACCCGCTCCATTCGGGTATACTCGTTAATTCTCACAGCGCGCACCCTTCTCGTTGAGTCCTATGTCTTCGGGTGTCTCTCATTTTTCCTCCCTGGGATTTTTTTTTTATTTTATTTTTTCTTTTCTAGAAACTTCTTCTTCTACTTCTTTTCTCACTCCATGGCGTCTCTTTTATCTTGTCACCCTCTTTTTTATCATCACCCCTCCCCCCACCCTTCTCTTTTCTCTCTTGCACACAAAATTTCCACCCTTTTTCTTTGCAGTGTATATACTCCACTTTTCCAGTAGAAAAATGTCTCAATGTGTTATTTTCATGTCTTTTATGTTATTTTCGAGGATTTTTACAAGTTGAGATAGAATTCCTCCCCCTAAGGTATACTTTTGATTTTAAACCATTCAATTATGTAGTTTTTTTTTAAACTACATGCTTTGAATTTAAATGAAAAATGTTTCTGAAATTAGCGTCGACGTTCATTGTCAAAAACTATTATTTGGGCTTTTTGGAGATGAAAATGTCACTAATTTCACTTTTTTTGTTTAATTTGGAAATTTTTAATATTTCTTTCTTTTTTCTCTACTTTAAAATATTAAAATTTTATATTCCACGATTTAGTTTACAAAAAGGAAAACAGAATTTTTTTTTACTTTTTGGTAGCATTAAAAAAAACGGTTTTATTTGTTTTCTCTCTCTCTCTCTCTCTCTCTCTCTCTCTCTCTCAATATAGAAATATTAAGTCTTGAAAAATGTTTTCTCCGAAGGAAAATTGATAGGAGAATGTTATGTTCGAATTTTATGACATTTTTCTTGGTTTATCTTTGAAAATTTTAGCTCACGGCGAGATATACATCGGAGAGAGAATTTGATAGGTGCCCCCTTTCCTCTCGGTTCTTCGATTATAAACACCTTATCCACTTGAAACTTTATCTTTGTCGCACATATCCTATATACACCTTTGAACATCTCCCAAGTGTTTATAACCTTAGAAAATAGTCTTGTGCAACAGGTCAAGAGACTCTTATCAAATAATTCTAATTTCAAATACACTCTCATTTTTTATTGTCGAAAATATTTTTAGCTCAAAAAACGGATAAAGAATTCTTTTTCCTCAGATGAATATATTGATAATAATCTTTGTAATTTTTTTTTCGATGCTTTTTTCTAAATATTGATTATTATTTCATCTTTCGTCTACTCTTTAAATGAGTCTTATCTTTCGATTACTTTTATTATTTCTATATTTTCTAAGGTTGGCATTTTTTAATTCTTCTCTAAATCTTGGTAATTATTCTCTAAACCTGAATAATTCTCTAAATCTAATATTATTTTCCAAATCAGAATAATTTTTTAAATGTAATATAATTTTGCAAAATTTGAATCAATTTAAACTCTTTGACTTCTGATGAAAAAATTGTGGCTGAAGTTCGCTTAATTTTAATTAAATATGCATGTTCAATTGACCGAAACTTTAAATCATTGAAATTTTTATTTGTCTATTTAATTTATTCAAATATCAAATTATCTAAATTTGGAACTAATTAATCTTCAATCATTAGTGATAAAAAATTGCAATAATGTATAATAATAATAATAATTTAATTTAATTAAAAAAAATTTGTTTATTACTAGTAAATTAGTTTTTTTTTTTCGTTAATTTTGTTCCATAATTGAATTCTGGTAAATATTAAGTAGAAACTTAAAACAATTAATTTTGTCACAAGAATTCAATTGCTTAAAATAAAATTTTCATAATATTTATTATATTTCGAAAAAATTAATTATTTAAGACAATGTTTATAAAATTCTTACGAAGAATTCAATTATTTTCAAAAAATAACAAAATTTTTCGCAGAAATTCAATTGTTCTTAAACATTTTAATAAAATTTTCGCAATAATTCAATTTATTATTTTAATAAATAATAAAATTCTTTTCAGGAATTCGATTATTTTCATAAATAATAAAATTCTTAGCAACTATTCAATTATTTTCATAAGTAATAAAATTCATGGCAGGATTTCAATTATTTTTAGTACAATTTTATAGGAATTGCACAAAAATTGTAATTTTTCTAAAAAAATTTAATTTCAATTCTTCGAAAAAATAAATTATTTAAAGAAATGTTTTTTTTAAATTCTTTGGAAGAATTCAATTATTTACAAAAATATTAGAATTTTCCACAGAAATTCAATTATTTTCAAATATTTTAATAAAATTGATCAAAAGAAATCAATTATTTTAAATACAATTTTAATTAAATTTTTTTGAAAAAATTCAATTATTCATTTAGATTTTAATAAAATTATTCCCAAGAATTCAATTATTTACATAAATAATTCTTCAAAAGAATTCAATTATTTACATAAATAATTCTTCGAAAGAATTTAATTATGTCGATAAATAACAAAATTATTCCCGAAAATTCAATTATTTTGAGGCATTTTAATAAAATTCGTTTCAAAATTCAAATTTTTAAATTCTATTATTTTTAAAATTGCTAATTTTATTTAAAAAAAAGGTAGTGAGAAGTTAGCCGCGCGCTTCAGCGCGCTAATTGTTGCTAGTATATTATATATAATAGATTTTCTATTATTCAATTCAATAATTGAATATTAAGTTATTATTATTATTATTGTTGAAAAATTAATTATTATTATTGTTACATTTATATTTACATTTTGTAATTAGTATACCTAAAATTTTTTGTTTTAGTGAATCAATTTTCTTTTCAATAATTTTCCGGCAGATTTTGAAATTGTTTTTTACGACTCCTCGTGTGAAGCGAGTTTTATTTTTTTATTTATCCACAAACACATATTATTCGCATATATAAAATAGTCAATTTCCATGCAAGGTTTTTCCATATATTCCATTTGGCTGTGAAATACAACTTGGAATAAGGAATCGTCGTCCAATGGCGTTATATACGTGAGGTGTGATACAAGTGCGTGTGTATATATATACCAAAGAGTCGCGCACATGATGCAATAAAATTGTATTTACGCAAGGAGATACGTCGTCTCAACCTAACCTGATGATGACAGACGACAAGTCACAGGTGGAAAAGATAACTCGGCTCATTTTTTTTTTTTTTCTCTTTTTTTCTGTTTGCAACACTATACATATAGATATATATATAAGTAACTTGCGTGTGAGTGTGTGTGTGTGTGTATGGAAACTTTACTATACAAATAACACGACTTTCAGAGAATGTTACGAAGTTGGGTGTTAATATACTCGCAGGTCAAGAGGTTGAATGACCCCTTTTTTTTCAAACACACCAAAAGAACTTTCTTTCTCCTTTGTCGATTTCATTTGTCCTCATCTCTTTCCCTCTTTTTTATTGACCCAATTTTCAGTAATTACTTTTACTCTACATTCACGTTTGTACTCTTCAATTATAATGCGAAAATAGAAAAAATGAGAATGTAAAAAATTACTACTCTGGAAATGTACGTGTGGCGAGTATAGAAATAGGGTTAATTAGAAATACAATCAGAATGTAATTTCTGTAATTTTCATTTTGTTCTTTTTTTTTAATTCGAAATTGTATTTTGAATTTAATTTTTCTTTTATGTTAATGGAAGCAATTGTTTTTTATTTTTAGTCTGATCATTTTACTCTGAGATGTAAATATGAAATTTTCGTTCATTTTCGCAATTTTTTTTATCGTTAGATATATTTATTTTTTTCTGTATTTTATATTTATTTTTATTTATTTTATTATTCTTTATTTTTTATAATGATTTATAATTTAGTAAATTATTTATTATTATTTTAATATTTATTTAGTATTTAGTATCATTTAATAAATTATATTCATTATTAATTTTCGAGTTTTACTTTTAATAGTGAAAAATTGTTTAATAATTAAATTTGTTTCCAGTTCTAATTAAATTAAATAAATAAAACTTTGCAAAATTTCGAAATAAGGAAGTAAATAAAATTAAATTAAATCACTTTTTCACTTGGATTTTCGGGGATTTTTTTACAGTTCGATTTAACGATTCGAGTCATTGACACGTCTTTAGAATGTATTATTACTTTTTGGAGAATGCAGGTGTAAAAGTATCCAATTCACGAAGAGTGAGAGAGACACGATTGGTTTGTCCTGCGCTTGCAAAGTCATCGTGTCTAGTCATACAAGCAAAAGTGACGATCTTTTCCCACGATTTTATTTACGACCTCGTAAAAATCGAGGAGCTTGATTGCACGACTCTTGGACGTCAAATGTTTATTCCTGATAAGAGATAGAAGCGTAGATCGTAAATAGGATCCACTTATGTACCTAAAAGAAGAAGAAAAAAATTTTTCCAAACATTTTTTTTCTGCAAAAAGAATATTTTTTCTTGTAAAAGGAATAATTTTTTTTTTGGAAAAAATTATTTTTTGTTGCAAAATGAATATTTTTTTTCCAAAGAATCATTTTTCTTTAAATCTTTCAGAAAAAAGGTCAATTCAATGAAAAATACTTTCTACAATGAATGAATATAACTTTCAATAAAAAAATACTTTCTTCAATAAAATATACTTTTTTCATTGAAAAAAATACTTTTTTCAATTAAAAAAAATACTTTCGATATAAAAGATACTTAATTCAGTAAAAAATACTTTCTATAAAAAATACTTCCTAAAATAAAAGAATATTTCTTTCAATAAAAAAGTATATTCGATAAAAAAATCATTCTTTCAAAAGAGGAAAAAATATTTCCTTTCAATAAAAAATACCTTTTTTTAAAAAAAATACTTTTTTAAAAAGAACTTCTTTCACCAAAAGAATAAGTTTTTTTTCTATATTCTATATAATAATCAAAACAAAATCCATAAAAGATATGAAATTTTCATTCCAAATACATTTTTCATTTCAATTTTCTTTTCTTTTGAAAAGCAGCTTTTTTTCTTTAATAAAGAAAATATAATAAAGGAGAAAATCAAGTTACTGGTAATAAATAGAAATAATATAAAATGTGTATATATATATTGAAATAAATGAAACGAAAAGAATATAAAGTATAAGATAGGATGCAATATCGAAAAATATAAAAAAAAAAGAATAAGGAAGAAATTTACCGATGGCAATAAAAAGAGTTGTTTCATCTGAATGAAAGATTTTAATTTAAAATTTCTCGTGGTTTTTTTTTCTTTGTTTTTACTCTTTTTTTTTTTGAAGTTTATTTTTAAAACTTGAGATGCAGTAAAATTAGATAACGTTGAGGTTGTATACAATATTACATCAGGAGATATAAATAAAATTTTTAATTTTATAATTTTTTTAAAGGCATTTTTTAAGGGCTTTTTTATTTTGCATACGCACTTTCTCATTGCTCTAATACAAATGAAAAATTCCTCGTAAAATTATTGAATGCAAATAAATAAAGTTATTAAATAAAAATCAATAAAAAATATGGAGAGGGTGAAAAATTTTTTATTTACAACTTTATAAATTGCTTTCTAAATCAAAATTATTTGATTGAAATAAATATTTAATTAATAGTAGACAAGTATCGATTATTTGAAGCAAATTTTTCTTTGTGTGGAAAAATTTATTGTAAATTTGAATTGAATTGAAAAAATACAGATGAATTAAAAATTTTCTTTTTGCATTGATATTATTATTATTTTATTTTTTTGATTGAATAAAGAGAAACTAATGAGATATAATTTTCTCCCTTTTAATCAGCAAATCGTTGATTCTGCATAAATATGTTGACGTCGAACATTGATGTTTAGTTTATTTTGGTTCCTGACACGGTGTCGGGTGCCCGATATTATATTGAATATCGGAAAACGAGAACACTCAATGCTTCAATAGAGCATCATACGCTCTATAACAATATAACCTAAAAATTATCCTCTTCTCTTTTATATCGACACTTTTTTTTTCATCTCTATTTTCCTTCAATATTTTCTCCATTTAGTTTGCTTCTTTTATTTATTTTTTCGTTTTGTTTCAATTCTCGTTCAATGCGAGACTTATTGTGATTATTAATCAGCAATATTTTAAATCGTAAAATTGTCAATTCCTTGCTTTATAAACTGAAGGCTTAATTCATTTGAATTCGAATTTAATTATTTATTTTATTATTTGTTTATTATCTATTATTTTTTATTATTTTTTAATATTTTTTATTATTTTTTATTATTATCATAAAATTTATTTACGTAATTTATATTTTCATTGTATTTAACATTAATTCTGTATTTATTTATAATTTTTTGAATATGAATAATAATTTATTTTTCTCTTTTAAATTAAAATTTTCGAAATGATCAATAAGTTACCTCCGATATCCCTTTTGAAAAAAAACAAAAAAAAAAAAAAACAGAAAAACACTATTAATAAAAAAAAATAATTTTTCGCAATACACATTTTTAAGGTTAAATTTTACACACGTTTAGGGGTCTTTTATATACCACGTGGTTGAAATTTTGGAAAAAACAATCATGTTCCAAATTTTTCATAAAATTCTTTAAAAAATTAATTTTTTTTTTTGTGTATTTTTCAAAAAATTGAATTATTTTAAAAACATTTTACCAAATTTTAATTGTTTGGAAATTTTATAATTGCATATAAATGAAAAACTATTATCTTTCAAGAATTATTTAAAAATATCTATAAAAATTTAATTTTAAGAATTTCTTTATTATAATTTTTTGAAAATATTAATAACTTTAAAAAAAACATGGGTAGTTATAGCTACAATTATTTTAAAAAATGGAATTTTTGTATTTAAATAATTGAAAAACTTTCGGAAAATTACTAAAAATAATTGATTTAAAGATGAAGTTTAGTTAAAAATTGTAAGAAATAATTGAATTTAGAAAAAAGACTTTTAAAACAAATGAAACTTACATATGTCTCCAAAAACATGGTCAATAATAAACATTATTGACAAGAAAAGTATAAAGTTGGCACGAAGCGATACCATATTATAATAGTGCGCAAACAGTAAGAATATTTTATGTTCTAAACTTAAAAGAAAAATTTCCAACCTTTTATACTACCCTCACTAGTGAAATTTTCATAAATGTCTGTTAATAACCTGTTTTTTAATGATAACAAAATTATCTTCAAATAAACAAGTATAATTATTACAATTACAGCGAAAAATATTTTTTTTTTATCATTTTTATAATATTTTATTTATTTTTCACTATGTATTTATAATAAAGAAAAAATAATTTGTTTTAAATACTGAAAATTTAAAAAAATTATCTTTTGTAGTATCTTTCTTTGTTTAATTATTATTTTTATTCAGAGTTAAAAAATATTGTAATAGAAAATAATAATAATAATAAATTAAGTAATTATTTTCGTGTATAATTTTTTATTTTGTAAAAATACACTGTTAAATTAATTTTTTTTTTTATTTATGTAATTTGTGATTGGTATGAAGCGTGAAAATTTATTAATTTGCGTTATGGCTTTAGACGCGTGCGCCAGAGAGAGAAAAAGGGTTCAGTGCGTGTAATTTGAGTCAATATCAGCGAAACGATGCGGGGCTATAATGTCTGCGTTTCGCCAATATATATATATAAAAGAGAGAATGAAGGTGGGATTTTTTCCACAAACTTTTTATAACTTGTGTATAATATTAAATTAAAAGCAAACAATGTTGAAGATGATCGTAAAAAAAGAATAAAGTAGAGAAAAAAAAACCGAAAAGAAAGGGAAATATTCAACGCGTGTAATTTACAACAATATTTTTTAACCATTTTTATTAAATATTAGAAAATATTAAAGAGTGTTAAAAAAATATCTATTGTTGAATAGTTAACAAAAAAATATTGTAATAATAAAATAATAAATAAAAAAAAAATTTTTCAATATATTTTTCAAGAAATATTAGATATAGTTGTAGAACTTTCCTTTAAGAACATTTTTTTAAATTTAGGATATTTATTATTTTTAATTTTCAATTTCTGATTTAATTTTATTTCAAAATTTAGAAAATTATTAATCTTGATAATAAATGAATTTTGTTTAAAATTTTATTTTTCGCTTAAACTAACAATGAATTTTCTTTGTCTGTTTCAGGTATGAATCGTGTTTTTTCTTTCTTCGATTTTCCAAAAAAGAAAAAAAATGGTATGAAAAAAAACTTATTTGAAAAAATTTTTTTTTTGTTTATTTAAGGTACATATTGAATATTTTATATGTGTATTTTTTCCAACGAATACTCGTGAGAGTAGTAATGACAATAGTAAAATTGTCAATAATATCGACAAGGGATGATTAAAATTGGAGGCAGGGAATTTAGGAGCCACTGTATCAACAAAGAGGGTGGGAATCAAAGAATTGTGGATAAAAATAGGGCCAAGAGAATGAAAGTTCGTTGTCCTGTAAAAATATAAAAATTTCCGTTACTCTCAAACTTCAAGTTGATATTCACTTTTTATTTTCAATTGCTTTTATTTACATATTAGAATTTTTTTCTTCATAGATTTTGTCCATTTTTTTTTCACTATTTTTCGAGTTATTATTATTCGTAGTAATATATTATTATTTATATTATATTTTTTCCACTATTTTTCGATTTTTTTACCGGTTCCATTTTTTACAAAGTGGCAAAAAATAATTATAAATAAATATTTGAAATTATCACTCGGTTGTCTTAGTTAAAATTATATAAATAATTATAGAATTACGAATATTGATGAACATTTTGAGATTCAATGTGGAGTTGCTATTCTGCACCTGGGAACGTCAAGGTCACCGTTAGATGGCAGTTCAGTTGATAAAAGCAGATTTCTCGCCATCTAGTGACGACCTTGGCGTTCTCAAGTGGACAAATTGCACCACCATTTTTTTCTCTGAAAAACTTTTTTATACTTAATAAAATGTGAAGTATTTTATTATGAGATTATAATTAAAAAGTGTTTTGACTGCATTCATAACGTTTTTTATTCTAGTACAAAAATTATTATTTTTATATTCATTACTTTTAAATAAATAACGTGTGAGTATTTCCAACTATTAGGAACATTTTTATGACACTTTTGATACTATTTTTTTTTTTTTTTTGCTTCTAAATTCAGTCCGATATTCTCCCTCAAAATCACAGAATGCAAGCAATTTAATTTTTCATTCAGCAGCCTAGAAATATTTTCAAAAGAATAAAAATGTTTACCTCTTTGCGACTCATGGGTAAAAGGAATGTCACTGTAAAACAAAAGTAAAACGTAAATTTCATTCCCTATTTTGAAGTGGATAGCGAGAAGGTAGAGAGGAAGAAGAAAAAAAAAATAAAACGAAACTATAAAGCCATTTTTGAAAAGCTTTCTTTGTCAAATGTCTCGAACAGTGAAGAGTTCAATTCACCTTGTGCAAAAATGCAGTGTTTCGATAAAGAGTATATATGAAAAAGAGAGAGGGAAAAAAAAGAAGACGGCGAGAGAGAGAAAGAGAGAGGCGCGAAAAATATACATTTTATAGAGAAGGCTATTTTCACCAAGGTGACAATTCTCTCCTTCCTTATATTTTCCCTGTCATTTCCCGTCTCTTTCAAACGTCTTTCAGCTACCGGAACACTTGAGAGTTTTACCGAAAAAAGAAAGGCGGAACACGGCAATCGCAAGTTCCGCTTCAAAGAGTGGTCTTTGAGGACTTGGAATGTTTTCATTTCAAGGACCCAAACATCTTTCTCTCTTACTCTCTTGTTTTCTACTCTCTTGCTCTCTCTTACTCTCCATTTTTCTGTTTTGCTCTCTTTTACTCTCTTCTACTTTCTTTTCTATCTTCCTCTCTCTTATTCTATTTTTCTTTCCTTTCTCTCTTTTTTTCTTTTACTCTCTTTTCTCTCTTTCTTTCTTTTTACTCTCTTCTCTCTTTTACTCTCTTTCTTTCTTTCTTTTTACTCTCTTTCTTTCTTTCTTTTACTCTTTTTTCTCTCTTTCTTTGTTTTTTTTCTTTGTTTTACTTTTTTTTCTCTCTCTTTCTCTTTTACTCTCTTTTTTCCCTTTCTCACTCCCTTTTCTTACTCTCCCTTTCTCTCTCTCTCTCTCACTGCGTCGACCTACTCATAGAGTTATTCCACAGCAATGTTCTAGTTTGCATTTCTTTTTATTTTTTTGCATTTACGCCTCTCTAAAGTCAGAATGAGAGACAAAATACGCGAGAGAAAGAGATGATAAATATTACTAACACAACCATTAATGTCGCGCGGGACAACTTTTGTAGAACGACCCTCAACGCCCTTCAACCCTTCTTTTTCTCTTTCTCTCTTTTTTTTCTTTTTTCTTTTTGCTCTCAATTATCAAAGCGAGTCGTTTCGCATTTTTAAGCCATTATTTTCCGTATTTACGGCTCTCGCGTTTTCTTTGATCCCAAATTCATGTCTCCAGTGGTTTTGACCTCCGGTGAAAAAAAGGATCGCAAAAAAAAGCTGAAATTTCGTTAATTTTTCAATTTGTACTTAAAAAAACATAAGAGACGGAGGAAAAAAAAATCTCTTACCTTTTTTTCTTTTTTTAATGTTTATTTTCCCTCAAAATGAGAGGAATCTACTTAATTTTTCTTTGAAATTTAAATACGAGAATTTCTTGCGTACATTTCTCATGTTCTTATTAATTTTTCGTTTTTGAATTTATTTATTAATTTACATTAGGTTTTTTGTATCTTTAAAAACCACTTTTTTTATTCAAGCGTAAAATAGTCGAAATTTATTTGAAATGTATGATTATGTACATAATGATAGTCATAAGAAAATTGTAAATTTTTGTGTCTTTTGTTTGCCCCATAAAATTATGAAATTCTTTGCAAACATTCAATTATTTTCATAAATAATAAATTATTCACTGAAATTTAATTATTTAAAAGAAACTCAATAAAGTTCTTCGCAAGAATTCAATTATTTTTATAAAAATTTAAAGTCTTTTCAGAAATTCAATTATATTGAAAAATTTTAATAAAATTCGTAGCAAAAATTGATTTATTTTTATATAACTATTAACACTCATCGCAGGATTTCAATTATTTTTAATATAATTTTAAATGAATTCCTCGATAAATGCAATTATTCTTCAAAATTTAATTAAAATTCTTCAAAAGAATTCAATTATTTTAAAAATAATTTGATATAATTTGTTTATTACAGTTTGATAATTATTTTCAATACATTTTTTATTAAATTTCTTTAAATAATTGAATTATTTTCAAAAATTTTAATAAAATTAAAAACATTTTTAATTAAATTTCTTGAAAGAATTGAATTATTTTCAAAAAATTTAATGAAATTCTTCGTAACAATTTAACTATAATTTCAAAAATTTGTCGAAATTTCATTATTTTCAATGTCTAGTATGTCAATTAAAATTTTACAAAAGAACTCAATTATTTAAAAGTTTAGGGTCAGGAAAAAAGTAAAAATTTGGTCTAGAAATCAGGGAAAAGTTAGGGAAGAATAAAATTAAATTTTAGTTGCAACTCTGGAGAGTTCGACTCCACCAGAAGTGAATAATAAAAATATCTCAAGGAAGTCTCCAAAAGTACTCTAAGGATTCAATCACCAAAACTTCAACCCTTAGCCCTTCGACAATCAAAAATTACGATTTAATTTGTTTTCCTTTTTTTTCGACTCTTATTCCTCGTCATTTTTCCTCTCAACCCTTTTTTCTTTCCTTTCTCTTCTTTTTTTACTCCAGTGTCCCAAAGGATTCGCTTTGGAATATCCCTGACGTCATCCGATTTGGACGACGCGATGTGCGAATCGAAGTATCATTTATCTTATAAGACTCTCCTTGTATTCGAAAGTTTTGTCCTCCTGGAAAAAGTCTCGAGGAACATGTCACACTGTTCTTTCCTCCTTCTCACTCTCTCTCGTTTCTCCACTTTTCCATCCCTCATGGCTTTTGTCATCCATGTCGCGCGATCTTCCTCCACTCTCCATCACAAAACGCAATCTTCAAAATTGGTCGCCACGCCAACTTTTGCCAAATAAAACTGATTGGCTCTCACGGATATCATGTCAGTTATACGATCCCGCAATGCCGATATTTTCTCTATATTCTTCCGAAAAATATACTATATGGTTGTATATACGTAGTTTTGTCGAAAAAATGTTGATCCACACATTTTTCTTTTGAATAAAAGAAATTTCAAAAATGAGATTGGAATCTTATATTTTTGTTGGTGGTATTGGAGATTTGTATCTTTGTTTTTGTGCGTGTGAGAGTGGTGGAAAATTTGGAAATACATTTCTCTATATAAACATTTTTTTTTTTTTTTGAATTATTTGGAATCAATTCTGAAATTTAGTTCATAAAATTTTTGTCTAGAATTAAAAATATATTCATACGGTTTAGAATGTATTATTTCTAAAAATATTACTTCTTCTCTCTGTATTCTCAAAATTTAAAATATAAAATATATTGTCATTACAAGTAAAATTTTTCCCAAAGAACTTATTCTCTATTTCAGAATATTTTCTTTCAATTTTTCTGCACCGTTAGGATAATGTCATCTTTATAGTATAAAATTTACATATTTTTCTGCTGCAAAAAATATTTTTTTTTCTTTAAAAAATAATTCTGCTGTTTAGAAATAATTAGTATAGTTTAGCAAAAATTCCAAATAGTTGATAAATTTTACCCTTTAATTAGTGAAATTGACATTTTTTCTGTACGTATATTATTACAGTGTTGCCACACAGATCAGGAAAAAATCAGGGAGAGTAGAATTGGTCAGGAAAAGAAGGGAAAGTTTGGGGATTTTTTTCAAAGTACTGGAAAAAATTTAATTTTTGAGAAATGATTGTAGAAATTCAATTATTTTCAAAAGTAATAATATTCTTCGCAGAAATTTAATTATGTTCAAAAATTAAAAGAAATTCTGGTCCAAATTTCAATGATCTTTAAAATTAATAAAATTTCTTCTACAAAATTTAATTATTTTCAAAAATTTTAATAAAATTCTATGCAATAATTCAATGATTTTCAAAAGTAATGAAATTCTTTTCAGAAATTCAATTATTTCCAGAAATTTAATAAAAGTCTTTGCAAAATTCATTTATTTTGAAAAGACATAAAATTCTTCGAAAAAATTCAATTATTTTCAGAAATTTTAATAAAATTATTTGCAAAATTAAACTATTTTCAAAAATAATGAAATTCTTCGCAGAAATTCAATTATTTAAAAAAAAATTTTGATAAAATTCTAAGCAAACATTAAATTATTTTCATAAATAATAAGAATTTTACAGGAATTCAGTTATTTACAAATTTTTTATAAATTTCTTCGCATTAATTCAATTATTTTCATAAATAATAAATTTTTTTACAAGAGATTCAATTATTTTCATAAATAATAAAACTGGACAATTCAATGAATTATTTATATTTATATTTAAATAATTGAATTCTCGTAGAATTTTATAATAAAAATTGATTTAAAAATGAATTTCAATTAAAATTTTAGATAATAATTAAATATTAAAAGCAATATAGCGTCAATTTTTAGAAATAATTGAATTTTGAAATTAATTTTTTTGAAAAAGTTTGAGTAAAAACTCAATTAAACTTTTTCAAAAAAAAATTAATATTATTATAAGTTTTTATTTTCTAATATTATTTACTTGAAGAATTTACGAATGATTGATATTTCATAAAATTGAATTGTAAACAAATGGATTTGAAAATTTTCAAAGAACTTTTGCAATAATTATTAAAAATAATTGATAATTGATTTCTTTCAAAGAATTTTAATAAAAGTTTTAAAAATAATTACATTTTTCGAAGAATTTACTTAAAATTGTGTTAAAAATAATTGAAATGCTGTGAATAATTTTATTATTTAGGAAAATAATTGAATTCTTTCAACGAATTTTTATTAATTTTTTTAAAAATAATTTAAATCCTGTGTAGAATATTATTATTTATGAAAATAATTGAATTCTTGCAACGAATTTTTTTTACATTTTTTAAAAATAATTGAATTCTTTTAAAAAATTTGATTAAAACAATAGATTTTGAAAGTATTTGAATTTCAGCGAAGAATTTCATTATTTGTAAAATGTAATTGAATTCATGCAAAAATTTTTTGAAAATAATAACATTTTTCGAGAAATTTATTTAAAATTGTATTAAAAATAATTGAAATCCTGTGGAAAATTTTATTTTTTATAAAAATAATGAATTCTTGCGAAGGATTTTATTAAAAAGTAAATTTAATTTTTTTAAAAATTTTATATAATGTGAAATTATTAGAAAACATAAAGATATCGATCACTCCGAGTCAAAGACTCGGAGTGATCGATATCTTTATGTTTTCTAATAATATTCTTCTAAGTTGTTGAATTGCCAAAAGGTTTGAATTTGAAATTTTTTGTAAATTTTAATTTCTAAGGAGTAATAATAATGATAAATATTTATTGAAAAAAGAATAAACTAAATAAAGTAAAAGGAAATAATCTAGTATTTTATAAAACAATGTAATTATGAATAGACAAACAAAATAAAAATTAATTAACAATTATTTAATTAAATGAACAATTAAACTAAAAGAAGTTATTATCGTGTATTCCCATTTTGTCTCTTATTTTATTTTCTCCTTTTTTCGCAGCTAAATGGAAAGGGGGAAAGAGGGACGGATAAAATAAGAAAGAAGTTATCCATGAAAGGGCGTTAATAGAATTTTTCGTTTCGCTTTTATAAAAACCATTGTCTCTTCGTATATGTCACATCTTGATGCTGGACTTGAAACTTATATCAGAAGAGAGTAGCTCGTTGGAATCAAGTTTTTGGGTTTGGGTGCACTGTATTCGTATTTCATCGGTTCCGGACAATAAAGCTTAGTGGTCTTGTCTTGCCTTCTATTCGGCTGACCACCACAGCGTGGTTCCGTTCCTCTTCCTCTTCTTCTTCTTCTTTTAACTTGGCTGCTGTTTTCATTCCTCTCCTCTCTCTCTCATTCCCCATTTCAACCCTTTCCTCTTTTCTTTGCCCCCTCGAATTGAATTAGGGCAAAAGTCGTCGTCTGACACAAAAAAAGTCTCTTGGCTCTTATATTTATATACATATATATAAGAAACGACTTCTTTTTACCAAATTCATCATGTGCCTCCCGAACTTTCAGTAAACACGTGCTTGTACTTTTAAAAGGAAATGATAAAACCTTTTGAATAGATGGCAGGGGTACTTCTCTCTCTGTTTACTTACCGGGAAAACTGGGAAATAGCCGCGAATAAACCAAGAATTTTATACCAAACCGGGAATTTATTCACCAAATTAAAAAAGTTTTATTATTTTAATTTGTGTTTAAAAAATCGCTTTTTATTTCAATTTTTATAGATATTTATACTATTCTCTAAATTTGAATTAGTTAATTAGTTAAAAATAATTAATTTTATAGTAAAAAATCAGTCACTGATTCAAATATAGTATGTAAATAAATCTCAAAGAAAATTATCAAATTAATAGAAATTTTGTGAAATTCAACTGAAAATAATTAAATTTGTTAAAGAATTTCATTAAAAACTTTTTAACAAATCGAATTTTTAAAGTATTTTAATTTAATAATTGATAAATAATTGAATTTTACAAAAAGTCGCATTCTAATGTAATTCATGTTTCTTAATGCGAAGATTAATAATTAAAATTTTTATTTGTTAATTTAAAAAAAGATACACACTTAAATTTTTTTAATAAAATTGAATTTTCGCAAAGTTTTTTTGGAAATTCTAAAAAATAAGATTTTTGAAATTTTTCAATTCTGTTGTTTCAAGATAATTGAATTTTTATAAACAAATAATTGAAAATTTTTTAAATAATTGAAATTTCTTTACATTCTATTAAAAATAATTAAATTTTGTTAAAGAATTTTATTTAAATTTTTCGAAAATAATTAAGAGAAGTTAATCACCGTAATTATAATTTTATTTTTAAAAATTTCTTCGCAATATATTCAATTATTTTCATAAATAGTAAAACTCATTGTAGAATTTCAATTATTTTTAATACAATTTTAATCAAATTCCTCGAAAAATGTAATTATTCTTAAAAATTTTATTCAAATTCGTCGAAAGAATTCAATTATTTCTAGAAACTGTAAAAAAATTGTTCTCAAGAATTCAATTATTTCCATAAATAGCAAAATTCTTGAGCTTTACTAAATTCTTTTGAATATTATTTTTAGAAAATATTCTTCACAAGAATTCTATAATTTTTATAAATTTCCATAAAATTCTTCTCAAGAATTCAATAATTTTTATAAAAATTTAAAGTCTTCTCAGGAATTCAATTGTTTTCAAAAATTTTAATAAAATTCGTCGCAAAAATTCAATTAATTTCATAAATAATAAAACTTATAGCAAAATTTCAATTATTTTTGATACAATTTTAAATGAATTCTTCGATAAATGCAATTATTTAAAAATTTTTTTTTTAAATTCTTGAAAAGAATTGAATTATTTAAAAAAAATTTTGATATAATTTGTTTATTAGAATTTAATAATTATTTTCAATACATTTTTAATTCAAGTTTTTGAAAGCATTTAATTATTTTCATGAATTTCCGTAAAATTGTAAAAAAACAATTCAATTATTTTCAAAAGTATTAAAATTCTTCGCAGAAATTCAATTATGTTTACAAATTTTTTTAAATTCTCCGTAAAATTTCAATTATTTTTACAAATAATTAAACTATTCTTCACAATTCAATTATTTTCAATCATTTTCATAAAATTCTATACTTAAACATTTAATTATTTAGGATAAATATGTAATAACATTCTTTGGAAGGATTAAATTATTTCTATAAATAGTAAAATTCTTTGCAGAAATTCAATTAGTATCAACACATTTTTTTTTAATAAATTTGAATTAATCAAATTTTCAATTATAATTATGAACAGACAAGATTATTTAAAAAATTTTTTTTAAATTCTTTGTTTAATTTAACTATTTTCCAAATTTTTAATTAAAATTATTTTCAAAAAATGTAAAGAAACTTGTAAAAAGAATCTAATTATTCATAAAAATTCTAATGATAATTTTAGAAGTCATTATTTATATGCTCGAAATCAAATAAATTTAAATTTGATGAGAAAAAAAAAACCGGGAAAACTTGGGACAAAGCCGAGAATTTTGTTGAACGAAAATAGTAGACAGATGGTACTTGAATTGCGTCTTTTTTTTCAATTACATTTTTTATATTGTGATAATTTGCAATTTTTATTTTGTATTTTTTATTCTTTGGGAAATAAAATGAAAGCTGTATAAGCAGATGGTTAGTGTCTTCGGGAAAATAAAATTTATGGATTTTATAATTGTGAGGCGGGGACATTTTACGAGGATATTTATTGGTCGCAATCTTTCCAAAGAGGTACAAGGGATTTCGGTGGTTGTTACTTGAGGGGTAACTCCCCTCGATTTGTCTTATGTCAGTTGTGGGAAGGCTGTCGCAATGACGAATCGATCTAGTTCTATCTAACTGTGCGAGAGAGCTTCAAGGAGTATATACTCCTTCAGGAAGCTTTCGCTTCGTGCATCCATCTCTCTCACTCTCTTTTACTCTCTATTTCTCTCCATCTCTCTTACAGGCTTCGTACTAATCTACTAAAATCCACTAATTTACTATTTTTTTTTACGATTTTTACTATTTGGATACTTTTTTCAGATTTGTGACACTACATTGAAAAATAAATTATTTTATTCAAATAACCGATTACTTATCCATCAAATAAATATTTACTTGAATCAAATAATTTTTATTGGAGACAATTGAATTGTATACTTGAATAAATAATTTCTGTATTTGAAGCAAGTAGAGTAAAGAATAAAGAGAGAGAAATAGAGTAAAGAATAAAGAAAGAGAAATGGAGAGAGAGAGAAATTAGGAGAAATACGTTCAACATTGTGTCGCGAGAGTCAAGCTTTGCTTTATTTGAGAAACGTCCATCTATTGGTGAATTCTCGTCGATTAAATGCATCGACCCTGAAGGAAACAAACATTACCTGTAATTAATTCCACCTTGAGTTTCAAAGGTAATTAAACATCTAGTAGGAGTTTCCATTTTCCACCCACATCCTTCCCTCACCCCACTTCGTTTTCGACTTGACTGTATTATTAAGTTGATTTTCGTTGGATAATGAAAGGAGAAAAAAAATAAAAAAGAGCAAAAAAATTCTGGTTAAGCTCCGTTAAGTTATGCAAATTAATTATAAAAGCGGCGTGACAGGCAAGTTTGTAATAGTTTTCAGTCAAAGTTGTTGGCTTTATTAAAATAATTTTTTTTTTATTTGTCCTGAAAGTTACATTGAAAATGGTGTGTTCAAAATTTTCGAATCAGCCTTCGTTTCTAATTTATGAAGCGTATTAATAATGAACAGCTTCAATGTATCAAGTATTCAATGTATCATAATAATAAATTTGTTATGTAATTTATCTTTCATATTTGTATGTGCGGTCTTTGAAGTTAGTGTCGACGCTGAAAAAATGTATTTTTTCAATGAAAGTGAAAAAATTGGACAATTTAGAAGTTAGCGTCGACGCTGATAAATTTATGTTTTTATGAAAAGAATTAATTATTAAAAATAAAGGATTCTTATTTCAAAAATTTTAATTCTTATCAAAAAAATTTTCCTCATTTCAATGATTTTCAATAATCATCTATTTTAATCAATTTCCCAAAAGAATTCAATTATTTAAGAAATTTTTTTATAAAATTCTACGTAAACATTTTCATAAATAATAAAAATTCCACAGGAATTCAATTATTTACAAATTTTTTCTAAATTTCTTCGCAATAATTCAATTATTTTTATAAATAATAAAAATCTTCTCAGGAATTCAATATTATTTTAAAAAATTATAATAAATTTTTTTAAAACGATTTAATTATTTTCAAAAATTGTTCGAAGTTCAATTATATTTTCAATATCTACTGCTTTTTGACAAAAAATTTCCCAAAAGAATTCAATTATTTAAAAAAAATTTAATAAAATTCTTTGCAAACCTTCAATTTTTTTCATGAATAATAAATTATTCACTGAAATTCAATTATTTAAAAGAAACTTAATAATGTTCTTCGCAAGAATTCAATTATTTTTATAAAAATTTCAGGTCTTCTCTGGAATTCAATTATCCTCAAAAATTTTAATAAAATTCGTTGCAAAAATTTAATTATTTTCATATAACTATTAAAACTCATAATTATTTTCAAAAATTGTTCGAAGTTTAATTATTTTCAATATCTACTGCTTTTTGTTAAAAAATTTCCCAAAAGAATTCAATTATTATTTAAAAAAAAAATTAATAAAATTCTTTGCAAACCTTTAATTTTTTCATAAATAATAAAATATTTACAGAAATTCACTTATTTAAAAGAAACATAATAAAGTTCTTTGCAGATTATTTTGAAAAATTATAATAAAATTCTTTAAAAACGATTCAATTATTTTCAAAAATTATTCGAAGTTCAATTATTTTTAATATATACTGCGTTTTAATAAAAAATTTAATAAAATTCTTTGCAAACCTTCAATTTTTTCATAAATAAAACAATATTCACAAGGAATTCAATTATTTAAAAGAAAATTAATAAAGTTCTTCGCAAGAATACAATATTATTTTTAATTCAATTTAAACAAATGAATTTAATAATTCTCAAAGAACTTTTTCAAAAATTATTAAAAATAATTGATTTAAAGAAGAATTTTAGTTAGAAATTCTAGAAAATAATGATTGAATTGAAATGATAAAAATAAATTTGAAGAAGTTAGAGTAACAATATTCTTATAATATAAAATAATGATTTAATTACGCGTACATCTTTAATTATTATAAGTTGTTGAATTTCAAGTTGTTTGTTTCAAGTTGTTGAATATGAAATTTTTGAAAATAATTATGATTAAATATTTATTTAAAAATGAAGTTATTGATGTTTTCGAATAATTTTACAATCAAAGAAATTCTTAAATTTTGTCTGGAAAGCAGTGAAAAACAAAATTAAATTTTTGTGGTAACCCTGTGATATTATGAATCATAATAATTATTAATCAAAATAAATTTTTGGCTCATGTTGATTACTATCATAATTATAATTATTACTGTCTGAAAATAATTTGTTTTGTTTTTAAGAAGAATAATTAAGGACAATATTAAAATTCATTATTTAAATTCCTACTTCAGCATTGGTCCAATATTGGTTATAATTTTTTTTCCCATTTTATCTACAGCTATTTTTTCTCTTTTTTTTCAAGTAAAAAAAAACTGTATATTGAACAAAAGAGAGAAGTGTCTGACTAAATGAAAATTGAGTCGATTTTCAAGGTACTGGGGAATGGAGGTAAAAAGCTAAAAGTATGAAAGGGAATATATTGAAGAGAAAATCAGATTGAATGATCTCTTCTGGTAGTTGGGACAGGGTCAAGGATGAGGGAGATTGAGAGAAATCTTAAGCGGCTGGGTTCTTAGCTTAAAGGGTGTTTGAATCCCACTCCAGCATTGGTGGAATACAGGTAGATTCGAGAGAGAATGAGATGAGGGTGGATTTAGTCAGAAAAGGAACGAAAGTACAGTTAGATTCGAAAAGGTGGAGTGAGAGTGTGAGTTTGCAGTTGACTGTGTGGATGTAGAAGACCTCGAAAGACACGCTTTAAGGTGCATATATCGTGTAAAATACGAGCATGTCGGAGCTAAGCCGGTCATAGATCGTGGAAAGCTAAGATATCCAACCAAGCCGCTTTTCTTTCGAGCGTGCTACAGGAGACTGCTCTTTTCCAAATCTTCTTACCAGCACACACATCTTATATATATGCATGGCTGCATGCATGTGGTCGTTTCAGTTTAAGCTGATTATTTCACCACACGCAGAAAATAATGTGTCCTAATTTATAAATTTTTATAAAAAAAATATTATTACGAAAAAAGTAGGTATATTGTTCCTGAAATTAGCGTTAAAGACGTTTTTAAAATAAATAAATAATACAAAAGTAAATAAATCACAATAACTAACGCCAAAGTGAATAAAATAAAACAGAAAACATTAAAAATAAATATTTAGAAGAATGGAAGAAGAGTGGCATAATATTGAGAAAGAATTGGCGCGAAATTTAAATTTGAAATCAGCAAATTGGAGAATTTTGAGCTTTTCAAGTGTAATAATGTAGGGCTCGAACTATAGTTCGAGCCCTGCATTATTAAAATTTTCCAGTAAATTCTTCGCAGTAATTCAATAATTTTCATTGATTTTAAAAATTCTTTTCAGGGAATTAATTATTTTCAGAAATTAATAAAATCAATTGGAGAAATTTAATTATTTTCATAAATAACAATATTCTTCAGAAGAAGTCAATTATTTTAAAAATTTTAATAACATTCATTTCAATTATTTTCAAAAAATTTTCTGTATTCAATAATTTGTATATCTATTATTTTAATAAAATATCCCAAAAGAGTTTAATTATTTAAAAACAATTTTGATATAGTTCTACACGAATAATCAATTATTTTCTAAAATAATGAAAATTTCCCAGGAATTCAATTATTAAAAATAGAAGTTACATTTTCGAAAAAAAATCAATTGTTTGAAACTTTTTTTTAAAAATTGTTCGCAATAATACAATTATTTTTATAAATAATAAAACTTATTGCAGATGTTTAATTATTTTTAAAACAATTTTAATCGAATTTATCGAAACATGTAATTATTCTTAAAAATTTTATTAAAATTCGTCAAAAAATTCAATTCTTTAAAAATTTGTTGTTAAAATTTTTTAAGAGAATTCAGTTTTGAGGAACATTCAATTATTCAATAAATTATTTATTTTTCGATTTTAATAATTGAATTCTCGTAATAGAATTTTCTAATAAAAATTGATTTAAAAATGGATTTCAGCTAAATTTTTAGATTATAATTGAATATTAAAAACATTAGAGCTTGAATTTTTAGAAATAATTTGAATTCTCAAAGAACTTTTTTAAAAATTATTAAAAATAATGCATTTATAGAAGAATTTTAGTTAAAATCAGGAACAAAAAATTTAATTTTGGAAAAATTACAAATTATTGCAGAAATTCAATTATTTTTAAGAGTAATAATATTTTTCGAAAAAATTAAATATTGTTCAAAAATAAGAAAATTCTTCTTAGGGTTTCAATTATCTTCACAAATAATAAAATTCATCGCAGAATTTCAAATATTTTTAATATAATTTTAATTGAATTTCTCGAAAAGTGTAATTATTCTTAAAAATTTTATTAAAAGTCGTCGAAACAAATCAATTATTTAAAAATTTGTTGATAAAATTCTTTGTGAGAATTCAATTTTAACAAACATTCAATTATTCAATAAATTATTTATTTTCATTTTATTTGTATTTAAATAATTGAATGCTAGTAGAATTTTCTAATAAAAATTGATTTTCATTTCATAAAAATGAATTTAAGTTAAAATTTTAGATAATAATTAAATACTAAAAGCAATATAGCTTGATTTTTTAAAAATAATTGAATTTTGAAATTAATTTTTTTTGAAAAAGTTTAATTGTTTTTTTTTATATTATTTTAGGTTTTTATTTTCTAATATTATTTAATTGAAGAATTAACGAATAATTGACATTTCCTAAAATTGAATTGTAAACGAATGGATTTGATAATTTTCAAGGAGCTTTTGCAATAATTATTAAAAATAATTGATAATTGATTTCTTTCGAAGAATTTTAATAATAGTTTTAAAAATAATTACATTTTTCGAAGAATTTACTTAAAATTGTGTTAAAAATAATTCAAATCCTTTAAAGTATTTTATTAATTAAGAAAATAATTGAATTCTTTCTTTCTTTTTAATAAATTTTTTAAAAATAATTTAAATCCTGCCTAGAATATTATTATTTATGAAAATAATCGAATTCTTGCAAATAATTTCATTGTATTTTTTTTAAATAATTGAAATATTGTGTAGAATTATATTATTTATGAATACAATTGAATTCTTGCAACGAATTTTTTTTACATTTCTTTTAAATAATTGAAATGCTGTGAACAGTTTTATTATTTATGAAAATAGTTGAATTCTTACAACGAATTTTATTACATATTTTTTAATATTTGAATTCGTTTTAAAAATTTGATTAAAATAACAGATTTTGAAATGTATTCAGAAGATTGGAAAAAGAATGGAATAATATTGAGAAAGAATTTATGGTTATACTCCGTCCGGTTCATCTCGTTTGTGAGAGAGATTTGTCGCCATCTGTACGGACGGTTGGAGAAACACCTTGGCGCGAAATTTAAATTTCAAATTTAGCAAATTGAAGAATTTTCAACTTTTCAAAGTATAATAATGTAATTTGGCAAAACGCGCAAAGCAGATTCTCTTGTTTAGAGGTGTATTAAGCGTGAGTAATCGTGTTTAAAAAAAAATGACTCGAGTTGTTAAAAGCAGTGAATGTGAAAGAAATCGATCGGCGGTGGTGCGGTGCATAATCGAGTTTATACGCCCTTATCGTGTTGCGTCGGTGATGCACGGTCAAGTGTCGTTATCGGTATTATTCAAGCTTTCACTCGGCGGTGCGTAATTACGTTGACAGCGCTATACAGCAATCGACGGGTTACGCGATAGAAGTCGATGACTCGCGCAAACCTATTGATTTGTAAATATGTCTCTCTTCCTCTCTCTCTCTTGCAAAAAAATAAAAAAACAAAATAGTAACGAAAAAAATGTTGAGAGAGAGAGAGAAAAAAAGTAAAATAATACATGACCATTAACTCATTTACAAGAGCGTGTTGTCAATTCTGTGTAAATATACTCCGATTGTCGGCTATTAATGATTACCTCAAATAAATTGAAAAATGCCCCCCTTCAATGAATACGATAATGAAGCATTATTTTCAATAGTATCACTTTTCAATTGATCAACAAATCTCGTGTTTTTTCAATGAAACTTGACTTTTAAAACAAGTGTTTTTTATTTTTTTTTTGTTTTTATTTTTTTTTTTATTTTGAGTAATTGAATTTTTTGTAAACATATACATTGGGAGAAAAATTTGAACTTTGACAACAATACATTTAATTGGTATTTGTGCAATGAAATGTTTTTGATTGGGTCAACAATAATTTGATTAGGACATTTTTATTTGGAGGAAAATTTGCGAAATAAGAGGAAATAAATTCTATGGAAAATTTGTAGAAATTTAAATATTTTTATTTATTTAGTTTATATTTTACTTATTATTTAGTTGTTTACAATGCTGTTTATTTAAAATTCAGATTATTTATTTAGTATTTAAATCATTTTGCAACCTTATGAGGTAGTTTGTATTTTATTTATCTACATCATTTTTTTTTATTTAAATCATTGCTTATTCAATATTTAAATTACTATTTATTTATTAAAATCACTGTATTCAGCTAATTGTTTGCCTAATAATTAAGTGTTTTTTTATTCACTTTTGTTCTTTTAATACTTTACAATTTATAAATATATTTTAATATTCGTATACAATCAGAGTGAATTTAAGAAAAAATTCCTACAATAAAAATAAATTCGTTCGATATTTTTATAATAAAGAAAAAAAATTTTTCGACAGTGAAAAACATTGGTTTATATTTTTTAAAAATAAAAAAGAAATTATCTTTACAAAAAAAGAAATGAAATAGAAATGGATTTTATTTTTTTCTAATCAAAATAGAAATTGTATTTTTTTCTAATTAAGATAGAAGAGGTATTGTATTTTTTTATAATAAAGAATAGAAATTGCTTTACATTTTTTTACAATAAAAAATATAATTGACTCTATTAAAAAAAAATAGAATGATTTTTACTTTAAAAAAATAGAATTCATTTTACTTTTTTGTAAAAAGGAAAGAAAATTTTATAAAACAGAAGGGCTTTTTTTTGAGAGAATAATTTTTTTGTAAAATAAAAAGAAATAAAAAATAAAAAAGACTTTATACTTTTGTAAAATAAAAAAACAGAAAGGACTTTATACTTTTGTAAAATAAAAAACATAAAGGACTTTATACTTTTGTAAAAATAATAATAACTACATTTTGTAAAAAAAAAATAAAAATGTCTTTAAATCTTTTTTTATACAATAAAAAAAGAGAAATGGCTTTAGATTTTTGTTACAATAAAAAAAAAGATATTGGTTTTATATTTTTTTATATAATAAAAAAAAAAGAGAAATGGCTTTTCATATTTTTTTTCATTTTACAATGAAATGAAAAAAAGGGAGAAATTGCATTCTTTAGATTTGATACAATTCCGATCAGAACATTGTTATTCATGTGAAATTGAAAATTTGCATTTCAATCCTTTTTCGAGACAGGATTCTCGTTAATCCTTGTACATAGGAGAATCAGTGATGTCGAGCTTAACGACTTGCAGAGAGAAAGAAAGAATGAAAGAAAGAGAGAAAGAGGTGAGGGGAAAGAAAACGCGCGCGGGTTTTCGTTTCTGTTTTCACAGGCGCGTCTCAGACTTGGAAATTTTTTTTTTCTCTTCGTCTTTCTTATTTTCATTCTGTAGATTTTACTTCTTTTTGTCTCTTTCTCGTTCTCTCATCTTTTCTCTCGGTCCATGACGTCGTTAGGCCAATAATTTTCACATTGAACCTGAAAAATAGCCCGTAAATCGCGATGCCGGGAAAATAAGTCGTAAATAATATGCACTCCGATTCTTTATGCTTGGCGCTTTGGATATTTGCATACGCTCAGTTTCAGGGCGAAGATATATAAAGAAGATGATTCTTTTTTTTTCTTGATAGAAAAGATACACGTGTAAACGATCTTTTCTCTAAAAGGGGGGAAAAGAGAGAGAGAGAGAGAGAGAGAGAGAGCTGATCACTTTTTCGCCTTTAGGAAATTATTCCCTTTTGTTTTTCTTTTCAACCTTTTTTTTTCTTAGCGCAAAAAGCCGAGCGATTAATGTAGACAAAAATAAATTTTGACTGGAAAAATGTTTACGATCTTCCCCCAAAGAAATACTTGGCAGTATGTCTTACATTAATATTTGCAATGGGTCGTTTTCTCCCCCCCTCCACTTTTTTTTATGGAAAAACATATTTTTCCTTTTTTTGAAATGTGCGGACAAATGCATTACTATAATATGTAAATTGAATTCTTAGTACCATATTTGGATGGTACGATGACGACTTGCTTGTTTTTTTACGATGCAAAGACAGAGAGAGAGAGAAAAAAAAGAGAGAAAGAAAAATGATTACGAAATTGCTGACTTGTAGGTTTATTGCTTTATTTTGCAAGTCTGTTATTCTTCAAACGTGATTCACATTTATCGTTTATCACTCCTTTCTCTTTCTCTCTGTCTCTCTCTCCCCTTGATAATATAAAACTGATTTGCATTGTGATATTCGATATCTAAAATGTTATATACACCGAAATTGAAGTTTAAAATTTTTTTTACTTTTCGTTTCAGTTTCATTCGTTGAATTTGAATTTCGCGCCTTTTTAGTTTTCCATTTGACCGCATAGACGGCGATAAATCTCGCTCACAAATGAGATGAAGTGGAAAAGTTGTTTTGAATTTTAAAGAAGTTTATCTTAAAATTGTTAAAATTAATTCAATTTGGGTTCTTGATTTTTTATAGAAATAATTCATAAAGTTTGAAATTGACTTTCTTCTTCGCCTTAATGTCGATCCAAGGCATGATAACCATTAAAAAAATAACAAAAATCAATTTAATTTAAATAGTAATTTCTTCATTGAAATGAACCCGCTAAATGCAAAATCAGTGGCGTCAAATTTCCACGGTTTACACAAACATGTGACCTACCATTGAGTATAGGCGACATTTCTATTTAGTATATATATATGTATATAACTTTATGTGCACACATGAACATCAAGAAATACACACACGCACGCATATACTAATACAAAATGAACAAACATAGGTATTTGCACACCTAGAAACCGATGTGACACCAATGCGCGTTGCATATTGTCTGAACAGCACACGCGTAGTGAAATCTGACGCTTCAGAGTTGTACTCACGTGTGTGACAGCAAAGCGATAATGATATTCTGTGAACACGTCTTCTATACTTAGAAATCGATAATTCCCACCTTCCTCACCTCCCCACTGCTTGGTGGACAATGAACGGTGTAAAATTTTTTACCAATAAAAAAAAAGTGCTGCAAAAAAACAGTCATTACTTATATAGAATTTCTTCGTATAAGGAATTTTCTTTAAACAAAGATAATAAATTTTTTGTTACGATACATGATTTTAGGGATGTAGAAAATATCCACTGATGAATGCTACATTTTTTTTTTTACTGCTGTTTTATTGGAAAGCAATTTTAAGAAATATTGTTTATTATTCGGGGATGTGTTCTTTTTCTGATTAAAAGAGTGATCTGAACATTATCCTGAAATTAGCATCTATGCTGGTGGGCAAAAACAATTTTTTTTTTTTTTTGCAAAACAAGTCTTAAAAACACCAAATAATAGTTTTCGACGCTAACTTCATAGTGATATCGCAAAACCAAAAAGAAACTATTTTTAAAAAAGGGTCAAAGTAGAAAAATTCATTTCGTAAAGCCACAGAATTAAGCCCCTATTAGTTATAAAAATATCCAGGTTCTGATCGGTGCCTAGAACGAGTCAAGAGACCAGACTAAAATAACCAAAACTAGTTCTGGGTCCTTTTTTCGACTTTGTTGAACACAAGAGGGAATAAAATTTCTTTTTGCTCTAAATTATTACATGAGTTTAGAGATATTTTGTAGGGAGACTTGAAATTTAGCGTTTGATGGCGAACGGGTAGAATTGGCTAAACAGTAAATGTGCGAGGGTTACGGCCACAGACATTAACCATTTGCAAGCTGCAATTTAAGGTTAGGTCATCCACGTAGTAGGCGAGTGCATTAATATCCATTTTAAGCAGGGGACAGGATACGAATGGGACGCTTCCGTACACCGGACGTTGGAATTCATGCAGTACTATTGCTTATGCATCTCTAAAATGTCTAAATTGTTACATATTACCAACTATAAAAAGGAGACCAAGATAAAGATGTTGCAAAATCTTTAAAATTAATTTTTTTCACCAGTTTTTTTCTTTTTGAAATCGATATCGAAATCTTATTTACAAAGGGGTTTTTATTATATTCGGATGAGATGTTTTAAAAGGTAGAAGCAAACTTTACTAATTTTTTACTACAATGTACTACGAAATAGAATATTACAATTACCATTACTATTTACTAATTTTTACTATGTCCGAAATCAATTTTTATTTTGACAAGAATGTGTGCAAAAACTACAGAGGAATTCAAATTTCGCGCCTTTGCAAATCTGCATTTGTCCATTCCAGATGGCGACAAAACGAGTAACTGATTCTCGTAAATCTCGTTTGTGAGCGAGTTTTGTCGCCATCTGGACGGACGAATTTCGAAATGGCTGGCGCGAAATTTAAATCCACAATGAAGAAAATTTAGTGAATTTTGAATAAATCAAATATTCTCGATATTTCCAAACAGAAAATAAGTGGTGGAAGTAAAAAAATTTTGTTCTATTTATTTTCTTTTTATTGAAAACGACGAGCACAATATGTGCGGATAAATGAAGAAATCGACAAAGTTCTTGCGCCGTTAAAGGAACGTTTCATTTATCATTAAGTTGCATTAGCAACGGAAATTGTTCTCAAATACGGATTTATTCTCAAGACGCTTGTTTCCACGGAAATGCGAGACGAGGCGGATAATATAATTTCGCGAAGGTTTCCTTTTCTCTCCCTCGTCTTTTCCTCCTTTACCTGGCACCCATTGCTTTCTGTATTTCTTTTTTTCTTTTCTTCTCTTTTTTTTGTATCTTATCCCCCAGGTCGCTAAGTGGGGTTGAAGGCCGGGGGTAACTACCTCAAACAGATAACACAAAAGTCGAATAATCAAATCTTTTTCTTCTCTTATTGAAAAAGAGAGCAATTCACTCGTGTTTCGAAAAATCTTATTGACCACAAATAATCCTCTCTCGGTCTTTCTTTCGAAAATCAATTAGATACCTTTGTTTCGTCGAGTCAAAATTACTTTCCACTGATTGGATGAGAACTTCTTGAGTAGTTTTTTTTTTGGAATCAAAAATTATTTCTGTAATTCGATTATAAAATCTATCTGAGGAATAATTGTTTTTGTGTCTACTGTACATGTGAAGAAGGGAGAGAATATAGCGGATATGATGATGATGATTCGTATATGTTCGCGTGACGATTAAAGTTGTTTTTATTATATGTGTGCGGGGTATATTCCACGAAAAGACTCTCCCTATTTCTGGTTTCAAGACTCAAATATACTTCAACATCTCTCGTTCGCCATTCACTATTACTATTTTATAACGGACGTGTATGAATCTGTGTTTGTGTATGGTAGATGAAAAGTAATCATGGTTTATCCCGGGATTCGTCATCATTACAAGCTCGAAAAGTAAATAGGAAAAAAAACCTAACTCATTGCTACTTTTTTCACTCATCAAGACACGTAACCTTTGATAGTATTGAAAGTAATTACTAGTCCACGTCCATAACATTTTTAATTGATGCTTACGGCATCCTCTTTTTATGGAGAATTTTCGTACACACCGGCAAGTTTTCATGTTTTGACTCGAAAGAAGAAAAAAAGGTGAAATTATTTTTTTTTAGATTTGGAAGTATATTTTTTGAGAGTATTTCTATTTATTTTTTCCTGGAGTTTCTAATTATAATTTACAGATTAAATTTTTGTGGCAACCCTGGAGAGAGAAGTTTCGCTTCTTGTCACTTTCACGATTGCGCTCCGTTGCGCATAAAAACGAGTGGGGGCAACGACGATTAGAAGAGAAAAATTTTGGCGTTTTCTCTCTTCCTCTCATTGTAACTTTCGCGCATGCGCTCCACGTCGAGTAAGCGCCAAAGTGGGGGTAACGAGTGCGAGAGAGAAATCGCGCTTCTTCTCTCTTCCTCTCGTTGTAACTTTCGCGCATGCGCTCCGCGTCGCGTAAGCGCCAAAGTGGGGTCAATGAAAGCGAGAGAATATAAAACAATTTTAATACCAAATTTAATAATTGCTTCACATTTTCCAGAAGTAATTAAGCAAAAAATCCTCTTGCAATCTGACAAAATAAACTCAAGGTTGCTCTACACAAAAAGAGAGAAAATAAGTCTATAAATTCACAAAGTGACTTATTCTGGTATAAATACCGTTTTATATCAAGAGAAAAAAAGTAAAGAAAAAAGAATGCAAGAATAAATACCTTTCGTCCTTGGTTTTCTTGGTAAGGAAATTCCATAAGCGTCAGTAGACTGAGATACCAGGTGCAGAGTATACTAACACTCACATATACAAACGCAGTTAGTTGTACAAATCTGTGTATGTGTGTGGGTATAAGGTATGCCAATGCATACATTCCAATGGTTACGCGCGGTGTCCCGTAACCTATCTGTGTTCAGTGGAGGTTCTCGTCGTCTGACCATGTGTATATCTATTATATTAGCATAATACCCGCACCTGATATGCTTGTGAATACATAGGGAAAATTTTCCAAAGTTCTCCGGCGCTTATATATATATATATATATATATATATATATATATATATATATATATATATAGTAGCAACAATAATAATAATCATCATAGTTGTGGTAGTGTGTGCGGCGTAAGGAAGTTCGATTTTCAACTTCAACGCTTTGCTGATTGGTTATTGAATGTTGAAACTTCAGGATCAATGTAAAATTGGTTATATATGGTTATATTATATGCCTTCGAGCCAAGTAAATTTATCGCTTCCTACCTTTGCTCAATTGTAAACTTACAATTTAATTTTGCGTATGTGTTACGATAATTATTTTGATAAACGATAATGAGACCTTTTACTGTTACATTTAAAGTAATGGAAAAATAAAAATAGTGGAAATTTTGAATAATCGAAGCAAAATATAATTTGTAACTTGATCAATTAGTGAAAAAAAATAATTGAAAATCAAGTATTAACTCATCAAAAAAAGAAAATCCCACTTCTAGATGAAATTGTCCGCAACTAATTTTTTATCTCCATCTCCTTTTTTTGAGAACGGAATTTAAATACAAAAATCAGAACCACCACCGTCAAATTGCCTGGGCAGTGTGGACGTTAGGAAAATGAGATTTGCCATGTAAGGGTTAATATCTCAAATTACAATTTCGCAATCGGATCTTCGTTGGCGTTTACATTTCACTCAACGAACGAGCGGAACATGTACACATACATATATATAAAGTTTGCCATGTGCCGTGTGAGTAAATTTGGTTTCGTAAATCCCTTTTTTCTCTCCCTACCTCCCTCTTCTTTTTTTTCTCTTTTCTCCCTCAAAGAGTGAAGTTTTACCAATGTCCTCTCGGTGTAATTTCATTGGCAGATAGATTTTCGTTTAACTGTACGATTGCGCGCGATATCACCGTTACTGATATAATACAACTCTGTGTATGTGAATGTTCACATCGCCTTGTAACGACGTACGAGTTCAGATGTAATTCTGATATTTTCAATATATGAACTCGTTTTCCGACAAAATGTGCCCACGAGAGACAAAATGTTGTCATCTTTTCCTATCTGATCGCTCGCATCTGTCCGTCAATGTAATTAGTGACTGTGCGCATTCAGTTATTATTTATGATTATCACAATTTCTGTTTGTACTGAAAAAAAAGCAGAATTCTATAGGAAAAATTTGTGTTTACAAGTTATTTATATTTACTCACAGAGTTTTTCTCTCAATTTGAAATTATTTTGTGGAAAAACTGCTTTTAGTGTCTAGAAAGTAAATTGGTTCCAAGTGGAACTTTTGGTAATTTAATAATTTTGTGTAGTTGATTTACTTGCGGCGGAGCGCGAGCGCGAAAGTGACAATGAGAGGAAGAGAGAAGAAAATTTCGAAATTTCTCTCTTGCACTCGTTGCCCCCACTTTTGCTTTTACACGCCGTGGAGCGCAAGCGCAGAACTTTACAATAAGAGGGACAAGGAAAAACTCCTATTTCTCTCTCGCACTCGTTGCCCCCACTCTCAGCGGAGCGCAAGCGCCGAACTGTACAATGAGCGGGACAAGGAAAAACTCCGATTTCTCTCTCGCACTCATTGCCCCACTCCAGCGCAACGATTCAAAGCGCAAGCGCCGTACATGGAAAAATCGAAATTTCTCTCTCACACTCTCTTTCGGGTAAGTTTTTTACACTTTTTTTGCGAAATTATTTTAAGAAAATTTCCCAAATCTTAACGTGATCATTAAAATAAAATGAATAGTGATGTTAAGGTTATAAAGACTAAAAAAATTTACTGACTTTTTTTTTTTTTTTGAGATAATTTTCAAAGGGGATGATAATTTTTGAAATGGTTGCAAATGTGTGTGAGCAAAATTGACACGGGCAATAAATATTGCGAAATATCTCGGTGGTTAAGAATATAGACGTGAGGGTGTGCGTGTGACCGCCACGAAATACTCACGAATTCCGGATACGAGAGTTGTGCCGGAAGTGCAGTCGTAAACTGTGTACATATATATATATATATAGACGTATCCGTAAATATAGACGTACACCCGGCCAGAAACTGTGGAATGCAACTCTCTGACGAAAAGTCGATAGAGTTGCATATACACACACATATAGAAAACGTTTTCATTTCAAATGGAAGAATGAGTGTCGACTTGCTCGTAAATTTGAATATTTCTTTGAAAACAATCAAATGAATACTGAATATAAACTGCTAGTAAGTTCTCGCATATGTAAAAGTTTATTTTTGAAGTGTATGTTTTTTTTCCTGCTGCTAGACGAGAAGGGGGGATTTTTTCCACCCTAAAATTCTTGCGGTTTCAGTTTTTGCTTTGGAGGGAATTCGGTTTCTTGATATTTCCTTAGGATATTTATTTTTTGTTTTTTTATTTTGAGAAAGGATTTCATGTTTAATTGTTGAATATTTTCCGTATTGTTAATTTTTATTTTTTATATTTTATAAATTATATTATAAATATTAGATAAATATTATATTTTATAAATTATAATATTATAAATATTATAATTACTATAACTTAAAATATTTATGATTTATATTAATAAAAAATGTAGTTTTTCAATATTATGATTAATTGTAATATTCAGTTGTCGGACAATATTTAATTGATAAAATATTAATTATTCGTATTTAATTGTAAAATAATTATTGTTCCTATTTATTATTAAAAATAAATTATTAATATTTTATTGTTAAATAATAATTGTTCGTACTTGATCCGTAGATATTAATTATTCGCGTTTAATTATTAAATAATAATTGTTCGTATTTAATTATTGAAAATAGATTATTAATATTTTATTGTTAAGTAATGATTGCTTGTATTTATTTTATTGTGAAGTAATGATTGTTTGTATTTATTTTATTGTTTATTAATTATTAATATTTTTTTGATAAATAAAATTGTTCGCATGTAATCTTTAGACAATTTATTATTTAATATTTACTCATTTGAGTGTAAAATATTTATTCAACATAACATTTTCACTTCTTGCATAAATAAATAATGAAACATAATATAAATATTTTCATTTTATTGCACAAAATGTACTGTATATATAGAGAGAGAAAATATATATTATAGAGAGAGAGGATTCGACAGCTGAGTTTGCAAATTCTTTTATTGTTAGATGTTGAGGAGAGGGGAGGGATTTGTTATCGCAGCACTAAAGTTTCATTGCGAATATCCAAACGAAGCAGCAAGATTGCTGTAGTGGCTTTAAAGTTCCAATGAAATTTAAGATCGATTCCCTGAGTTTATATTTGGAAATCGTTGGCATTTATTGAATTAACACCTTTTAGTGTATGGAATTTCTTCGTTATGCAATTTTTTTGTTCATGTCTTTCTTTTTTTCTTCGTTTTGAAAATATTTCACAGTTGAGTTTTTTTTTAATGCTTTTGTGTCATATGATATTCCTTCAGCGTTTTTATTCATTAGAAATAGTGCAGTTCGCAAAAATTTTATGTTTATTATTCTCAATTCTTTTTTGATGTTATGGATATTTTTATAATCATTATTATTGTTGGTATAATTATTTTTATATTATTATTAGCTTGTTTTTAGTTTTTTATTTCATTATTCGAACTAAAATATATTGAAGATATCAGTGGCTTTATAATTTTTGTTCCGCCTGAGGGGAAATAAATTATGTTTATAAATTTGAAAAATGATTTATTAAAGGTTGTTGTATTGCTTTAGACAGATTTCATTTTGCTCCTTTTTTTGTATAGCAAAATTTTACTTTTATTTTTTATGCTTTTATAACAAGCGTGCGTTATTTTACCTTCTCACAAGCGGCAAAGTTCACTTTCGAATTTATTAATATACCGAGCACGAAGTAATAAGAGATTGAGAGAGAGAGTTTCTAAGAAGTACCTTTAAATTTTCAAAAGGGATGCTTGTAAAATGTTTCAAAAACTTGGAAAATGTGTATATAACCGAAGAGAGAGAAGTTTTTCAGATCTGATTGTTTAGAGTATATTTATAACAAAATTATATTTTGGTTTACAGTTAAAATTTCTGTCCATCAACAACTTAGTTTATTTTACCCTCATTTCCCTCAAAAGTTTGCTAAGAGTGAAAACTTTCGTTACTTTCAAGTAAACGAAATTATTATTTGAAACGAGACTAGAATTTGAAGACGTGAATCTTTCTATTGGTTAGACTGCCATTTGGATAAGAAAGTTTTAATAAAATTTAGAGAAAATTTGTAAATTTATAATAAAGAAAATGGAGAGACAAAAAATAGAGAGAAATAGAAAATAAAGAGAAAAATAATAAGAGGGAAAAAAAATAAGAAAAAAAAGAAAATAAAAAGAAAATAGCGAGCGTAGGTGAAATTTTTAAAGTGATTATTGTTTATCCGCAGTGAAAATGAAATTTCTTAACATTATGCAGATAAAGGAATTACTGCAGGTAAATTTTATATATGTATAATCACAGGAAGTTGAAGTGGCGAAATTTTAGAAGCACTATACACACGATGCGAGAGATGATTTTGGAAGGATAGAATGGAAGATAGAACCATAAAATTTCGGACGTTAATCAGAATCTTGTTTCCAACATTTCTCACTCGGTCTCTCTATCTCTCTCTCCCTGTCTCTCTCTCTCTCTCTTTCACAACTCGCCTCTCTGCGTAACGAGACATTGTCGGCCATTGTACCATTTACACAATTTCACGATTTCAGTCCCATTGGACAGTTTACTGTACGCTTACACATGCACTTCTACTTCTATCTGCATATATATTCACACGTACAGTGTATAAATATATATTATATACAATGAAACAGACATCGCTCTATGCATATAAATAGGTATCACTACTGTACAACATATAACTAGATAACATCATATAAATGTAACTAAATATCATCGTGTGAATATGTCGAAATCACCATATTTCCGTGTGTATGTGTATATGCATTTTTGTTCAATTTTCAAATGCAATAAAAAATGGTTATTAATATTATTTCTATTTTTCGTATTTTGAATTTTACACTGAGAAAAGTTTTGTCGAAAAATTCAAATACCGTTAAATAATTGAATTAATGACTTTTTTTAGTTATGTTATTGTTTAGTATTAAGAATGTTGATTTTGGTGTTTTAACCGAATTTTACGTGTATTTCCAGGGTTTCTACAAGTCATGGAAAACCTGGAAATCATGGAATTGTCATGGGATTTCATTTTGATTCATGGAATCATGGAAATCTCATGGAATTTCAAATCGGATAGTGGAATTTTTTTAGTTTTTGTTGTAAACCTGTGCGATTGAAATTCGCGCTCCTTTAATACTCAGGGAGGTCAAAAGTTTCAATTTATCAATTTCCCTGACAATTTACTGACATTAAAATTACTTTCCCTAACAAAATTCTTCTTACAGTAGGAAAATATTAATGTTTACGGAAAATAAGTAAAATTTATGAATTTTAATAATTTCTAAAAATTACAATTATAACCCTTCCAGAACTAAATTATTTTCTACAATTTTCAACTAAACTTCATCTCTGAATGAATTAATTTAAATAATTTCCCAAAAGTTCTTCTAGAATTCAATTATTTAAATACATAAACTCAATTTTTTATAATAATTGTGACTCTCCATAGTTTTTCTTCAGTTATTAAGGTTTAATATTTTCAAAAAATTATAATAAAGAAATTCTTGCAATTAATTTTTTTTAAATATTTTAAAATAATTTTTTGAATGATAATAGTTTTTCAATTTTGAACATTATTGTTTTCTCCAAAATGTTAAAAATAATTCTAAAATGTTATTATTTTTGGAAATGTGTAATTAAAAATATTAAAAATATTGAATTTAAAAAAATTAGAAGCTAATTTTCATTTTTAAAATTACATTTAAAGATTTTTCATTAAAATTGTATTTTTTTACTATAAATTGTTGTATTTTGTTGCAATATTTTTAAAAAAAAGTCGAAAAAGTCGCAATTTTTGAAAATAATTCGAAAAAGTCTGTATTTTCTTAATTTCCCTGACAAAAAATTTTTTTTCATGACATTTACCTGACTTAACTGACAAACATTTTATTTTAATGTGTCATGGAAATTTTATCATTTATCACCTAGAAATCATGGAAAAATCATGAAATTTTATAAGGAGAAATTTGTAGAAACCCTGATTTTATATTTTTCAACTGATTCGCACGCTGTTAATGGAGTGTAAATTTTAGACTCTGCAGATTTTGCTCTACATGCGCTATTTTTAACTGAAATTTATACAATTACATTACATGGAAACTACAAAATTTTATTGATAGAAACTTCAATTACTTAAAGTTTCCATTTTATGGGAAATTTTGATCTGTTGTTTTCTCTAACGAAACTTTTAAATGCTAGTAGTTGTAATACAAAATACAATTATTTCTATTTTTTAAGAAACTTTTAAATAGTTTCAAGAATTAAGTATTTAATTGTTTATTTGTTGTAGTTTCTATTAAAGAAAATTTCAGTTTGTTGTCACATAAAAGGAAATTTCAATTTTTCATTGTCTTTTTGTTTCATTAAATTTGAATTTCGCGCCAATGTAATTCCTTAACGGTCCGTCCAGATGGCAATAAAACTCACTCGTAAATGAGATAAAGTAAGGGGAGTTTATGAATCTAAGATCTTTCGGAAATATGTTACCCTTAGTTTTTGTCATTTATCGTAAATAATTACATTGTTAATAATAACAATAATAACATAAATATTAATAATAATAATAATAAAAATAATAATGATATTGGTAGTAAGAACCAATTAGTGTTAGCGTCGACACTGAGCGTCAAAAACAGTTTTTTTTAAATTAATTATAAAGTTTAATAAAAAATAAATAGTTCCTAAAAATAAAAAAAATACCCAACTCGAAAGTTTATATATACAGTTACAGAATCGCCCATATACTTATAATTTCAACTACATATACACAATTTTTATTTCTTCACACAATATAAGAGAACGCACATGCAATTTACACAAACACGTGAATATTCACGAAATGCATAATTATACAAATACATATGGAAGTAGAGAGATATTTTCATACAAAATGGCACCAGAAATTGTTAGGAAAGTAGAGGGTAAATTTGGAACGCGCGAGTCTCGACGAAAAGTTTGTGAGTATGGTAGTGGTGGTGGTGGTGGTAGTGGAGGAGAGTTTGACGATGGTAGTAGTAGTAGTTGTGAATTACATTGGTAACTGTAAAAGTACGTAGTAAAGTTGAAAGGTGTTTATGTGTGTTGGTGACTATATGTGTGAGTGTAAAAATATAAATGTGTATGTGCAGACTGGTGGTTATGCGTGGGCGTGAGAGTGTGAGTCAGTGCGTACCACGTGCTATTGATCGCTCGACTCGGCTCGTTGCTCTCACTGCTGACTACTGGCCGCGTGGCAGGGGTGCCAACCGCATTCCCGCTAACTCTATTCTCTTAGGAACCCACCACTCATGTACCCATACATTTTCATGCCCTTTCACCTACAATATTATATAAATACATATACATATATGCACTTTTATCTGTGTATATGCATACAAATATATTTTATATATATACATACCCTTTTGTATACATATATATATTCATATGTGTAATTCAGGACTTATCTCGGTATATGTAAGCCATTGCAAAATGCATCTTACCCTCTCCTGAGATCAAGGAATTTTCTTTTTCACTTTTATAAATGAAAACAAAAATAAATTACTTTTTCTCCCAAGGCATCGTGGCGCTATTTTTTCTCTTTTCATACTTTCATTTCTAAAAATTAAGTTTATAATTTACTCGTATTGTGAGGGAAGAAAGTTCATTAAATTTTTAAAGGACAGTTCTTTACATTTTTAGGTTCGTGAAGTTAGCGTCGACACTGACTGACAACATATATTATTTTACCTGTAAACAAAAAAAATTAAGCTATTTTTTTCGAAATTTTTATATTGTTCAGATTTAGGTGTCTACTAACCGGGAAAGTCGGGAAATAGCCGGGAATTTAATTTGACCGGGAATAAGCCAGAAATTTTATGCCAAACCGGGAATTTTTTTATTAAAAATAAAAACACTGTTCTCTGAACTTGAATTAGTTAAAAATAATTAATTTGATAGTAAAAAAAAAATTTATTTTCAAAAAACTTAAAGTAACTTTAATTACTTGAAGTTTTCCGTAATAATAATTTCAACTACTTGTAGCTTGTTCAAAAAATTCAAATTTTCAGTTATTTTGCAATTTCAATGTGAATGAAAAATTTGAACTATGTTGTGATTGTGTAATTTTATTTCTACTTTGAATTTTAATTTCACTTTCATTTTGATGGATTTCTAATTTTACTTTTGCTTTTATACTTTGACGGATCATAAAAATTAAAAATTGAAAGTAAAAGAGTAAATACAAAATTTTGTATAATATATGTAAATAAATATAATAATTAAACAAAATAGAAGCAAAAATATGAATACAATAAAAGTAAAAATAAAGATAGAGATGTGAATAAAAACTAATAATAAAAATAAAAACCATTTTTCACATTTAATTTTGCGATGAAATCGAACGATTTGTAAAATTCACCCATGTTAAAATTGGAGAAAATATCAGTGTGCGATAATATTTGATAAAAAAATTTTCCTCTAAATGTTCAACAGATAAGAAATTATTCGACTTTTTATGTTTTCGACTATATATTTTTACTGTTTATTATTATTTATACTATTTTTTTATTATTCTTATTACTATTATTATTGTCATTATCATTATTAATATTATTATTATTATTATTATTATTATATTATTAATATTATTAATATTATTATTTCTACAGTTATTATTTTTTATTATAACTAATATTATTATTTTTTTTGTTTTTAGTTTTTGTTGTTGATGTTGTTGTTATTGATTTCTCTCTCCGCAAATATTGTAGAAATGACGCGAAAATTTTTTTCCCGTATTACAAATATTATATATTTGATTTGATTGAACTGACAGTGGCCACTCACGCGATGTTAAATACTTTGGCAAGCTTTGCACGCACACCGTCACTCACGTATCGCGAGAAAAATACTTTATCTCAACGGTCAAGTACTTATAAATGCTTGGATAATGACATTCAAGTATGCCATTGCACAAAAGTTTTTTTCCCACCCTCTACTACTGTACTTGTTTCACTGGTGCAAGAAGTGTACAAAAAAAAAACATTTACGATACTATAAATTCTGTTTCAATTATGTCTTACAATATTTTTGACAAAATAATTTCAACTTATTTAGTATTTTTTCCCGTATTGTTTTATTATTTGCTACACTACCATTTAATGTAATTATTTTTCTAGTATTCGAAATTAAGGTTAATTAGTTTAATTAATTATTAGTAAAAAGTTGATTGGATCTTTTTTTCTGTTTAAATTAATTTTAATTTCGCGCCAATTTAATTCCGTTTCGATCCGTCCAGATGGCGATAAAACTCACTCGTAAACGAGATAAAAGTGAGGAGAGTATTTTAGTAATTCTTTGAGATTATGTTATGTTTTTAATATTTATGGTAAATAATTATATTGTTAACAATAACAGAAACAACAATAATAATAAATAATAATAATATTAATAATAATAATATCTCGACTCATTTTTTACTGTTTAAAATTTAATAACTGCAAAGTTATTTGAATTCGGAAATTATTTTCCCGTGAGATTTTCAGGGACAAAAAAAGAGAAAAAATTCCGTTACAGAACAGAAATTATTATAAATGGAAGTCATTAATTGACAGGTGTTGTTTTTTTCATACGATCTAGCGGTGTAGTTACACAGTTTCAATGAATTTATACATTTTTTTATTTTATTTTTTTTTGTTATTTGTGTATTTTTTTGCCAGACAGTTAACGATTATGGTTCGGCAAAAAAATATAAGGACACTACTGCTGACGAGTGTGAGAGACGACATATTTACTTTCCTTTGTTAAATCAGTGTTTCAACTTTGGTCATTGGTCGATTTACATATGTAGTTAATTCAGTGGCTTCTAACGAGGGAGTAGCTCATTTGTAAATGAACATTGTTGATTAGTCTGTACATTATAATTAATTGTACATAACGAGGTCCTCCGTACATTGATTGACACATTTTCTATGTTAAATTATTTTTTATTTCTAATGTATATTGTTTGTTTTAAACATTATCATGATCACAAAAGCACTTTATCTGTACGTCATTACCATACTTTGGAAAATGATCGTTTATCTCGTTACAAATTCAAAATACGCTGATTGAATTTTCAATTCGATTTTTTTTAAACATATATTTCATTGTTTAGTTACATGTGTACTAACATTACATACAATATACAAAACATTATGTATTATTAGTTAAAAATTACAAAAACAAATATTAAATATTAAAAATTGAGAATTAAGAATGAAAGATGTTAAAAATTGGAAATTGAAAAAGTATATTAAATGTTAAAAATTAAAAATTATGGATTTCAAATGAATTACATGAGAAAATATTCGGAATTTAAATAAATGTGTTTTCATATAAATTTCTTAGTGATTATAATTTTAATTATAAAAGTTTTCGTTACTCCCATACACAAAGAGATGAGGAGAGATGTCTCGTCTTATAGGCGCGCAATATGCGTCAAAATTAATTTTGTCGCTAACACAGACTCGTAAAATAGTTCTTCACGGTATTATTACTGAACACCATTTGTACATATGTGCATATATATATGTATACATATACATATTATTCATAAACGCATCCCAGAAACTAGACACGTGTCTATGAACTGTCCGGAAATGTATGCATTTCATTTCCCTGAAATCACATCAGGAATGTCATATGTGCATCCATACGTATACATACATATATATATATATATATATATATATATATATATAGCAATAGCAATATGCACGCATGCATATTAATTTGAATACATTAAAATTCAAGGTTTTTTTAAATAAAGAAACATTGAAAATAATTTTTTTTTCTTAAAATTGCTATATATGTTTTGTCAATAAATTGTTGTTTGCCTTTTGAATTAATTTGACGTTTCTTTTTGTGTTACAGGTGAGAGATGATTTCTTTTAAAATTAATTGTGATTAAAAGCTTCAAAACTTGTGGTGAGTCGAATTTTTTGTTTTATTATAGCTAATAGGGAAACAAGAACCTTAAATTAATGAGGATAAATATTCCAACACTGTATTGTTAATTTTCTCATACTGCCTTGTAAATTACTCAGGGTAGTCACAAGTTTCAATTTATCAATTTCCCTGACAATTTACTGACATTAAAATTACTTTCCCTAACAAAATTCTTTTTACAGTAAGAAAAATATTAATGTTCACTCAATTTTTTATAATTATGACTCTCCATAGTTTTTTCTAAAGTTATTAAAGAATATTTTCAAAAAATTATAATAAAAAAATTCTTACCAATAATTTTTAAAAAATATTTTAAAATAATTTTTGAACGATAATAGTTTTTCAATTTTGAAAAATTTCCAAACAATTAAAATTTGGTAAAATATTTTTAAAATAATTGAATTTTTGAAAATTATAAATAAAAATGATCAAATTTTTCAAGAATTTTAATTACAAACAGGACCATGATTTCTAAAAAATTTTAATAAGTCCAGAAAGTAAATTTGGAATTTTAAAAAATTATTACAAAACAATTCTAATAATTAGTTTTTAAAAATATTTTATTAATGTAATTTTTCGAAAATAATTGTATTTCTTAAAAGAATTTTTGTATGATTTAAGAAAAGTAATGAATTTTTTGATGAATTTTAATTAAAAATTTTGAACACTATTGTTTTTTCCAAAATGTTAAAAATCATTATAAAATGTTATTATTTTTGGATATATGTAATTGAAAATATTAAAAATAGTGAATTTAAAGAAATTAAAAGATAATTTTAATTTTTAAATTTACCTTTAAAGATTTTTCATTCAAATTTTTGATAATGCAATTATTTATTTAATTTATTTTTTTAATTATTTCAAAAATTGCAATTAAAATTCTTCAAAAGTTGATTTTCAAAAATTGTAACAATACTTGAAATAAATTAATTATTTTCAATTAAATTTTACAAAATTTTAACTATTCAAAAATAATTTTTGAAAGATTTATTTATAGTTATATTTTGCATTATAAAAATCAAAATAAGTTGCACTTTTTTTTTACTAAAAATTGTGGTATTTTGTTGCAATGTTTGGAAGAAAAGTCGAAAAAGTCTCAATTTTCTTAATTTTCCTGACAAACAATTTTTTTCATGAAATTTACCTGACTTAACAAATTTTTTTTTTTAATGTGACATGGAAATTTAAATATTTATAACCTGGAAAATTTTGAAATTTTTTAATAAGAATATAAATATGGATTTTTGCAATAATTATCTAAAGGGATAAGTATAAGAAATTTGAATTTTATTACACAAAAGTGAATAAATAAATTTAAAAAAGCGAAAAAAAAAAATGATTAAAAGCTGCGTGTAATCCAGATGCATGAAGCAAGGAAAAAAAGTGCATTCGCGTGATTCGTGTTTTTGTATTTCGAGCAAAACTTATACAGAAAAATGGAGGGAAAGAAAAATGTGCAATATTATCATTATGATTGCGCGTTCCCTTCGCATGGTTTTACCAGGAAGTCGGAAAACTAATGACAGGGCGATCAATGCTACTGTAATTTAGGAAAGGTACTCTTCTTCATTTTTTTATCTCTCTTTCTCTTTTTGCTCCCTTGTGGCCGCTCCAGAAAATGAAGCTTGAATGTCGAAATTTATAATATCATTACAAACTGCAAGAGAGACAGAGAGAGATAGATATTTCACGTTTTTTGCCTGATTATTGTATAAAAATGAATCTGCAAGTTAATTTTACAATTTCATTAATGTTCTTTCATAAAGGAATTTCTCTTTGTCCGTTGAGTGTCATTTTTTATTTACAAATGTAATTTAGTTTTAAAAAATCTCCCTAAAAAAAAAGTAATTTGATGAAATTTTTTTTTTATATGAGAAAAATAATTAAAGAAAAGTTAATATTTTAATTATTAATTTTTATTCAGTTTTAGTATTTACTAATTATAATAAATTAAAAGTATAGTAACAATTAGTATTTATTATTTACCGAATGTTAACAATTAATATTCCTAAAATAACGGTTATTAATCATTATTTATTAATAACTATTGCGCAGTAAGTTTTTCATTAATTATTATTTACACCTTTTGTGTCAATTAATTTCAGTAAATTATTATTTACTAAATGTCATTAATTTTCTTAAATTGTTTTCGTGAATAATTTTGCAAAGAAACATTGTTTTCGTTGTCAATTGTGACAGAACATTTATTTTCGGATGAATTACATCTTATGATTGAATCGACCTTTTATACTATCTTGGGAGGGAAAAATAAAAAAAATATTTATTAATGACGCGCATGAAAAAGAATAATTAGGGGAGATGAAATTTAGAAATGACTTGAGGGGTCAGCTGCCTATACAAATATATATTCTTATAATAACATTAACAAAACTAATATTATAGAAATAATATTATCAATATTTAGATTTACTATTTATTATTATTCTTTATTTATTTATTTATTTTTTCAAATTTTTTTCTAAGGATATCAAATTGTGACAAAAAAGGTATCAAAATTATTGTTATTTAATTATTTTAATTATTATTATTTTAATTATCTGTTATATTTATTTGTTTATTAACTTATTTATATAAACGGAATATATCATTTCGTTTTTATTACATTACAGTTTTTTTTGTTTGTTATACTTGCACTTTCGTGTGATTATTATTATTTTTGTTTCATTTTTCTGCGTTATTAAAAATTAAAAGGAAATTACAGCAATTGACATAAAAGTTTTCTGATTACAGATAAGAATTTTAATAATAAAAATGTATAAAATGAATTATGCGCATAAAAAACATAAACTCTTGTGAAAGCAAGCTTTAAAAATTTTACATGTATCGTAAAAATGTTTTTTATGAATTCCCCTCCCTTTATGGGCGAGTAGGGTTTATTTTCTATTTAAATATAAATTTTCCCTCAACCTCTTTTTCTCCCTTTTTGCTCTTTTTATTTACAATTTATCAAACAAACAAAAAATAATAATTATCATTATCCACTGCGGTGAAAATTTTTAATTAATAATATTTTGTTCGCAACAAAACATTAAAAAAATGAGAATGTAAAAAATAAAACAAGTAAATGTTTTTAGAAAAAAAAGAGAAATTTTTTTTCCGGTTAAATTTGAATGAAAATTAGTTAAAAATTAATGAAATATCAGTTATTTTTCAGTGATTGGCTAATTCAAAAATTACTGGAAATTTCAGTCACGCATATTAAAAATTTCAATTATCTTTAGAAATAATTAAATTTTTCTTCGAGTTTCAATTCTTTTCAAAAATTTTAATAAAATTCTTGGCAAAATTTCAATTATTTTTAAAAATTTTCCTCAATTTAATGATTTTTAATATCTACTATTTTATAATAAAACTTTATAAAATAATTCAATTATTTAAAAAAGATAATATTCTACGCAAACCTTTAATTATTTTCATAAATAATAAAAATTTCACAGGAATTCCATTATTTACAAATTTATTTTATAAATTACTTCGCAATCATTCAATTATTTTTATAAATAATAACATTTTTGCATGGATTAAATTATTGTCGTAAATAATAAAATTCTTTTTAGGAATTTAATTATTTTCATAAATAATAAAACTCATTGCAGAATTTCAATTTTTTTTAATACAGATTTTAATCGAATTTCTCGAAAAATGTTATTATTCTTAAAAAATTTTATTGAAATTCGTCGGAAGAATTCAATTATTTAAAAATTTGTTGATAAAATTCTTCATGGGAATTGAATTTTAAGAAACATTCAAATTGTTCAATAAATTATTTTTTTTATTTAAATAATTGGATTTTAGTAGAATTTTCTAATAAAAATTAATTTTTTTTAAAAAAGTTAAATTGAATTGTTTTTATATTATTTAAAGTTTTTATTTTCTAATATATATTTAAAATTGAAGAATTTACGAATAATTGAAATTTTGTAAAATTGAATTGTAAACAAATAAATCTGAAAATTCTCAAAGAACTTTTAAAAAAATTACCAAAATAATGCATTTTATAGAAGAATTTTAGTTAAAAAGACAAAAAATAATTTGATTTTGGAAAAGTTACAAATTATTATTGCAGAATTCAATTATTTTCAAGAGTAATAATATTCTTCACAAAAATTAAATATTGTTCAAAAATAATAAAATTCTTCTTAGGGATTCAATTATTTTCACAAATAATGAAACTCATCGCAGAATTTCAATTATTTTTAATACAATTTTAATCAAATTTTTCGAAAAATGATAGTATTTAAAAAAATTTTATCAAAATTCGTCGAAAGAATTTAATTATTTAAAAATTCTTTATGAAAAATGAATTTTAAGAAGCATTCAAATTGTTCAACAAAATAATTCTTTTTCGTCAAAATTTCAATTATTTTTAGAAATAATAAAATTCTATTCTAAAATTAAATTATTTTCAAAACTTTAATAAAATTTTTGGCAAAATTACAATTATTTTCAAAAATTTTCTCAATTCAATGATTTTCAATATCTACTATTTTAATTAAACTTTCTAAATGAATTCAATTATTTAAAAAAATCTACGCAAACATTTAATTTTTTTATACAACAATAAACATTTCACATAGGAATTCAATTATTTACAAATTTTTTATAAATTTCCTCTAAATAATTCAATTATTTTCATAAATAATAAAAGTTTTACAGGGATTCAATTATTTTCGTAAATAAAATTCTTTATGAAAATTCAATTTAAAAAAAAACATTCAATTATTCAATAAATTATTTATTTTTGTATTTAAATAATTGAATTCTAGTAGAATTTTCTAATAAAAATTGATTTAAAAATAGATTTCAGTTAAAATTGTTGATAAATAATTGAATATTAAAAGCAAGCGTGAATTTTTAGAAATATAATTGAATTTTGAAATTAATTTTTTTTAGAAAAGTTCAATTGAATTGTTTTTATATTATTTGAAGTTTTTATTTTTTAATATATATATTTAATTGAATAATTTGCAAATAATTAAAAATTTTCAAAATTGAATAGTGTAAACAAATGGATTTGAAAATTGTCGATGAACTTTTTCTAAAAATATTAAAAATAATCGATTTAAAGAATAAGAATTTTCACTGATTCAGTTTTAGAGAGAGATAAATAAAAAAACATTAAAAAGTTATTAAAATTAATTTTTTTAAAAAATATTTTAGAATGAATATAAAAAATTCTGTTCTAAAAAAGCAAAAAAAGAACGAAAATGAGAGAAAGGGAGAAATTGGACTCAATTTAAAAAGAAAATATATTTATAAGTTTTGCGTGCGTAGAAGATAATTATTTACCAAACGCGCAGTTTATAGGTTGCAATAAAAAAGCGTTTTACACAAATTTTGAGGAATAATGTCATTAATAAAAGTCTTGTGTATTTTGTTCGCAATTATAATTTTCGTCGTGTATAAAAAGGTGCAAAGCAAGCAGTGTCAGTTCCGAAAGCTCGAAGGGATGGCGCGCCGGTTCAAGTGTAGAACGTGGCGGAAAGAGAGAGTGAGAGAGAGCAGAGGGATTTGAAAACGTGGAAGAGGGTCGGAGTAGGACTATTCGCCACGGGAGAAATGAAAATAAATGATAGCGCCGCTCGTAATTAATTTAACGCGCGCAGCAACGAACGGACTCGGTTCTCCTTTATGTGCGAGAATCGCATACACATTCACATATATACACGCATGTGTGTGTGTATATAAAATATACACACATGTATAATAAATATAAATGTATTAGTTTTATATATTAAGGGTGTGTGTGTGTGTGTGTATGTATATACAAATATAGATATATATTATATAATATATGTGCGTACGTGTATGAAAAAGCATCGCAAGTATATTATATCAGTCTCTGTATAGTTGTTGGATTAGAGCGCGCACATAGATGAGGGAGGAGTGAGGGGGGGGGGGGCTCTTCACGCGCGACTGTACAAAACCCGATAGTTAGGCACGTATCAAGAGTGCCACACCACTTGCCCGATATGGAAAAATAATTATCGAACTTTAACCCTTGTCATCGGCGTCAATGAAATTAAAAACCAGAAGAAAAGAAACAAAAATAATAATCGAAGAAGTACATTTTTTTTTTAGTAAAATTCTTCGCAAAAATTCAATTATGTTCAAAAATTTTTAAAAATTCTCGCCAAAGTTTTCAATTATTTTTAGATATAATTAAATTCTTCTCCGAAATTCAATTATCAGGGTTGCTACAAGTCAGGGAAAAGTCGGGGATTTTTATTAAAAGTACTGGAAAAATTTAAATTTTTAGAATTTATAAAAAAATTCTAAATTTTTGTGTCTTTTTTTGTTTGAATTTAAATAGAAATTTTAAGAACAACTGATTACAGAAATCAGCATCAGCATCTTAAATTTATTGAATTTGAGAATCTTAATTCCTATATAGAAAAATAATAATGATGAAATATTTATTTAAAAAAGAAATTATTGATGTTCTTCAGGGTCAGCGAAAAACTGAAAATTTTTGTCTAGAAATCAGGGAAAAGTCAGGGAAAAACAAAATTAAAATTTTCTGGCAACCCTGATTATTTTCAAAAATTTTAATAAAATTCTAGGCAAAATTTAAAATTATTTTCAAAAATTTTCCTCAATTTAATGATTTTTAATATCCAGGTACTATTTTAATAAAATTTTCCAAAAGAATTCAATTGTTTAAAAAATAAATTATAAAATTCTACGCACATCTTTAATTATTTTCATAGAATAATAAAAATTTCACAGGAATTCAATTATTTACAAATTTCTTATAAATTTTTTCGCAACCATTCAATTTATTTTTATAAATATAATGAAATTTTTACAGGGATTCAATTTTATTTTCGTAAATAATAAAATTCTTTTTAGGAATTCAATTATTTTCATAATTAATAAAACTCATAGCAGAATTTCAATTATTTTTAATACAATTTTAAACGAATTCCTCGAAAAATGTAATTATTAATAAAAAGTTTATTAGAATTCGTGAAAAGAATTCAATTATTTAAAAATAAAATTCTTTAAATGGGAATTAAATTTTAAAAAACATGCAATTATTCAATAAACTTTTTTTTTATTTAAATAATTGAATTCTAGTAGAATTTTCTAATAAAAATTGATTTAACACATCACTGTGTCTTACAGAGTCGAAATTCGATAATTTTTTTTCCACCACTATTTTTCTTCCCCCTGACAAATGTTAAGATATCTCTTATTATATTAAGTTGAAGAACGACCGACCGACCGACCGACCGACCGACCCTAGCCGTATATATATGTATATCTTTTAAAAATAATATTAACACAAATGTATACATATTCACAATGTCACGCATGCGCAGTAGTGTTCTGTTAATGTTACGCATGCGCAGTAGTGTTCTGTTAATGTTACGCATGCGCAGTAGTGTTCTGCCAATATTACGCATGCGCAGTAGTGTTCTGTCAATGTTACGCATGCGCAGTAATGTTCTATCAATGTCAGGCATGCGCAGTAGTGTTCTATCAATATTACGCATGCGCAGTAGTGTTCTGTCAATGTTACGCATGCGCAGTAATGTTCTATCAATGTCAGGCATGCGCAGTAGTGTTCTATCAATGTTACGCATGCGCAGTAGTGTTCTGTTAATGTTACGCATGCGCAGTAGTGTTCTGCCAATATTACGCATGCGCAGTAGTGTTCTGTCAATATTACGCATGCGCAGTAGTGTTCTGCCAATGTTACGCATGCGCAGTAGTGTTCTGCCAATGTTACGCATGCGCAGTAGTGTTCTGCCAATATTACGCATGCGCAGTAGTGTTCTGTTAATGTTACGCATGCGCAGTAGTGTTCTGTCAATATTACGCATGCGCAGTAGTGTTCTATCACTGTTACGCATGCGCAGTAGTGTTCTATCACTGTTACGCATGCGCAGTAGTGTTCTGCCAATGTTACGCATGCGCAGTAGTGTTCTGCCAATATTACGCATGCGCAGTAGTGTTCTGCCAATATTACGCATGCGCAGTAGTGTTCTGCCAATGTTACGCATGCGCAGTAATGTTCTATCAATGTCAGGCATGCGCAGTAGTGTTCTATCAATATTACGCATGCGCAGTAGTGTTCTGTCAATGTTACGCATGCGCAGTAATGTTCTATCAATGTCAGGCATGCGCAGTAGTGTTCTATCAATGTTACGCATGCGCAGTAGTGTTCTGTTAATGTTACGCATGCGCAGTAGTGTTCTGCCAATATTACGCATGCGCAGTAGTGTTCTGTCAATGTTACGCATGTGCAGTAGTGTTCTGTCAATGTTACGCATGCGCAGTAGTGTTCTGCCAATATTAAGCATGCGCAGTAGTGTTCTGCCAATATTAAGCATGCGCAGTAGTGTTCTGCCAATGTTACGCATGCGCAGTAGTGTTCTATTAATATTACGCATGCGCAGTAGTGTTCTATCATTATTACGCATGGCCAGTAGTGTTATTAATTGAATATTAAAACAATACGTATTTAATATTTTTCTATAAAATATGAGAGAAAATAGGTTTAACCAATTTTATCCCTCGAAGAAGTACGTGATAATTTACTCACGATCTCCAAAAGGACATGTCAATTAAAAATTTCTTAATTTGACGTTTTAGAACTGGATCCAGTTCTCTTTTCAGAATTTATTATATTTTACTACATACTGAAAAAAGAATATACATGGGTTTTCTTGTTCACAAAGAAAAAATAAATTATAATATCAATCGAAGTTAATACAAAAAAAATAACAGTTATATTTAATACTAAAAAATTGTATATACAAAAAATATTAAATAAACTAAAAAATGTTACATAAAGCCTGATTTAATTTAGTTATATACATATATAATACTATTCTGTTGCATCTGCAAATGTTTAGTAGTAACACTGACACGTCGCTGTTAAGCTTGCACAGATGTGTTATACATAATTCCATCATCTGAAATATATAACAAAATATATTTAAAAACATGTTAAAGTAGCAGGGATGCCAGCAGGCGGAGGATTTTCGATCCCACCACGCGACCACTTCTACCCCCACTATACCTACCGGCGGAGGAAACGGAGAATACACGGCAATGATAGCCTTTTTCTGTTTTCTGTTATAAAGGTGAATACTAACCTAAACTGGGCGTAAGAGGCGCGAAATTCAAACGCATATTTAAAATCATTTAGGTAATTATTACTCTATTATTTAATAGTGATAAATTAAATCTATAAAATTTAATGAAATTAATATTTTATTATCACTTTTATTAACAACGGTAGCAAATTATTCTCAAACATATTATAATAATTATTTAAATTCATATTAATCACCAGTATTACATATTTTAATTATTACAACTATTTCTCTATTAATTTACTTTCTTTATTTAACTATTATAATTTTTTAGATTATTTAATATTAAAATATTAAAAAATAATATTTAATATTATTGAAAATATAATAATTTAATTCTCACAATGATAAAATTGTATAATTTGCATTCTTTGAAAACACTAATTTATCTCAATAAATTTTCCAGAATAAAAAATTCTGCAATATTATAAAAATAATTTTTTTACTTAAATAAACCTAAGATTATAAACATATTAAATTCTGTTACAGTTTTTATTGGCATTTTTAGATTACGTTCATTATTTTTAACAATTAATTGTGCGAACCTGAATACAATTATTTAATATTCTTTTTAATAATCACACTCTCTGTAAAAAGTCGTTCTTAATTTTATTAGTTTTTTTAGTTTCTTATTTATAATTCTATAAAATTAGCTAATTCTGATCTTTCAAAAAATTTAGTTATTACAATTAAAATAAATGTGATTTATTCTTTTATTATTAATGCAATAATTATTAATCAGGGTGTCTACTATTTTTGTTCAACAAAATTCTCGGTTATTTTCTGGTTTTTTTTCCATTAATTCTAAATTTATTTCATTTTGAACTTTAATAAATCTACAAATGGCTTCAAAATTTTTTATTAGAGTTATTATGAACAATAAAATTCTTTTGACGAGTTGCTTTAAATTTTTTGAAAATAATTTTTTTTAATAATTTTTATTAAAAAGTTTGGAAAATAATTGAATTAAACAAAGAATATTTTCAATTTGTTAAAATAATCTTATCTGTTCATAATTATAATTAAAAATTTGATTAATTCAATTTTATTAAAATGTATTGATATTAAATAAATTTCTGCAAAGAATTTTACTATAATATATAAAAGTAATTGAATCCTTTCAAAGAATGTTATTATTTATGAAAATAATTGAATTCTTGCGAAGAATTTTATTAAAATTTTTAAAAATAATACGCAGTAATAATTAATTATGTACTTGATAATACTAATAAAAATTTAATTTGCTCAAGAAATAAATAAATAAATGTCAATTATATTAACATTCAGAAATTTAAAACTATAAAAATTCAAGAGAAGCTTTATAATTATAATTCTTGAATAATAATATATTAATATAACTTTTAGAAGCAAAAAATTGATTTAAAACTTTAAGAGAGACTTTATATTTTGAAAGTAAAATTATAATTACAATGACAAACTTTCCTCGATTATTTTCGAGAAATTTAAATAAAATTCTTTAAAATAATTTAATTATTTTCAATAGAATTGAAAAATTTCAAAAATCTTATTTTTTTAGGATTTTCAATAAAATTTTGCGAAAATTTAATTCTATTAAAATATTTTAAGTGTGTATCTTTTTTAAATTAACTAATAAAAATTTTAATTATTAATCTTCGCACTAAGAAACATCAATACATTAGCATATGACTTTTTATACAATTTAATTATTTCTCAATTATTAAATTAAAATACTTTGAAAATTCGTTATGTTAAAAAGTTTTTAATGAAATTCTTAAACAAATTTAATTATTTTCAGTTGAATTTCACAAAATTTCTATTAATTCGATAATTTTTTTAAACTTATTTACATAATAAATTTGAATCAGTGACTGATTTTTTACTATAAAATTAATTATTTTTAACTAATTCAAATTTAGAGAACAGTATAAATATTTATAAAAATTGTAATAAAAAACGACTTTTAAAAAAAGTATCTAAAAAACAAACAAATATTAAAATAATTTAAATTACTGTCTATAAAATACAAAAAATTTTTAGTTTTTAATTAACATGCATGTATATTAATAATTTAATAATAAATAAAAATTTAATTTGCTCAAGAAATAAATAAATAAATGTCAATTATATTAACATTCAGAAATTTAAAACTATAAAAATTCAAGAGAAGCTTTATAATTATAATTCTTGAATAATAATATATTAATATAACTTTTAGAAGCAAAAAATTGATTTAAAACTTTAAGAGAGACTTTATATTTTGAAAGTAAAATTATAATTACAATGACAAACTTTCCTCGATTATTTTCGAGAAATTTAAATAAAATTCTTTAAAATAATTTAATTATTTTCAATAGAATTGAAAAATTTCAAAAATCTTATTTTTTTAGGATTTTCAATAAAATTTTGCGAAAATTTAATTCTATTAAAATATTTTAAGTGTGTATCTTTTTTAAATTAACTAATAAAAATTTTAATTATTAATCTTCGCACTAAGAAACATCAATACATTAGCATATGACTTTTTATACAATTTAATTATTTCTCAATTATTAAATTAAAATACTTTGAAAATTCGTTATGTTAAAAAGTTTTTAATGAAATTCTTAAACAAATTTAATTATTTTCAGTTGAATTTCACAAAATTTCTATTAATTCGATAATTTTTTTAAACTTATTTACATAATAAATTTGAATCAGTGACTGATTTTTTACTATAAAATTAATTATTTTTAACTAATTCAAATTTAGAGAACAGTATAAATATTTATAAAAATTGTAATAAAAAACGACTTTTAAAAAAAGTATCTAAAAAACAAACAAATATTAAAATAATTTAAATTACTGTCTATAAAATACAAAAAATTTTTAGTTTTTAATTAACATGCATGTATATTAATAATTTAATAATAAATTTTAAATTTATTAAATAATAAAATTATATATTTAATTATAAAACAATAAAAAACTAATAAAATTAAGCACGACTTTTTACAGAGAGTGTGATTATTAAAAAGAATATTAAATAATTGTATTAAGGTTCGCACAATTAATTGTTAAAAATAATAGATAATAATAAATAATAGAGTAATAATTACCTAAATGATTTTAAATATGCGTTTGAATTTCGCGCCTCTTACGCCCAGTTTAGGTTAGTATTCACCTTTATAACAGAAAACAGAAAAAGGCTATCATTGCCGTGTATTCTCCGTTTCCTCCGCCGGTAGGTATAGTGGGGGTAGAAGTGGTCGCGTGGTGGGATCGAAAATCCTCCGCCTGCTGGCATCCCTGTAAAGTAGTTGATTTAATTATTAAGATATATGTAAAAACCCAATATACACTATTACCTGTAGGATTACTACATAAGATATTTTGGATTATCTTATATAAATGCATTATTTAATTATTGCTCTTCAATGGTTTTTATTATTTCTTATAATTATTATTTTGTTGTCATTTAAAGACGCAGCCGATATTGTTCAGCGCTGTCTTTTAATATTGTACTTTGATAGGTTTTATCATTATTGGTTATTAATTCAGCCTTCCTTAAAAGACGCAGCCGATATTATTCAGCGCTGTCTTTTAATATTGTACTTTGATAGGTTTTATCATTATTGGTTATTAATTTAGTCTTCCTTAAAAGACGCAGCCGATATTGTTCAGCGCTGTCTTTCATTTTTGCTCTTTAATTGTTTTTATTATTTTTTGTCATTAATTTAGTATTCCTTAAAAGACGCAGCCGATATTGTTCAGCGCTGTCTTTCATTTTTGCTCTTCAATTGTTTTTATTATTTTTTGTCATTAATTTAGTATTCCTTAAAAGACGCAGCCGATTTTCTTCAGCGCAGTCATTCATTTTTTTTAATACATAGTTAACCTTGCTCATTTCAAGATCATTGCTGTTTTTTATTGTATATAATTATTAAACCTCAAAATGTTGTTCATGGGTGCAATATTAATCTAAAACTTCAGTATAAACAATGTTTTTAACATAGTATTCTTTATTATTATTATCATCAGTAATACGTGAATTTGCTGTTAATAGTACTTTTAGATTATTTTTAGATTTTACTCTCGACACACCAACATAAAATTGTCCATGACTAAATACATGTGATGGTAAGTATAATCCTACTTTTTTAAATGATTGGCCTTGAGATTTGTTTATCGTCAAAGCAAATCCTAGTCTTATGGGGAATTGTTTTCTCGACATTTTAAAGGGTATTTCTTCATTCGAAGGAGACAATGTTATTCGCGGCAATATAACAATTTCATTTTTATAATTTCCGGTAAGTATTTCGGCATAAATGGTATAGTTTTCTAATTTTATGATTCTTAATCTTGTTCCATTACAAAGTCCTTTTTCTAAATTAACATTTCTTAATAGTATTACTATTGCTCCTATCTTTAAATTTAATTTATGAGGTGGTAGTCCATTTGGAGTTAGTGTATTTAAAACTTCGGTTGGTACTAGTGTACTTAATGTATTATCTTCTTCATCTTCCTCACAGAAATCTATACTTAAATATTCCCTACTTTCACCATTAATTCTTTCAAGAATTTCATTGTTTAATTCAAATACATCATTATTCCGCGGCGCTAATATGACCTTTTCGTGTATATCAAGTTCATTTGGATTGATTTCATTACCATAAATTTCTGTTACTATGTCACTATTGCATATTATTTCACTAGGCAATAATTTTGCTTGATTTTCTTCTTCAAAGAAGTTATTAGATTTTCCATTTCCAACCTCTAAGAGCCATAAGTTGAAATCTTTATCATCATTACATAGTCTTATATTTTCACTTAACGTAAAACATTGAAAATTTGACCATAAATTGCTTCTCTTAACACAGTTATTTACAATTAGTGTTCTGTTTCCATGTCTAACAATTGGCAATGTTTGTCTGAAATCACCTGAAGTAATTATAATTTTGTTGCCGAAACTTTTATTTTTGTCACATAAGTCTTTTAATAACCTATCTACAGCTTCAAATGCATATTTGGAAGTCATTGTTATCTCATCCCAAATTATAACTTTACAATTTTTAATTTTATTACCTTCAATTGTGTTTGATCGTATATTGCATGTTGTTTGTTCGTTTATTGTTAACGGTAACTTGAATACTGTGTGTACAGTTTTACCATTAATTAATAAATTTGCTGCTATTCCTGTCCATGCCACAGCTAAAACAGGAATTTTATTCATATTGAAATATCCAATTAATACATTGAGTAAATAGCTTTTCCCACAACCTCCAGGACCATCAATGAAAAAATTTCTGTTTTCTATATTTTCATTATTAACTGCATTTATCACAGAATCAAATATATATTTTTGACTTTCAGTTAAAGAGTTAAAAAGTCTTTCATTATCACTGTCGTTTGTAAGTTGAAAATTAAAGTGACTGTTAAGTATTTGAAAGTCGGACATATTTTTTATTGTTGGCAAATTAAAATCGTGTAACGAAAAGGAATTCATTATTAAAATATTATTAATTGTTTGTAATGCCCACAACTCTCCTTCATCTTGTTGCATTCTAGGAAAATAAAAATGCATTTTATACTTTTCATACAATTCTCTAGCATTAATTGGATTATGATATATACATATGTAAGCAAAAAGTTCACAAATTGCTTTCGGTAATTGTATTTTGCAAGCTTCATTAAGACATTTATTGCATTCATCGTCAGTTGATATTAATTGCCTTTCTTTAGCGGCTTCAAAAAATGTCGGAAAAACAACATTATTAACTGTTCGTATATCCGAAAATGATGTAGGACCTTTCACATGCAATAGCAGTAATCGAAGATGGAATTTTTCACGTTGACGTGGACTAACTAAATAAATTCTACTTATGATAGGTTTCCTTGAAATTTTTCGTTTAGTCCATTTTTTTGTACTTTTATTAAAAACATAGTGCTGAGGGATATCAAGATATAGCAAACTCCTCGCTTCTACATCAATTTTATTTAATTCAAACCATGCAGTAAGTGTAGTATGGACTTTCTTATTTAAAAATTGTTCTTCTTGACCTTCTTTAAAATATACGTTCTGTTCGTTTTCATTATGAATAGCTAATCTATATATTGTATGTGACAAATCATGAAGTGGAAACTCAAATATCCTATACATTGCTTCCGGAGGACATACATATCTTGTATTTATATATTGTTTTATTTCATCATATACAATACTTTCTTCATTAATATTATTTGACCCTTTGCTTTCCTCATTTTCAATAACTGTTGTATTAGGGATACTTTTCATTTCGATAAGAGCACAGTCATGTCCTTTATAACAATATTTAAATAAATATTTAACTGAATGTAATGATGAAAATATAGGTTCCACGTTAATATGAGCATTTAATTTTAAAAGCAAATAAGGATTGTAGGGCACTACAAATCTATTATCAGCAATTCTTGTTTTTGAATATATTATAGATTTACCATCATTTCTTCGTCTATACATGGGATAACCTGTATTATTAAATTCCGTTTCATTAGTGAATTGCTTTGGAAAATTTTTTGAACACTTTTTAGTATTTGTGTTCATACAAGGTGAATTCATATTTTGCTTACCACAAGGTCCATGTATCATAAATTGTTTAACTATATTAAATAAACGTGTATTAGTTTTTTCATCGGGTATTTCTGCCATAATTAATTTATCAACATCATCTGTTGTCTGAATCTTGTCATTTTTATGTAAATACAATAATAAATGCATATGTGGTAGACCTCTCTTTTGAAATTCAATAACATATGTGTAAGCAATGCACATTCCAAAAACTTTTTTTTTAATAACTTCATTCATTAATTCTTTTACTTTTAAATTAAATATTCTACTAACTATATCTGGCCGACTTAAAACATCTTCATTTTCTTTAATATTATTAATAATTTCTTTCCATTTTGGATTGCACGTCATAGTTATAAATAAATCAGGTTTACCAAATTTTTGAACTAAACAAATTGCATCGCTAAAATTTTGTTGTAACGCTCTAGGACTGCCAGTAAAAGAAGACGGCAAAATAAACATTTTTCCAATTTGTATATTTTCTTTTTGTTCTTTTTTTTTATGCAGGTAGTCCATTAATCCTGAATATAGTTCCGTTCTTAAAACATGTTGTTGTTGCCTTATATAATATAATCGTCCACTTTCAATTTTTACAAAAGCATCAACCACATACTGTTGGGTCAATTTTCCCGAATTCAGAATGACGTTAAAATCATCTCTAACACTAAATTTGTATGAATAAAACTGCAATGCTGTAATATTGTTTTTTTTGTCATTTGAGACTAAATTTGGCATCCAACCGTTACCACCTGAAGGATACATTAGCGGATATGTCATTGGATCTACATGTCTACTTATAGAAGGAATGCTAATTGGTTTATCAAATTTAGAATATATACAAAAATCACGTTCAATTGGAGGTTCACCATCTTCATCTACAAAAACAACTGCTACTTCATTTGCTGTTGGCAGATTATATCTATTTTTATCAAAATTATAATTCCTTTTTAAAATCATTTTTATTTCACGTGGAAAAGTATTATTATCTTGACATAATTTATGTTCTTCTTTTTCTACTTCGTACATCATCTTATATGATTTAGCATATGGACTACATTTTCTGAATACATTTTCCAGAAAACGTAATATATCAATTCTGCATTCATTATTATCTGTTTTACGAAATTCTGTTGCTAATTCATTGTCAATTATATATAGTTGACCATATTTTCTTCTTTCATTATTTGTAGGATGTAGTGAGTAAGCGCTATGGTAAATTTGACCACAAATTTTAAATACTTGAGGTCCTTTATTCTGTAATGGAACATATGTGGCAACGAAACTTGCAAAAGCTACCGCATTATTATAGTGTCTTATATTTTTTCTGTAGTGTATGCTTTCATTTGAATCACCACAAAGCAATTCTTTTAATTCTGTAGGATATAATGGATCTTCTGCCAAGCTAATTTTACCTTTATGACAACATGTACTAAACTTTTTATCTTTTGGCATTTCCAACATAAAATGTTTAGCATTACAAAATTCACAAATAATATTCATTTCACCTAAAAAATTTTCTTGAATAGAAACTTCATCTTTTAACATTGCAATATATTTCAAATTTTCAATGTCATCTTTTACTTTTATTTTATTATTATCACAAAAGTTTCCATTTTTATATTTTAACTTTTTTAAGTCTACATTTTCTATATCATTACTATTATCATTAGTTTGAATTTTTCTTTTTTTAAGATTTTCTCGATATTTCTTGCACTTTTCTATATTTTTTAGTTTCATTTCTTCACTTTTATTTTCGCGATTTTTTTTACATTTGTTTTTATTTTTTAATTGCATTTCTTCACTATTAATTTCATTTTGAATTATCCTATAGTTTTTACATTTTGATTTATTTTTTGATTTAATTTCTTTTTGATTAATTTCATTTTGAATTTCACGATAACTTTTGCATTTATTAACATTCTTAAAATGTTCATTTTCTTTGTTAATTTGCATCTTTACATCTCTATATTTCTGACATTTGTTTTTATTTTTCAATTTTAATTCTTCATTACTTTTCATAATTTCACGATATTCTTTACATTTATTTTTATTATTTAACTGTAGAATTTTGTCATCTTTCCTACATTCTCGATATTTTTGACACTTTTCTTTATTCTTTAATTGCTTTTTCTGTTCATTCTTAACCTTATCTATTTTATAATAGTTTTGACTCGTTTCTTTATTTTTCAATTCCAAATTTTGACATTCTGGTTTTTCACCATTTACTTTTATTAGATTTTTTAAATTACTTTTTATATTATCAATTTTTGCCAAGTTAATTTTAATGTTATAATTGTTCTTAACAATGTGACACGTATTAAAATTTGAAATTTTAAAGTAATCATATTTCATAATTTGATGATTTTCTAATGGTTGAGATACAGAAATAATATTATGCGTGTTTAAGGTAGATAATACTGGAAACATTTGTAATGTATTCGTTTCAAATATGTACAATAAATGCTTTCTCATATCAGGAATTGAAAATGTTAAAGAACATGGACATATGTTATTAATAATTGCTGTAACAAAAGCAATAGCAAATACTCCACAATCGAAATTGTTCGTTTGATATTGAACTTTTTCAAATACAATTTTTAAATTAGTATGGTCTGAAAATAAATTTTGAAGGTATATTTGATGATCAGGATGTAATTCGCCACTATTTGCACTATTATAAACATGAACAACATTTGAATTATAATATATACATATCCAATGGCCTTTGTCTTTTTTATTTTTTTCACATGAAAATAGAATTTGAACATAATTAGTACCCAGTGGTATCTTCCTAATATTTGATGGTATTTGTAATAATAGTGGTGATTGCATTGAATAATTTGAGTTTAACATTACAATGTTATTAAATTCATGTATGTGAATATCATGCAGCATGCTTTTTTCTAAAGAAAAATCACCTGTCCCTTGGACAATTAATTTGTCTTCAAATGTTAAACCCATAATTATTAATCTATAGACAAAATGAGCAATTAAATGTTTCTAATAATTTTAGTTTTTTTAAAACTCGAAAAATAATCTGTAAATAAAATATTCATTATTAATAAAATAGTTGTAAAAATTAATTTGAGGTAAGTTTACTTTCTTTAGCAAATTAAAAAAAAAATTTTGCTAGAAAGTTAGCAAAGGAGATACAGTTTCAGGGCATATATTATTAATTATGTTATATGAACCATTTTTCCATTTACAGACGTAAAGGAATTAATTAATTTCGTACTCTTTGAAATATTTGAATTTTTCTTAAAAATTGGATTTTTTGAAATTTAAACCAACGTAGAGACTAAACTTCTAAATGGATATGTAAAATACTCTAGAATACTATTAATTGAGTTAAAATCTCGACCAAAAAAGAAGTCGCTCTTACAATGAGTAAAGTGATTCGGAAGTGTAAAAGTAGTGTAAAATTTAAATTTTAAAGGTAATTTATTTTTTTCCTACTACTTTGAACATTGAAATTGATTATATTAGTTTAGTTAAGTGATAATTTTGACTAAAAAAAAATTGGGGTGGCTGCCATAAAAAGTTGCATGTCATCATGAGTGAACCACTGTTTATAACCATGAGTGGACTGCCTGTTTTTTATATTTTTAATGACAGTTTACTCTTTTTATGAATATAAATTGACGAAAAATTAGCTTTTTTGAAAAGTAAATTGTTTTTTCCAAATAAAAAAAATCAAAGCTATTATGGTATAAACACTTATCTAGGGATCTAAACTAAATCTTGGAATAGAAACCTCCTATTAATTTGCTTTCATAAAGAATTTTTAAGAAAAAAGCTTAGGCGGTGACATTACCCTAATTAAAAATTATGGATTTTCAAATCTTCATTATATCCAAAATATTCAATGAAAATTGTTTAAAAAACATTTTTAATATTTTTTTCTAATTCTACATATAACGATAACTTTTTTAAAAAACATCGTACAGTAATTTAAAAAACCGCTGTCAAGTTGTATATTTTTTTCAAAATTTTGGTGCTCATTTCATGAACACTTTGCTTTCTCATAGAGATAATAATAATAGAAATATATGAATAACTTTTTATAAATATAGTAAAAGTGATTTAATTTTGGGTCAATAAATGTCTTTTTAAATACCCTACAAGATATGTTATAACAGTTTAATAGTTAAACAAAAAAGTTGAGAAAATGTCATTTCCCACAATTTTTGGTTTTTAAAATACTGCAAAAAATGGCGTCTAAAAATAAGACGTTTAGACGTTTATAATCGTCTTATGTAGATAAGCGTCTTATTTGAGCGTCTTAAATGAAAAACATAACCGCCAAATACATGCATTTTAAAAGGCAAATAAGACGCTTATAAACGTCTAAAATGTGACCACGTAAACGTCTTAAACCAAGACGCTTTTTTTTTACAAAAATAGGTCAATCGAAGCGTTTTTTAATGCTCTACAAGTTGGTAACGATAATTTTAAAGTTACTTCTACATTTTTCATCATTTTCAAAAAAGTTTTAAGACCAAAAAAACGGTATTTGTATGTAACAAAAAATAGTTTGCTTTTTCAAATTGAAACAAAAAAATTAAGAATATAATCAAAATGGAATATTATGCAGTCAAGGGAAAGGAACAAAAAGAACTCAGTGTTTAACAAAATTAATGTTTAATAAAAATTAGTTTGTTTTTTCGATTTTAAACGAAAAAAATTAAAATTAGATGCAACGTAAAAATTTTAAAGCACGTCGTGTTGCCGGTGAAAAATCTTAATTAAATTTTGGTACCGGACCGGCACAGGGCCATTATTAACATTTTTGCTGTCAGAATTTCTGTGCCGGTAGAAAATAATACCATCTAAATCTGAATGAGTGAAAATTTCAATGAATAATTGGATCTAATAAATATTACTTTAAATCAATTAGGAAAATTACTTGATTCAATAATGCATGGTTTTTAATTCAATTAAATATTTATTTGCATCAATAAAATAATTTTTTTTAAAGAACTAAACATTTATTTGTATCAAATATGCAATTATTCTTTATAATTAATTATTTTAATTGAGACTAATACTTTAATTGCGTCAAATAATTAATTATATAGCCAAATACCAAAATTATTTGCATCAAAACAAAGCAGTTTTGGATTCAAATAAATCTCAATTTGTATTAAAGAAATGAATCTTTTTCCATTTCCAAACGTAAAAGAAATATAAAAATAATAAAAAGCAATTTGGAAAATTATATCAAGATTCGTGGTAGAGAATTGTTGCTAAGTAAAAAATTTAAACCGTGAATAGGGTAAACCAAACAGTAGTCAGACACTTTTTCAATTTTGAATAGCTATAAAACCGTATGAGATAAAAATATTTTGTTTGTTGCTAATCATTTCTAAGTTGATCATAAACAAATCTAAGCTTTTGTAATTGAAAAAAATCTTTTTTTACAGTTTTTGAAAGCTTTTTTAAGTGGCCGATTACTGTCGGATTCTTACTTATTTATTTACTAATTTTTTTAACGAATAAAAACTTATTTTTATAAACATAGTTTTAATAGTTTTGTGTGATCGTAAGATAAAGAAAAAATAAATAAAATAAAAGGAAGAATTATAATAAGGTTATTCAATTTTTTGGTTACTTTTATAGAAAGAAAAATAAAATAATAAAAGAAATAATTATAATAAGGTTATTCAATTTTTTGGATACTTTTATATAATTGAAGCAAAGAAAACTAAACTTCTAAACGTATTTGTAAATATTTTGGAATATTATTTATTAATTGGTTTAAAATCTTGATATCTATATTTCAAGAAATTTCAAAACATTTCATATTTTTTGAAATATTTAGATTTTTCCGAAAACAATTAAATTTTTTAAATTTAGACAAACGTAGAGCCTACACTGAAAATAAAATATTTTTGTTTTAAGAGCATTTCTCTTATTTGAATGCATATATTCTTCTTGTATATGGATTTATCATTTTCATACAAGAATTTCTTTTTAAGACGTTACATAAGTCAAAACGATCCGTATTACGATAATGATTATTGTTGGTTTAAATTATGTTTAAAATTTTATTTTTTAGAATTATTAATTATTGTTAATTATTATTATTAATTATTTTTTGAAATATGTAATTAAAGAAATTCAAAATTAAATAAAACAAAACATTTTTTTAATAACAATTTTTTATATTTTTTTATTAATTGCAAAGACTCGCGTTTTTTAAAATTCAAAATAGCAGAACTAATGTGGAGGTAAAAGTTTGAAAAATTTATTGGATTTACTCAGAATTTCTTATTAAACTAATCTTAAAAAAAAATTTTTTAAATAAATTATAAAAAGAAAATTTTAATAAATTATTAATTTAATTTCTATAAACATATTTTTGGAAAATATTGGGATGCGATTATGTAAAAATTGATAGACTGACTTTTGTTTCTTTAAAAGTACTAAAATTTTTAGTTATCGATTACTTAATATTATTGATATTATTGATTATTTGATCTCATGAGTTTAAAAAATGACATCCGTATGTGTGTGTCCGTATGTAAATATCTCGAAATAATGAAGAGCTTTAGAGATGAATTTTTTTTAAAACTTTATGGTCTCACGTGTGGACATAAAATGAGAGTAATTTGTGATAGATTAATACAGTTTAACTATAATTTATTTATATTATCAATCAAGCTTCTTATATTCTCAGAGCAAACCCATTATTAGTCAAGAGCTGTACATTTAAATATTTGAATTTTTCGCTGATTAAGAATTATAATTACGAAAGAACATTTCGACCATATCAGCAAATAGTGAATCAAAGACTTCAATTGACATCTAATAGATGTCACTATTCAAATATTTATTAACATATCACATTAAAATTTATTTTTTAAAACTTTTTTTTAGAAAAAAGAAATATATAGTAGGACGATTATTTTTTTAATTAAATTATTACTAAATATGTCATTTACTTTCAGAAATTAAAATATTATGTTGTTTCTTTAACATTTTTATTAATTTTTTTATTTATTTCATATATGTAAACTACATTAACCCATTAAAATTAAATATAAAAAACAAAAAGCAATTAATAATCTTTTGAAAATGAAAATATTAATTAAAAGAAATAAAAAATCATAATTATTAATGACTTACAATATGTAATTGTATTTATTTATTCTGTAATAAATTAAATAAAATTTTAAATAATTAAAATTAATATAATTATATTACTATTTAATATTATAATACAAAATAAAATATTTACAAACATAAATCAATAATACATTTATAAAAATTATTTATTATATATGATTAAAATATCTTACTTGGAATAATAATAATAAAACAGTTTCACGTTCTGTAGAATTCAATTTTTTTTACACAAAATTATATTTAACTTTTAAACTCTAAATGATAGATTTACATTTTTGTAAGCAGTATATCTCAATCAAGTTTAAACAGTTACAAATTATATTGATAATTCTATTATACAAGAATTCCCCTAATTCATTTCTATAATAACAAAGAAATAAGAATATTTTGAATAAAGTATAAACATTAGTATCGATTTGAAATTGAAACAGTAAACACGCATCATGAAACACAATAAACGAAATTTAGAATCTGATGACCATGGTTTCTCTCATAATTTAAATAAAGAAAAAAAAATAAAAATTGATAGTTTCATGGATATACAAAATACAATATCAGAGTAAGTTCTATAATTTTTAAATTATAATTTTATAATTTTTTTTTTTATTAATTTCGACATAATTATACAACATATTAACAACAAATTTTAAAAGTTTATTTTCTATATATTATAATGCTAATTATTTTATTTAATTATATATGGAAATAATACAAAATGTTGCCTTTGTACAAAACAAAATGACAGAAACGTGTTTGCTTATATTTTTTTTAAATCATGTAGAAACTTTATAAAGCTACATAATTTATTTTTATTAATACAAAAGTTTAAAAAATGAATTGAAGGGTGCACTAAAACAAAGCTGTATCCTCCAACACGACACTTCAACTTTTAGAGCTAAATATTAATAATTTATAATTAAAATCAGTTTATTAATCACAAAAAATTTTTTATAATGATCACAAACTTTAACTAAATAAGAATTTCTTACATATTTAACCATTTATTTTACAAAAAAAGACTTCTGACTTTAAATTTGGTGCAAATATAATCTACGAAAAATTGGCGGATAATTCATTGTTTTAGTGCACCCTTCAATTATTATTAATATGTTTTTAATAAATTATAGCTTTTTAAATAAAAATTTATTATTTTTTTAATTTTTAAAATATTAGAAAATGTAAGATTTGTGCAAAGTATATTATCTAATTTTGTTACATGATAATGGTTTAAATACCCTTACTGTTTAATCAGCAATAAACTAAGTTGCCTAATTTTTATTTGCATAATAGAATTATTTTGTTACTTTCAAAAATTGTTATTAAACAAAAATAATATTAACTTACAAAAATAATATTAACTTCCAAAAATTAATTTAAAAAGTAATAAATCATTATCTTTAATCATTAGAAACATAGAAGATTGGTGTTTTTCAAATTTTTTCGGTTTTTAAATATATTTAATTAAATAATACATTACTTAATGCATAATTAATATAATGCACTATAATTTTTATTATTATTTAATTTTTTTGTTTTAAAACATTTTTTTGGTTTATAGATGGGTTATTCGTTGCAAAATTGTGAATAAATCAAACATTAAGTCGTATAAAAGTGGAAAATTATTTTCTATCGATTTAATAGATTCTTCAAGTCAATTTCGATGTACTTTCTTTGACGATGCGGTTGATAAATTTTTTGAAATTGTGCAGGTAATTTGGTTGTTTTTTAATATTATGAACTCAAAATATTATGATATTAAATTTTTTTTTTGTTAAAATAAACTTCTTTTTTTAATAATAGATCGGTAAGCAGTACATTTTGTCAAAATTCTATGTATCAACACCTCATCCAAAATTTAATGTATTCAATAATAGAATTGAAATCCAAATGAAAACTGATTCGTCGATCAAAGAAAATGATGAAAATGATATTTTCCTTCCTGACAACATGTATACTTTTAAAACCATCGAGGAAATTAAATTAATGGAAACAGGAACATTTACAGGTAAGAAGTACATAATGGAATAAAACATACAAAATAAAATATATATGTAATAAATAAAAGTAATAACAATTAATAACAATTAAATTTGCAGATCTAAAAGCGAAAATCTTTCACATAAATGAAATTGAAGAAATTGTTCTTAAAACTGGAACAAAATTCGTAAAAAGATCTGTAACAATAGTCGACGAGTTAAACGAAAAAGTAAGATTGAATTCAGTATATGTAATTTAAATATAATTTGTTTGCATAATTTTATTTTAAATAAATTTAAAAACATTTTTATTTTCAGATTGATTTTGCATTATGGCGTGAGAATGCACAAAATTTTTCGATGAATGTTGATGATGACATTATTATTAAAGGCGGAAAGGTCCTATTTTACAATAACATTGCCTACATTTCTATAATAAATTCATCAATTATAACACTTAATGAAGGTTCTGAAAATGATTAAATTACAATTTCTTAGTTCCTTAGAACCATTTCATTGTAGATTAATCGATTTTTCTTTATTATAATTTCAAAGAAAATTATATTTTGAGTTATTCCTACGCGTTTTGGAATAAAAAAAATAGAAATAGCTCCTACGATATATAAAAGAAATAAATTATTATATAATACATATTTTCTTTTTGAAAAAGTCATAACTGTGACAGTTTGATGTTAATTGTTTTTTATATAGATATATTTCGTTAACAAATATGGTTTGAAAGCAATTAAATCATATTTAGAGAGCAGTGTAACTGCAAATGTTACTGTTTAAGAAATAAAATAAAAAGAAATGTAGATTTCTATTATTTGTTAACAAAAAATTTTCAATTCAAAAAAATTAATAAATTATATAATAGAAAGGAATTCTATTGATTTATAAGTAAATAGCGATAAGTATCCAATTTATTGTAATTAACGTATATACACTATAAATTTGTAATATTTTACTAATTATTAAATGGAATTTAATTTATAAATTAACTGTTATAATCGAATTAATTATAATAAATCAATGATATAAAATGACAATTATTAATGATTGTTTATTACTTTTATTTAATACTATGTGAAAAATTGTAATTGAAAAGAATTTTAATTAGATGAATAAAATAAAATTAATTAATAAAATTAATGTAATTTATAAAACATATCGAAAAAAATTATTGATTGTAATAAAAACATTTAAATTTAATTTAATATTATAAAAAGAATAATTACTTTTTCTCCTTCTAAATGCAGCATGTTGATAATTCTGAAAATGACCTTTATATCGCTTTGAATTGTAGAAATTTTTAAATAGGTCTGTAAATAGCAGACGATTGAGATTGTCTATGTTCTTCATTATGTCTCACATTTTTTGAATGCTTCGTATTTCTTTCATTCTCATCATGCTTAGAAGAATGATCTTCTGTCTTGTCATTATTATTATTTGCTTCTTCTTCCCCTATAATATTAATTAAAATTAATTAATCATATTATTATAAGTGGCATTAATTAGTTTTAAAACGTTTCAAAAATAGTAATGTGTCTAACGAACTAAGAATTTGTAAATAACCTGAAATAAACCGGAAATTTGGTACAATCACGCAAAACGGAGTAAATATAAGGAATTTTCATTAAAAGAATATGTTTTAAATTTTTTTACATAAATTTCATTCGTTACAATTAAAAGCTTAGTATATTATTTTTTAAACTATTTTTTAAAAATTATTAAACGATAATTTTTACTACTTTTCTCCATGTAATTTTATAAAAAGGAATTAATAAATTTCTATGATAGAAAAAGCAACAATTTTTTTTTTCAAATATACTAATAACGTCAATACACGTGATATTAAAATTATAAGTGAAATTTTGTTATTTTATGTCCTTTTTTTACAAAAACTTATTAAATTGTCAACTAAATAGACACAGTGAATATGTCTTTTTAACAAAATTAAAAAATATAATCTATTGTAATTATCAATTATAATAAAAAAAAAGTTAAAGAATAAGGATATTTAAATTAATTTAAATTAATGCAATGTATTTAAAAATTGATATATTTATAAATTAAAAATAATATTAAAATATAATTTATTTAATTTTAAAAGTTTAAAGTTTCAATAATTATAATTTAGAATTAAAATATTAGTAATTTAAAAATTCTAGATAATTTATAATTGACAAAAATATCATTATATTAAAAAAATAGATAAATTAAATATAATAATTAAGAATGTCATATAATTATCTTTAACTTAAATAACTTAAATAACTTGAATAAACAGTTAATTAAATAAATGTAAATGAAACAGTTAATTTATAAATTAAATTCCATTTAATAATTAGTAAAATATTACAAATTTATAGTGTATATACGTTAATTACAATAAATTGGATACTTATCGCTATTTACTTATAAATCAATAGAATTCCTTTCTATTATATAATTTATTAATTTTTTTGAATTGAAAATTTTTTGTTAACAAATAATAGAAATCTACATTTCTTTTTATTTTATTTCTTAAACAGTAACATTTGCAGTTACACTGCTCTCTAAATATGATTTAATTGCTTTCAAACCATATTTGTTAACGAAATATATCTATATAAAAAACAATTAACATCAAACTGTCACAGTTATGACTTTTTCAAAAAGAAAATATGTATTATATAATAATTTATTTCTTTTATATATCGTAGGAGCTATTTCTATTTTTTTTATTCCAAAACGCGTAGGAATAACTCAAAATATAATTTTCTTTGAAATTATAATAAAGAAAAATCGATTAATCTACAATGAAATGGTTCTAAGGAACTAAGAAATTGTAATTTAATCATTTTCAGAACCTTCATTAAGTGTTATAATTGATGAATTTATTATAGAAATGTAGGCAATGTTATTGTAAAATAGGACCTTTCCGCCTTTAATAATAATGTCATCATCAACATTCATCGAAAAATTTTGTGCATTCTCACGCCATAATGCAAAATCAATCTGAAAATAAAAATGTTTTTAAATTTATTTAAAATAAAATTATGCAAACAAATTATATTTAAATTACATATACTGAATTCAATCTTACTTTTTCGTTTAACTCGTCGACTATTGTTACAGATCTTTTTACGAATTTTGTTCCAGTTTTAAGAACAATTTCTTCAATTTCATTTATGTGAAAGATTTTCGCTTTTAGATCTGCAAATTTAATTGTTATTAATTGTTATTACTTTTATTTATTACATATATATTTTATTTTGTATGTTTTATTCCATTATGTACTTCTTACCTGTAAATGTTCCTGTTTCCATTAATTTAATTTCCTCGATGGTTTTAAAAGTATACATGTTGTCAGGAAGGAAAATATCATTTTCATCATTTTCTTTGATCGACGAATCAGTTTTCATTTGGATTTCAATTCTATTATTGAATACATTAAATTTTGGATGAGGTGTTGATACATAGAATTTTGACAAAATGTACTGCTTACCGATCTATTATTAAAAAAAGAAGTTTATTTTAACAAAAAAAAAATTTAATATCATAATATTTTGAGTTCATAATATTAAAAAACAACCAAATTACCTGCACAATTTCAAAAAATTTATCAACCGCATCGTCAAAGAAAGTACATCGAAATTGACTTGAAGAATCTATTAAATCGATAGAAAATAATTTTCCACTTTTATACGACTTAATGTTTGATTTATTCACAATTTTGCAACGAATAACCCATCTATAAACCAAAAAAATGTTTTAAAACAAAAAAATTAAATAATAATAAAAATTATAGTGCATTATATTAATTATGCATTAAGTAATGTATTATTTAATTAAATATATTTAAAAACCGAAAAAATTTGAAAAACACCAATCTTCTATGTTTCTAATGATTAAAGATAATGATTTATTACTTTTTAAATTAATTTTTGGAAGTTAATATTATTTTTGTAAGTTAATATTATTTTTGTTTAATAACAATTTTTGAAAGTAACAAAATAATTCTATTATGCAAATAAAAATTAGGCAACTTAGTTTATTGCTGATTAAACAGTAAGGGTATTTAAACCATTATCATGTAACAAAATTAGATAATATACTTTGCACAAATCTTACATTTTCTAATATTTTAAAAATTAAAAAAATAATAAATTTTTATTTAAAAAGCTATAATTTATTAAAAACATATTAATAATAATTGAAGGGTGCACTAAAACAATGAATTATCCGCCAATTTTTCGTAGATTATATTTGCACCAAATTTAAAGTCAGAAGTCTTTTTTTGTAAAATAAATGGTTAAATATGTAAGAAATTCTTATTTAGTTAAAGTTTGTGATCATTATAAAAAATTTTTTGTGATTAATAAACTGATTTTAATTAAGGGAATTTAAACCATTATGACGTCACATATTTAGAACAAATGCTTTGAACAAACTGTGACGTCATAATTGTTCCAATGCCCTTAAATTGTTGTTAAAATTTCAATTATTTTCAAAAGTTTTCTAAAATTCAATAATTTTCAATATCTACTATTTCAATAAAATTTTCCAAAAGAATTCCATTATTAAAAAAAAATTGAATGAAATTCTTCGCAAACATTCAATTATTTTCATAAATAATAAAAATTTTTACAGGAATTCAATTATTTACAAATTTCTTTTATAAATTTCTTCGCAATGTATTATTTAATTAAATATGTGACGCTCCACGAGAAAAGGGACCTTATGACAAGAGTAAATAAGGTCCCTTTTCTCGTGGAGCGTCACATATATTTAAAAACAGAAAAAAATTTGAAAAACACTATAATCTTCGATTTTTATAATTGAAAATAATGATTTATTATTTTTTTATTTAATTTTTTAAAATTAATATTATTTTTGTTTAATAACAATTTTTGAAAGTAACAAAATAATTATATTATAATATTTTAAAAACACAAGTAATAATTAAATTTTAAAATTAAAAAACTTACTCTGACATAATTTTTTGTATATCCTCGAAACTACTAACTTTTATTTTTTGTTCTTCATTTAAATCTTTAATTAAACTATTCTCTCCAGATTCTAACTTTCGTTTATTGCGTCCCATGATGTGTGTCTACTGTTTCAATTTCCAATCGATAATAAAGTTTATGCTTCATTCAAAATATTTTTTTTCGTATATACGAATGAATTAGGGGAATTCTTGTATTATAGAATTATTATTATTATTGTATACTGTACCTATTTAAACTTCGATGAAAATATAATAATATATTTAAAATTTATTATCTTTTATTATGAGTTGAATCTATATTTAAGAAAATAACAAAAAATCTCGTAGAAGAATCATTAACGACATGTATATTTAATTTTTAAATAATTATTTATACAATTTAACATTTATAAAATCAAGTTCATTCATGTGAATTGAAAGAATAAAATGTTATTATATAATAATATGTTTCTAAAAATAAATATTTAGGTAAAATGTGAATTTTTCTACTTTAATTGTAATTTAGGTAATTTATAAATTATAATACAAAATATATCATTTATAGACATCAAACAATTCGTTTTGATGCAAAGAATAAATTTTTTATTCGTTTTCAAAAAAATAATAATAAAAAATAATTACACTGTAAAAAAAGGGAGTTAAATTTTAACTCCCCCGGGGGGTCTATAAAAGTCGCACCCATTGGGGAGTTAATGCCAGGGGAGTTAAATAAAGAGAGTTAAAATTTAACACCCAAAACCTAACTTCCCATGGAAAAAATAACTCGCGCGGGTGTTGAATGAAGGGAGTTAGAAATTAACTCTCTTTTGGAGTTGATTTTTAACTCGAAAAATTTCACTCCCAACTCCCGAGTCCGTTAACTCCCTAAATTTTTTACAGTGTATAAAAAAGAAAATGATTTTTAAAAAAAGTGCAAATTTAAAAAAAAAAATTTTTTATTGAGATTAATTCTATAAATTCAAATGCAATGTACAGTTAATATATACCAATTTTTCTTTTCAAGATTTTTTAAATTCTATCAATTCATTTTGAGATATTATTATGATAAATATATCTAGCAATATTTAAATAAATTCGTTGAAACGAATTATCGTGTTCACAAAACAAGAACTAATAAATTTACCTCATTTAAAGAAAAAATTTTTTCAATCTATTACACTAACAAAACTGTTTTTACATATTTTAAATAGACTGTATTGCTATAATCAATTTCAAAAACTAATTTAAATAATAGAAGAATATATCTTATAATTTTCATACTTTTTATTGATAATAATAATACATAATAATAATAATAAAAATAATAATAATAACAAAATACAAATACAGAAAAAATAATAATATGTTAATATAAATAAAATAATAAAATACGAATACTGACGTTAAAATGCAAATAAATAATTAAAATAATAAAAAAATAATGGAAAATAATAATGGAATTTTTTCATAAATATTAAAATTTTTACAAGGATTCAATTATTTTTATAAATAATAAAATTCTTTTTAGGAATTCAATTATTTTTATAAGTAATTACAATTTTAATCGAATTCCTCAAAAAATGTAAATATTCCTGAAAATTTTATTAAAATTCGCCAAAAGAATTCAATTATTTAAAAATTTATTGATATCATTTTTTAGGAGAATTCAATTTTAAGAAACATGCAATTATTCAATAAATTGTATTTTTTGTATTTAAATAATTGGATTCTAGTAGAATTTTCTAATAAAAAATTTAATTGATTTAAAAATGAATTTTAGTAAAATTTTCACATAAAAATTGAATTTTAAAAGCATTATAGGGTGAATCTTTAGAAATAATTCCATTTTAAAAAAGTTTCAAATTAAAATATTTGAAAATCTGAATTTTGCATATTTTTAACTAACAATTCTGTGGAATTAATTTTTTCTAAGAAAGTTTAATTGCGGATTTTTTTATATTATTTAAAGTTTTTATTTTCTAATATATATTTAATTAAAGAATTTACGAATAATTGAATTTTTGTAAAATTGAATTGTAAATAAATGAATTTGAAAATTTCTCAAAGAACTTTTTCAAAAATTATTAAAAATAATTGATTTAATGAAGAATTTTAGTTAAAAATAAATTTTTTATACCGTATTTCTTTGTACAAGTTTGATCTTTACGTTCTACGAGTAACCAATTCGGAAAAAATCGGGACATAGGTTTTTTTTAAATTTGACTGTCCTCTTTTAGAATCTGAAAGAAAATTTCAATTTCTAGTTAATCATAAAAAGTTGTAATTGTTTAAACAAAAAAAAGCTGTTTTTTTGAGTGTTTTTTTCTTTAAAATTAGATTATTTACTCGAATACGGTTGGAAAAAATCCGGAGCATGAAAATATCGCGTCCAAAATGTTGGGACTATCAAATAGGCATTATGCCGAAACAAAATTTTTTTCTAATTTCAAATTGGCGCCTCAAAACAAACAAAACAATAATTTAAACAATTTTTATAAACAATTTTTATAAACAATTTTAAATCTGTGGGCCAAAGTGGTAAAAAAATTTTTTTTTTTCTCAATTCTTATTTCTTTTTGCAGTAAAAATTAATATTAAAAGTTAATAACTTAATTCAAACTTTTTTACAATGTTTAAGAATGTTATAAACAATTTTTATAAACAATTTGCAAAACATGAAATAGAATCTTAGAGAAAAATTATTTTTTGATTGTATGAAGCTCTCTTGTAATCAAAATGTTGCTGAAGGTTTAAATTTTCATTTCATATTATTTAACAACATTTAAAAATGTTATAAGCAATTTTTATAAACAATTTTTATAAAAAAAGATTTTCAGAGTGGAAAAAAATTTGCTTTTCTACCGCACAAGTAGAATTTCTAATGACTTTTGTCATTAGAAAGAAAACTAAAGTATCTACTGCTTACAAAAAATTTGTGAACAATGTATATAATCCAAATCTTTGTTAAAGAGATAAACGTTTATTTAATATTATTTAAAATTTTTTTTTAAAATGTTAAAAACAATTTTTATAAACAATTTGAATTTTGAAGGCCAAAGTGGAAACAAAAATTTCTTTTTATCAATTTTTACTTCTTTTTGCAGTAAAAATGAATAATAAAAATTAGTCACTTAATTCTAACTTGTTTACAATATTTAAGAATTTTATAAACAATTTTTATAAACAATTTGCAAATCATGAAATAGAATCCTAGAAAACAATTATTTTTTGATTATATTACGTTCTCTTGCAATCAAAATATTGCTAAAGGTTCAAACTTACATTTAATGTTATTTAATATTATTTAAAAATTTTATAAACAATTTTTATAAACAATTTTAAATTTGAAGGCCAAAGTGGAAACAAAAATTTTCTTTTTATCAATTTTTATTTCTTTTTGCAGTTAAAATGAATAATAAATGTTAATCACTTAATCCTAACTTTTTTACAATGTTTAAGAATTGTTTATAAATTTTGAATAAACGGTTGTCACATCAGTTTTCATATTATAGTTAAAACAGTTTAGTGGTTAGAAAAAATTTATTTCCTATCTGACTGACTCTTTTTAGTAAACTTGTTTATAACATTGACAAAATTTTTTAAATAATTTCAGAATATCTTTTCTTTATCAAAATTGTTTATAACATTGTAAAAAATGGTGAATAGTTACAGATGATGATTTTTATTTTAAATATCTATTCGGATGAAAAACCAAGTAAAAAGTGAAAAAAAATTTTTTCTTCCATCCCTGAACTATTTTTTTATAAAAATTGTTTATAACATTTTTAAATATTGTTACATAACTTTAAATGAATGTTTGAACCTTTAGCAATATTTTGATTGCAAGAGAACGTAATATGTTCAAATTAATTTTGAAGTATTTGTGTAACATTGAATTGTTTGTTTTATAATTTTTAAAAAATTATAATTTCATTATTACAATTTAATATGAAAAGAGAAATTAAAATTAATTAAAATAAAATACTTAAAAAATTAAACTTGAAATTTGTTTAGATTTAATTAATTTATAATAATTTAAAATAAATTTATAATATATTTTATGTGAGTATATTAATAGATTATTAATAAAGGAAATGAAATAATAAAATTTCATATCTTTATAGTTTTCACAAGATAATTATTTATTGATCGTTACATATTTTTCGCTGCTTGCAACATAGATGAAAATAACATTTTTAAATTATTTTCAATCTTTTTGGAATTATTCAAGTTACGGTTGTAACGATGACGTTTCCCTCCTTTCGTCCCTCTGTAATTATCTGAAACATGATCGAAATAATAAAATATAAAAATTTGTATAATATATATATATAGTTCATATATAAAATAAAAATAAAAAGTATTATTAAAGAAGTTGTATAAGAATATTATTATTAGTATAAGAATAATAGTTACTTTTTCTCCATCTAGGTGAAGCATTTTGTTTGTTGTTCTGGTAGTTGTTCCCATAGTTCCGATTTGTTGAGTTATAAAAATATCTCGATTTATAATAGTTATTACTCTTCCTTTTAAAAGGTGGAGTCGAATTAGCATGATCATGATTATGGGTAGATCTGCTTTCGTCATTAGATGTTGACTTATCCCCATCTTTCTTCTCTTTATTTTTGTTTTCTTCTTCTCCTACAATAGTCATAAAAAATTATGAATCATTAAAATTTGAAATCAATATTTGTTAAAGTTATTAAAAATGTCATAATAAAAACTAATAATTTTAAAAAAATGAAAAAAGTTAATTTGGAAAAAATTAACAAATTTAATTATTTAATAATAGTTCTTGGATAATTTACTCTCTACATTTGAATCAGTGAAAATACCACTGAATGAAACAGTACTCAGATATTTGACTGATGAATCAGTAATTTAAGAGCTTTTCACTAATCAGTGCAGTAATTTTTTTCCGTCTTAGTATTACTGAATTAAATCAAAAACGTCAAAACTTATGTTTCTTCATTTTGCGTTGTTTTTAAAAAACTAATAATTTATAATTAATTAATAACATGCACTAATACTGTAATTCGTAAGTTTTTTACTAATTATTAATTTTAGTACTTGTGAGGTAATTATAATTAATTAACAAAATTTAACAAAATTTAATTTAATTTTTATTAACAAAATCTATTATATTCAATTAATTAAAAAAATATTTTGTAAGAATCCACTGATTTAATTTTAGAGAGTATTGTACAATTTTTTAATGTAAAATGAATTTTTATTTTTACTTCTTATAAAAAATGACATTTACTTATAAGAATTTATAGAAATAAATTGTATTAATTTAATATTTTTTAATTTAATAAAAAATTATAAATTAAATTTATTTATTACAAAATTAAATATAACTAATTTTCAAAACTTTGTAAGTACAAAAGAATCTTGTTATATTAAAAAAACTAGTTTAATTAAATATAATAATAAATAATATTTTATAAAAAATAACAATAACTAATTCATTATTTTAAATTTATATAAAGCAAAGAACATTAACAATAAATAAACTTACCCATAGTAAGCGATGTTAACTGACCTATGAAAAAATCCAAACTTTCTTCTTCTACACTCATATTAGTAATGAACATAAATATTATCAATTCTATCATTCTATATAATTACCTATTTAATAATATTGTTTGAATATATTTCTTTTACAAATACAATTAGTTTATATATTATAACGATTTATATAAATTTATCACAAAATTTATCATTAAAATTTAATATTATTAAATTAAATAAATAAAAAATTAATTTAATTAAATTTTAAAACAAATTGTTAATTTAAAAACAATTAATTAAATTAATTTTAAACAAATTTATAATTAATAATTAAAAAAACATTTTTTAAAAATATTTTTAATACTCAACATAAGCAATATAAATAATAATTAAGTAACAATAATTGAATATAATAGATTAATATTAATCGAAAAATTTATATTACTGAAAGTTTTAATACATAAAAACTGAAACAGATTTAAAAAAATAATTTTTAGTAGTAAAAAAGTACACTATGTAAAAAAAGTATATTTTTAACAAAAGATTTTTCATTCGCAATTAAAGTTTTAATTAATTCATTTACTTACACGCAGTTGAAACACAACCTGCTTTACACAGTTGTCGAACAGGATAATAATATTAAGATATTACTTATAAACAGATTAGATTAATTAGAATGTTAAAATCGTTTATTTCTTTATGTAATAAATTTCTGGTAAAGAAATAAATAATTACAAAATTTTTTATTATTATTATACATTATTATTTTAATTATTTATATATATATATATATATATATATATATATACATTAACAATAAATATGCTATTAAATATATAATATATATGAAATATTAAAATATAATGTATAATAATAAATATTTTTGTAAATGGAAATAAATAAGTAAAATGTCTTCCGAGCGAGCGTTAGCGAGCGAGGACAATGACGCTAGTTTTTAATTAAGACTCACTTGTTTTGGATCTAGGTTCTCGGGGACCGTCGACAGTCACTTTTATCGCCTTCGAGAGGGTGGCTATTTGGGGTGGCGTCGTTTGCAGCATGATCGTTAACGTAAAACTCTTTCCTATTTATAAGAAAAATAAGTTCTTTAATGGAAAAAATTCAAAAAATTCTTTAATAAAAATTTACAATATTTATTACAGTTTTCAAGTAAAATTTAATTACCAATCTTTGGTTGCTTATGGAAAACAAAACAGTTATCTAAATTCAAAAATATGTAAACAAAAATATATAAAAAAATATATAAAGAAAAAAAATATTTAAAGAAAAAATATATGAACAAAAAAAACATATAAAGAAAAAAATATATAAAGAAAAAATATATAAACAAAAAAATATATATATATAAACAAAACAATTTATAAATAGAAAATACTTTATAACCAGAAAAGAATAAAAACAGGGTTAGTTATAAACAGAAATAAATATAAATAAAAAATAATTGTAAATTTGACAATTATTATTGAAAAAAAGAAATATTATTGCTTATTTTCAATTTATAATTTATAATTTATAATTTATTATCGATTATTGATTGTTGATTATTTAAAGATAAAAGCAATTATTACTATAATTATAGATAATTACGAAAAAGAGAAATTAATTGAAAAATGTATGCGATGTTTTAAACTGATATACTTAAATAAAATATGCAAATTGAATTCGTCGAATTGTAAATCATAAACCATTAAAGTTAAATAATAAAATACTTGACGCTCATTCTCGAGCAATATTTTTCGAATTCAGTGAATTAAAAGCGATAAAAATGCGGGCTCCAGTGTTTGGTTTCTCGGTTTGAGCGGGCTGCATTATTTAAATTCAATCCAGTCAACCACCGACCTCTCATTTTTTACCCAACTGAAAACCACTTTTTCTTTAAATCAAAGATACTCCCCTCAATAATCTTACGTATCAATTTTTAAATGAAATTTCTTAAAATAGAATTGAAATTTTTCCCCAGGAATTTATTTCAAAATCGATTTTTTCAATTTTTAAACATTTGAAGAAAAAATAAAATCTTTTTTTACTTTTTCTGCTTTTCTTTATTTTTAAAATATAAAATTCTACTTTGTAGCATAAGGAATTAACAAAAAAAAAACATTAAATAATTCTAGAGATTATTATTTAATAAAAAAATAAAAAAATAAAAATATTTCATTGTTTTTTTTAAATAATAAAATAATAGAGATGATTAAAAAAATGTATTTCTATTTAATAAAATAAAAAAATTTACTAGAATAATTCTGTAAGGGATTTTTTTCATCCATTCTAGTGGAAAAATATCTGAGCTGATATTTAAGTAACTGTTCTCGCCAATCAATTTTTCTGGCTCAGAGCCACTGAAAATTTATACATATTATATATTTTTTGTATATATAGTATGTATATGAGGACAAAAATGACTAGTTTTATTTTATGGCGTCGAGACCAGGGTGGTAACGTCCTGGCTTTTTACGGTGAACCACGACATTTAACGGGCTTACCGCCGTCGCCACCCGTAATATTCAACAAAACTGAAGGTTCCAAGAGACGTCGAATATATTTTCCTTTATATTGTGAGAGAAATTTTTGGACTTCATTCAAGAAAATTTTTGCCCCACGATTAAAATAACTTTCACCATATCAACAGACTTTGAGATTTAAATATTTTCCTTTTTTTAAATGATAAACATTTTTAAAAATCGTCTTTTAAATTTTTCTTTTTACTCCATATTTACTAGCAGTAGATTTTTTTTCTCCAAATAACTGAGAAAAATTTCTTTATAAAATTTTCGTCAGTCATTTTTTAGTTTACTAGAAATTTTAAGGAGGAACTTTTTCACATTTTTCGGACTAAAATTTACTTTTACTTCTTTTTTTTTTTTACTTAATGAATTTTTATTGATTTTTCTGTCAAAAATCTAGTTATACTACTACGTTTCTATGTATTTTCCAAGAAGAGGTGTTTTTCAATTTTGTCTGACTATTATTTACTTGTACTACTAGTTTATCGATAAGTATTTTTAAATCGTCGCTTAAATTTTTTTAATGGAACTTAAGAATAGATTTTTTCCATAAATAATTCCTTTTTGCATAATAGTCTAAACAATCTTGTAAATGTAAAGTAGAAAACGAAGAATATTCTTCTTTTATAGAGGAAATAAATTATTAAAAAAATTATTAATATTATTTCTATGAATACCATTATTATTAGTAGAACTATAATTAATATCATTGATATTATAATTAATAATAATATTATTAATAGTGGTACTAATAATACTTGAATTAATAAAAATTATATTATTATTTGTTCTACTACAAGTATTAATAATTTATTTTTCACCTCGATTAAAAAATGTTTTTTCACTTCGATTAAAAAATATTTTTTCTCTTCGATAAAAAAAAAATTTTTTTATGAGACATGAATGAAGTCTTACAAAAGTTTAACGATACTAATGAGGCTGAAGTTTATTGCCGTCGAGGTGTCAAGATTGAGGGGGACAAAACACTGGCAACTTGAATTGGGGAATGGCTGTAGGCATTTTCGGGGCTGTTTATGAGGCATTATGTGTAACACGCTGGAAGAACGATTCACCCCTGCTTGTCTCGAGGTATATCATTCACAACAACCTACATCTCGTGAAATTACAATTCACAAATGTATCCTGATTCACGAATTAAACGCAAGTGCCAATAAAGTGATATTGTAAACCCCTTTTTCTTATATCAAAAATACGTCGGTGTTAAGAAACAATTTATTGTTTCAAATATTTCGTCTGACTAAAACTGTATTTTACTACTTTCAACAGAAAAAATTTATAACTACCTGTATAGTACTAATAACAACTATTGATATAACTATTTAAGCACAAACTGTAATGAAAATTCTGTCTGACCAAAACTTCCTTTTTCTACTAATATTAAATTAAAGAAACTTTAGAGACATTTTGCAAAATAGTTTTAATTCAGACTTAGAGTGACTACTGATACTTAAATTAGTTAAAATTTACGTCTCAGTAAAACTTGATTTTACTACTTTTACTATAATTACATAATTTTTTCTTTGTCTGACTAAAAAATACTTCTACTACTGCAACAAACAAATATAAAATATTGTTTTGTACTTGTCTGACTAATATCAACTTGTACTACTGCCGATTAAGTTACAATGCTTTATGTCTGAATGAGAATTCATTTTACTTTAATTCACAAAAAAAGATTTATTTGCCTGACTAAAACCTACTTTTAGTACTGAAAACACATTTTTAAGGTTTTTTTTTTGCTTTTTTTAAATTTAATTTATATTTACTACTGTCATCGAAATAAGAATTCGTTTCTTGGTTAGTTTGACAGAAACTATTTTTGCTATTGACACTAAAAATATTAAATAACCAAATTCTGTTAATTTTGTCTGGTAGGACGTAAATTTTACTACTTAACATTATTAATATTAAAAAAAAAATAAAAATCGCCTTGTGTATGCCGAAAATTCATTTCTTCTACTTCTTCGAAAATAACATCAATTTTAATAAAAATTATTTTTTTTATTCAATTGTTATCGTATTATTAAAAAATTATTTTCTTTATTCAATTGTTATCGTATTATTAACAAATTATTTTCTTCATTCAATTGTTATCGTATTATTAAAAAAACATTTTTATAATCAAACTACTCAGACGTTAAAGGTTTGATTTTTAATAAAAAAAAAACATTTTTATATGTCTCTGGCTTGACTCAAATTTTACTAGTTACAACAAAATTTTACAAATTTAATTTTTCTATTTTCTGAAATTGGAAATATTTTTGAATTAAAATATTTTATCTAACAAATCCTAATAATTTTACAAATTTCATTTTTCTATTTCCTAAAATTAGAAATATTTTGAAATTAAAATATTTTTTCTGATAAGTAAAACCTAATAATTTTACAAATTTCGTATTTCTATTTTCTGAAATTAGAAATATTTTTAAACTAAAATTTATTGTCTGACAAAACTTAGCAATTTTACAAATTTAGTTTTTCTATTTTCTGAAATTAGGAATATTTTTAAATAAAAATATTTTTTCTGCCAAAATCTTATAATTTTACAAATTTAGTTTTCTATTTTCTGAAATAAGAAATATTTTTAAATAAAAATATTTTGTCCAAAAAAACCTAATAATTTCCACGTTTAGAAAATAATGCAATGAGAAAAATAGAAAATAAAACAAAATAAAAATAATATCGAAAAAAATAGGAAAAACAGATAAAATAAAAAAAACAATTTCAGGTCAAGATAAGACCTATTTTTTAAATTGTAAAGAAACTGTAATTATTCATCGCGATGAAAAAGTCAATTTCGATCGTAACAACAAGAATGAATTGTTTTTATGACTTTATGTACATGTGAGATCGACAGGTCACTGTAGAAACAGTTTTCCGACATTGTGAGAAGTGAGAAGTGAGAGTCGGTTAAAAAGGAGAGAGAGCGAGAGAAAGAGAGGGATTTTGCAATGGCTATATGAAAGATATGAAAACGTCGACGTACGCCCCCAAGTTTACTCAGGGATCATTCAGTGTTAAAAACTCCCTTGTTTGCTGGCAAAAGCGAGCATAAGGGTAAAACTCGGATCGTTATTTCAGAGTGTTTGTAGTGTTTTAAGATTCTGACGTTTTGACTACTCAAATCGTTGTAGTATGAAGTCAGGTACACAACGTATCGCGTGTCAAGTTATACGATAAAGCGAAACGAATTTTTTTTTTCCTCTTCTTTATACGACAAGTATTAAAAAGATTTTTTTTTTCAAATCAAAATCAATTTCTCAATATCCTTTAATATACTGAATTTAATTCGTTCCATACTTTTTTAATTTATTAAAATAATTTTTCTAGTAATTATTATAAGAAATATAAGTTATGTTCTGTCTGACTAAAACTTGATTTTACTACTGAAACTAGCAGACAGATTTAATAATTAAAAATTAATTTTTAAGGGGAGGGGGTGATTTGACATCTACTTGTCCTTTGTTTTGTAAATCGAAATCGGGATTAAATATAAAATTCTTTATCGCAACATAAATTGAAAAAGAAAGAAAAATCCCCCTTTTTTTCCATTATTTATTTAACGAAGTTCGTATTTTTGTTTTCATTATAACGAATAGTCGTTTTTCTGTAATGAGAGAAGCGGAATTAACATATGTAGAAAAGAATGAATTTGTACGAGGGAAAAAATAATGTTTAATCGGTAGAAAAGCTCGGGACAGTTCAGTCATCCGATTCAGAGTTTTCTATCCACCTTTTTCTAAACCCCCTACCCTCCATTCACCCTTATTCCTCACTTAGGGGAGATTTTTTAATTTTTAATTGGAAAAAAAGATTGCGCTCAACGTTCCATATTCATTGCTATCAACTGATGTGTCTTCTACCTTTTGGATTTGATCGTTTTCGAAGGCGTACGTATACACATAACGTTTCAATAATTATATTTTACCTAAAAACAATTTAATATTTTTTCTCTGACAAAGGAGAAATACTTAAATAATTGAAAAAAAAAATTTTTAAATAAAAAAATATTTTTATAATAAAACGAGAAAAAATTGTTAAATATTAAAAAAAAGGAATAAAAGAATAATTTTAAAATTAAATAGTTTTCTTAATTAAAATTGATATAGGATTTTTTTTTCATCAAAAAACTAGAAGTTTCTGATGAATATTCGAAAAGGGATGTCGACCCTACTCAAAGTAGACGAAACGTTAGGAGACTTTTATTAAATCATTTCCACACGAGCTCAAAAAGTTGTACTTGAATCGTGTCTAGAGAAAAATAAGAAGAAGATGAACAAGTCGGAGACAGGAGGAAAGTCGCGGAAGGACGCGGTTGGAGAACTGCCAGGATGAGGCGGCTTAATCTTCACCGAACCGGAAGTGTCTGGCGAAAGCATCCAATCTGTCTATCGACGAAATGAAAAACGAGATTAATAAGCTCCGGCAAAGTTGGAAGCTGCAAAATCAATTTCGTTAAAGGAGCAAAGAAGAGAAACAGAGAAAGAGAATGTGAGGATGAGGCACTACAAGAAATAAATATTTTACCCAAGATCGCCAATTTGACGCAAGAACGAAGATTTTCCGGAGAAAAAGAAAAAAAATCTTTATAATTAAATAGAATATTTTAATTAAATATTATTTTAAATAGCAATTTAACTTTATGTCTGAGTTCATTTTTTTAACTACTTTTAATAGGAGTACAAAAATTTATTTGACTGACTGAACCCTACTTCTACTACTAAAAATAAATTTTTAAGGTAAAGTTCTTTTAATACTATAATTAACACGCAAACAAATTTATTTGTCGGACTAAACTCTACTTGTACTACTAAAAATACATTTAGAATTTTTTTTCACTTTTGTCTGATGAATGCCTATATTTACTACTGATTCTTAAGTTATTTATTATTTTGTGTCTGAATGTAACTTTTTTTTACCGTAATTAACAAAAAAAAAAATTATTTGTCTGATTAAAACCTACTGCTACTATTGGAAACTGAATTACAAAAATTTATTTATTTGTCTGGCTAAAACCGTAGGCGGTCACTTTTTAAGAAAAATATTTTCTGATCCTTTTTGTCTAAAAAAAGTGATTTCAAATCAAATTTGTTTTTTAAATAAGTTTTTTTAAACAAGTTTTGATTTCTATTAAAAGTTTTTCCAAAAAGTTATAGGTATAATTTCTAATATTTATATAATATTTTATTTATTTAATTCACAATTTTTTAACAAAATTATGATCTTCTTTGAAAAAAAAAAAAATTTGCATAATTTTTATTCAAAAATTTCCAAAATTAATATATTTATAAAATGTTTTTTTTAGAAAATTTTAAATATCTTTTGGACAAAAATCCCTTTAATTTTTATTTGTTAATTACGATTTTTAACTAGATTATTTTCAAATTTTGTTCAAAAATCTGCATAATTTATATTTTTTATTATAATTTTTTAACGAAATCTTAAGTATTTTTTTTTAATGAATTAAAAAATTTTTGTGAATTTTATTTTTCAGTCATATATACCTACTGATCGTCATTGCAAAAATTTAATATTGTGAGAAAAACATTTTTTTTTAAATTACCATATAAACAATAGATATTTTTAGAAAATAAGTTTTATTAGAAGGAAGAACTTAGAAAATCAACTTCTGTAGAAAAAAGTTTTTGAAAAATTCACCTTTGTTAGAAAAAATTTTTTTAGAAAATATGAAATTAGAAAATTTGTTTCAGAAAAACTGTTCCCCAAACAACTAAAACAGACTTCTACTACTGACAACAAATTTATAGTTTCTTAGGTTTTTAATATTTTGTATCTGAATGCAACTTCCTTTACTATAATTTTTAAAAAAATTGTTCGTCTGACTAAACCCTACTTCTACTACTGATAACCCAATTATAAGGTTTTTTCAAATTTTGTCCGACTAATGCTTATTTTTACTTTTGCTTTATGTCTGACAAAAATTGACATAAAATAATAAATAATGCAATAAATAATAAATAATAAATAAATAAATAAATAAATAAATAAATAAATAAATAAATAAATAAATAAATAATAAAATAAATAAATAATAAATAATACAATTATACTCCTTTTTCTAAAAACTCAAAATAAACCCTTCGAAATCATGGTTTCTAATAAAAATTCTTTTTTACTATTTAAGTAAAACTGATTAAAGGAATATTTTATTCATTATTTTAAAAAAATACTTCCAAATATCTAATAAAAGAATAAAAAGAAATAAAAATCCTATTCTAAAAACAATAAATAATGATTTAATGAAAAATTGAATTGCGCATTAAAAGACAAAAAAAAGAGAAGAAGAAGAGGAGGAAAATAAAAATTCTAGAGGATTTAAATCGAAGTTTTAAAAATTTATGACTATAAGAGAAAAAGTTGGAAAATGAATTAGAGGAAGGTGTGTGTATGTAGAAAAGGGGAGGGGAATGGAAGGGGGTTTAAAAAAAAGAAGAAGAAGAAAAAGGGTTGGACCGAGTGGATCAAGGATTGCATGGGGCATCGGTCAGGATCTGGCCTGTCGATATCAATAGCACTGTGTGTATTCCTCTCGGATTCGCGCGCAGCTCTTTCGTTGTTTCTCCCTGGCATTGGAAGCGTCATAAAACACAGGTAACTCCGGTATTTATGCGATACGTTTGCCGTTTTACGCTGGCCCCCCATTCCCCCCATCACCCTCTTCTACAACTCGCCTCTCTTTTTCCAGTTGGCACTCACACACACACATTCGCACATGAAAACTGGCCTGCTTCATGTATCCGTGATTCCTAGCGTCGGAGGTTAACGCTAATCCCTGTCAGGAGCGAAAGGGGTGACGAGTGATATACGCCCCTGCAACGGGGTGATAATATTCCTCTTTCCAGCATCCGAAACCCCCCACCCCCACCCTTTTTCTCTTTTTCACTGCCTCTCTCATTCTATTCGCCGCTTTCTCACTCTCATCCTTGACGTCTCAACTATTTTCCACGGAAAACAAGACGAAGGACTTTTTGGCTCAGATTTCAAGGCCGAGAGGCAGTTTAAACCTCTGTCCTTTCTATTCATTTTTATCGTGACATTTTTTTTTCTGTTAAAGACTTTTTTAATCCGATTTTCAATTTTTATTTTTTGAGCAAGTAGGTTTTATCCTAATTGACATTTTTAATTGAAAAAAATATACTAACTTCGGACTAAAAATTAGTTTTACTACTTGATACTGAAAAATTGTCTGACTAAACGATTCTTTTACTACTTTCACTGTAAAATAAAAGTGAAAATTTCGCTTGTTTGAAAATTGTCTGACTAAACAATTTTTTACCACTGGCAAAGAAAGTAAAAGAAACTTTGCGACAAAAATATTTGTTCCCTCCTTGCGCTAAACCTTGTGCTATTTAGACGAGTTTCGTCTGACAAATACGTTTTTTATTACTAGAAAGAAGAATTTACAAGAATTTGAAACATTCCGTCTGATTAAAACGTAACTTTACTACTGGAACTTACTTGAAAGTGAATTTACAAGTAATGAAACAGATCAGTTTACTTTCACTACTGAAAGTGGATTGAAAAGTATTTTAACAACTTTTTTCTGGCTAAGAATGATTTTACTACTTTCAATTACTTAATTTTAAGTTAATTAATTAAGTTAATTTTAATTTAAGTATTTTTTTACTAGAAAATTTTTTTTCTCTATTCACTGTCTGACCAAAACATATATTTTCTACTTACATCATAGTTACTTGAATTAACACTAAAACTAAAAAATTATATATGAAAGTCTGACTAAAACATACTGTTACTACTTATCTCAAGTTAAGAATATATTCAAATAAATTTTTACTACTTACATTGTTTTACTAGGACAAAAATCAAGTTGTGTTGTCTGTTCAAGACTTTCTTCTACTACTCACAGTTAAAATAATTAATTTTTTTTGGTTCAGTCTGACTATCATACTGTTTCAATACTGCCCATCAAAAATTATAAAAATATTGTAAAATCTGTCTGACTAATAGTCAACTTTACTACTGAAACTGCAATCACAAAAGAGGAAATTTTGCCACACTAAAAGTAAACTTTACTACTAGAACTGAAATAAGAAAAGAAAAAATTCTTTCTGAGTTAAAATTACAAAAAATTAATTGAATTTAATTAAAGAAAGTGAAAATATGAAAATAATAAAAATTGAAAATTAAAATAGTTGTCTGACTAAAAAAGGTTTTACTACTGAGAGAAAAATTACAGAACAAGCTGTCTGACCAAAGTATTATTTCTGTTAATGATAAAATTGTAAGAATTTAAAGAGTTTGTTAGACTGAAGGTCTATTTTACTATTGAAAAACACTAAAAGTTACTTTTGACACAAAAGTCTTTATAATTTAGCCTGTCTGACTAAAAATTCTTTCACTACTGACAGAAAAAAATACAAGAAGGCTATAATTTTTAATATTGGAAATTGGAATGCTATACTTTTCGTAACTAAAATTATAATTATAATAAAAAATGATAAAATTGATAAAATTTTGTAATCAAATCAAAATCAAAAATATAAAAAAAAATTTCTGAAAAAAGAGAAATTTTATTATTAGCAAATTATATAAAAGGTAATTTTCTTTTTTGTCTGACAAAAGTCTACTTGGTACTAGACTTTAAATACACAGAGGGCAATAGATCTGATTAAATAAAAATTTACTATAAACTCAAAAATTCCAAAAATCTGTACATTTACAAACTGAAAAATTATTTTTTTTTATTTACATTATGTTATAAGAATTACAAAAATCTCATCCGACTGAAATACATTTTTAGTACTTATAATTATTGAAAAATTTGAAAATATTGAGGTAAAAAAGAATTTTAAACTTTATTAGTGACTAAAACATTTTTTACTACTAGTACTAAAAATTGACTTAATTAAAAATATATTGCCTGATTGAGACAGAATTTTACTACTGAAACAGAATATACAAAAAAATTAACACTTCTGTCTGACTGAATCATACTTTTACTACTTAAAATACAAGGAGTACAAATTAGTTTGCCTTACTATAACACACTTTTACTACTGATAGCAAAAAAATTTTGAAAACTCTCCACATTGCAATTGAATTACTGTCTGATTAATACTAACTTATACTACTAATAGTTACTTGTACTACTGATATTTACTTGTACTACTATTATAATAATTACTAATACTACAAAAAGAAAAATTAAAATTTTTACAATGTCTTCATTAAAACTTAAATTTACCAAATACTGAAGAAAAATATCAACAATTGTCTGACCAAACATTGTTTACTCTCATTTTTTCATAAACAAAATTACATGAAAACAAAATCGTTGTTTCAGATTAAAATTTTCTTTTACTATTTACTTATAAAAAATTTTCCATAAATTATTTTTCTCTTTTATTTCAATTGAAGGTAACTGTTATTGTTCACTGAATATTATTTTAAAAACTGGTTTCAAATATGCAATCACCTGCTTAGCATAGATAATAAATATTTATCAAAGCTACTTCTTAAACGGTTCTCTTAACTTGCAATTAAGCGCGCGAATGTATGATAAGAAACATATTTTCAAGTGAAGTGAGGTATATAAACAGAAACAAATAGCTCTTTTCTTCAAAAAATATATTTAGAAACAAGAAACGAATCGAAAGTTACACACAGAGAAAAATATCTCGACAAATCAAAAAAATGAAAGTGTATCCATTAATTTTTGTGACAATACTTTTGCTTGTCTGTTGGATTGGTATGGGAGAAGCGGAAGGTAAATAAAAAAATGTTTTAATTTTTACAAAATAAAAAATATTTTCATTGAATTATAATAAAAATTCAACTGTGCTGCAATTGTTTTATAGATCAAGGCATGAGATGCCATGGCAGTATTGGCGTTTCTTCTGTTAATTTAGTTACTCTATTTACATCAATAATATTCACTTTAATTTTATTTACCTAACATTTGTAAAAATTGAGAACAAAAATTATTATTAATTATTAAATAAATAAAATTATAAAATAATGTGATTAAATTAGAAAATTAAACAATAAAATTTTCATCGAAACGTCGAGATTCAATAAACAATTATTTGAAAATTTGCATCTTTTGGATTATTTTGACAAAAATCTTTTCCAAATGATTAAATTAAAAATCCAAAAACTTTTTGTTTTAAAATTATAAACATAAAATGTTAAATTATAGAATTAAACAAATTTTTAAAAATTTTTAAATTTTAATTAAAATTAGAAAATTGTACTTAATGTAGTTTTACAAATTTAATAAATTTGTTTAAAGAAAGGATTTTTATTTTTTCCCTATTTTCAGCTATTTTGATTTAAAAATATTTTTTCGTATAAAAAATACAATTTTTACTCCTGGGGGTAATAATTTCACTTGCCAGGCAACAGAATTCGCACGATTAGACGTAACGATTTTAATATCTTTGAAATCACAACCGCACCTGTTGCTCTAATATTTTTTTTTCTCAACCTTCCTTGCTGGTGTTGATAAGAAAAAGTGACATTTTACTCATAAAAACCCAAATACAAATTTATTGTTTTAATATACTGTCAAAAAAAAGATAAAAACAATTCTTTTTTCGCAACAAAATTTTTTTCCCCTCAGCAAAAATTATTATTATTATAAATTCTCTAAACATTGAAAAAATGATTCATGAGAAAAGAAATAAAATCTTGATATTTTATATTATTCGACTTGAACTTTATTTTACATTAAATTCTACAGGTATTATAAAATAATACCAACTATATCTGTTCCATTTCTCCTGAAATATATGTTCTTCTTGACAATCTAGAAGCAGATTGTTGCGTACGAGTGGTAGTTAGAGGCTGCCCATAATGCAGTAATGAGGGCTTACTGCCATGGAAACCAAAGCCGCTTACAACCAACCACTCTCTACCGTTTCTATCCCACCCCCTAAAAACCCCCCTCTCATCAATCCATCTACCAAAAACCATCCACTATATTTGCCTTCAATACCACCCTCATCCGACTCTTTCGCTAAAAATTGTTCCGGATTATATTCACAAAATCTCACCGTTCAACAAAAATTTTAACATATATTTTATTGGCCTCGAAAATACCCCTTTTTTTGGAAAATAAATTTATTCCAATAATTTTTTTTCCTGAATTTTAATTTTTTACTGATAATAATTATTTTTGTAACTAAAATTTTTTCTGATTTTTAAAATAAAAATTTACTGTCACAGTAAAATATTTTTTTAATAGTTTTAATTTTAACTTTTTTCTGTTATTCTGTCTGACTGAAACGTACTTTTACTACTAGTAAAAATTTTACAAGCGTTTACAAATTCTGATTAATCATGCAGTACTAATATTTAAATTTTTTAATAAATATAATATTTTTTTTTATTGGAAAAAAATGTTCAACTTATGTCTGACTGAAACATGCTTTTACTACTGGTACTAAAATTGACAGAATTAAAAATATTTAATCTGACTGAGACATAATTTTACTATTGAAACAGAAAATTTAAAAAAATTTACAGTTATGTCTGACTAAATCGTACTTTTACTACTGCCACTAAAGTATGAACAACTGAGACAGTCACGTTTGACGAAAAAACTTTTACTACTGAAACAAAAATTTTAAAATTCTGTACTAAAAAGAAATTTTTAACTCGATGATCCAAAATGAAAATTTCTTTTTCGACTTATATTAGAGTTATGAAAATTAAAAAAATTTACAAAATTCTCCTGTCTGACGAAAACGTTCTTTTACTACTGGTTACAAAGTTTTTATACAATCGAAGCAATACTGTCCGACTAAAACGTACTTTTACTACTAGTTCCAAAGTACATATATAAAATCGAAATAGTCTCTTGTCTGACAAAAAATTTCTATACTACTGCCAATAATTTAAAAACTATATTCAATCCCAAATTTCAATCTCTGTAAATTAGATTAAAAGAAGTGGTTTAAAAAATTTAGTCCCTTATATTGTAATTTTGAAAAATAGTTGAAAATTAATTATTTACAGTGACAATGAGATGAAAGAAACTAAGGGAATTTAAATACAATTTAATGGATGATTGTCTTGTTTCTTTTCTCTCTTTCTCTCTCAAAAAAAGCATCATGATAAATCCCTTTAATCTGGCTAAGTAGATACCAGTGCCAAGCACAATACATTCGTTTCATCGTTCTTTCTTCACTGACTTTTTCTGTAAAATTAAGTTCCGTCTGCAAGTAAATTTTTCACGTTCTCTTTTTATTGCTAATTTTTGTCCTGTCTTTTAGGAAATTTTAATTTAAAGGGCAACAATATTTTACACGAAAAACAAACTCCAAATTTCGAATTGAATGTTAAATTGATTAACAATTTCAGAAAATATTTATTTTAATTTTTATTTACCTTATTCGAAGATAACTGAATCTTAAAAAATTATGATAAAAAAATTCTAAGAATTAAGTAGTTTTTAAAAATATTTTAATATAATTTTTCAAAAACAATTGAATTTCTTAAAATCGTTTTTGTATTATTAAAAAAAAATAATTAATTATTGGATGAATTTTAATTAAATCTTTTAAATAAGATTTTTTTTCCCCAAAATGTTAAAAATAATCCTTAAATGTTATTATTTTTTTTATATCTATTTGAATTTTCGGAAATATGTAATAATTGAAAACACTGAAAATACTAAATTTTAAGAAAATCAAAAGCTAATTTTCATTAGTTTTTATTTTTAAATCCTTGTTTAAAGATTTTTCATTAAAATTTTAGGTAATTCGATTATTTTAATAATTTGCAATTAAAATTCTTCAAAAGTTGATTTTCAAAAATTCTAACAAAATACTTTTCAAAAAATTAATTATTTTCAATTAAATTGTCCGAGTTTTCAATTATTCAAAATCTTTTGAATTTTATTTCATAATTTAAATAGAAAAATAATTCTAAAATATTTTTTGTTTGTTTATACTTTATAGTTATTTTTTCGCACTATAAACATCGAAATGTACATTTAATACTAAAAAATATGATATTTTGTTGCAATATTTGGAAAAAAGTCGAAAAAGGCGCAATTTTTGAAAATAAGTCGAAAAAAATCTGTTTTCTAAACTTTTATGACAAAAAAAATTTTTTTTTCCTGACATTTCCCTCACTATACTGACAAAAATTTTATTTTACTAAAATTTCCCCAACTTTACTGAGTTTACTGACAAGAAAAAATATTTTTTTTAATAAATGCAATTATTGAATAGATTGAAAAAAAAATCACGAGATGATACTAACAAAGGAGAGATTAAAGTCAACAGTGAGGGATAAAGAAGAAACGATTGCAAAACCTCGCAATTTCCTTTTCCAATTTGCCATAAACAAGTCGACTACCCCATCGTTAACTACTGGGACGTCCGTGACTTCTAGAAACTCGCGGTGCCCCATTCTTGAGAAAAAGAGGGGCGAAAGGGGGTAAAAGGGGGTTCGAACTCAATAGATATTCAGCTCAAGGGTATTTTTCCTCTGCTAGTGAAGAAGAAAAAGGAAGAAAAGAAAACGAGGGTGATGCACAACTTTTGGTCGAATTAAAAGAATTAAAAAAAAATATCGCCTCGTTACTTGCATCTGCCCTTCTTATTATCAAACTTTGCTCTTTTTTTCTTTTCTTAAAAAACTCAGTCAACTCAGTCAAAAACCATCACCAAGGGGAATATATAGGCATTAACCGTTCGTAATGGTTGCGATTATTAGGAGGAATTATTCAGTGGTTCTCGGACCCTTGGTTTTTCTCTCTCAGTACCGCTTATTTCTCATTTCTGATTCTCAGGGCAAGTAAAGAAAGACTGAATTATTGACGATCAAGGGACCCAGGAATTAAAAATCCCAGTGTCCGCCTACGTAAATCTGACGAGTGAATGAGGGGTGAAAAAATAGAGGAAATGTGTGTTGGTGAGAGAGAGAGAGAGAAAGATCGAGCAATGGATATTTGCCGAGTGAATTAAAAATGAGGGAGAATAAGGGCTTGACTCACGATCCCAATGAAGAAACGAGGCCATCAACTAGGGTGCCTACCTTAATGTACCGACGTCTGAATGATTTAAGATCCCCCCCGTGATAACGTCTATACGAGAAAATGCCTCTCGAACTAAAAAAAAAGGAGAGGGTCACATTATTTCCTCATGGAGATTTTTCCTTTTGAATTTTTCTCCAATTTTTTGCAATCGTATGTTTTCCTTGATTTTTTATTTTTTGAATTTTTGATTTCTTTTCCCTTATTTTTTTCCTTTCTTCCTTTTCTCTTCTTATTATTTTTCCATTTCATCTTTTTTTCTTTTCCTATTCTTTCTTTTCTCTTTTTGATTTTCTTTTTCCATTCTTTCATCATTCCTTTCCATTCTGTTTCTTTTTCTATTTTTCTTTTCCTTTTTTTTCTTTTTCTCTTTTCTTTTTTCGTCCTTTTCCCGTTCCTTTTTCTATTTTTCTTTTCCTTTTTCTTTTCTTACTTTTTCTCTTTTCTTTTTTCTCCTCCTTTTCGCCTTTCGGTTATTTTTGTTTTTAGTTTCACGCCTTTTTATCAAAAACTGAACAAACAATTGTTTTTTATTTTGTTTTCCTCTTTTTGGTAACTGAACAAATGAAAATTGCTTTCTATTTTCTTTTACATCTTAATTAATTTTGTTTTTGGATTGACGCTCTTTTTTCAAAAAACAAAAATCTGTTTTTCGCCTTTTTCGACTTATGGATAAAAAAATTTGAATTTAAAAAAGAAAAATTATTTTTATCGAAAATGAACGCAAAAAAAAATATTGTTTATCGTCGGGAGAAATTATTTTTAAGCTAAAAATCTTACCTCTTCCACTTCTGCCGACGAACCTGAGGTCATTGAACTTTGCGACTTGGTTCTTCATCAGGGCAGTTGAATTGCGTAGTTCAGCACAACAGTTCTCGTCGTTACCAGCACGCACTGTAACCAATGTTCCATCGCCAACTTCGCCAAGAGCGACGACCTTAAATGCCACCGGTAATGTCTTATTTGATCTCCAGTGCGACGGCAGAACAGTGCAAACAAGATGAGGACAACCTTTGACAAGAAAAATTATTTTTCAACTCTTTTTTTCGCTCGATTCATAATATTCACTTAAACAATTATTATTTTTGTTTTAGTATCATGGCCATGAATAATTTTTTACTTTCGACTAACAGCTTTTATATTAGAACCATTTTTGACTCAATTCCAACCTTGAGAATGTGATTTTAAATACTAGAATTGACTCTATTTAGTTTTCAGTATAAAAAAAATAAAAGAAAAACTGCAAATAGAGCAAAAAAAGAATAGAAAAGAAAACTAGTAATTAGAGGAAAAATATTGTCGCATAATTATCTAAGCTTATCATTGAAGCAGGAAAAAATTTACTATCTTTACTGGTTTATTGACCATAAAAATAAAGTAATAGAAAATAAAAATATTATTCTAAAAGATTAATACACAAAAGTTTTGTCAAATATAAATTTGGTGGTATTATTATTAGTAATTATTATTATTATTATTATTATTATTATTATTATTATTATTATTATTATTATTATTATTATTATTATTATTATTATTATTATTATTATTATTATTATTATTATTATTATTATTATTATTATTATTATTATTATTATTATTATTATTATTATTATTATTATTATTATTATTATTATTATTATTATTATTATTATTATTATTATTATTATTATTATTATTATTATTATTATTATTATTATTATTATTAAATTTACTTGTATATTCAATTGTTTAATAAAAAACAAGGAGATAAAATTGAATTTTTACTAGAACCAAAAGCCAATATGTAAAATTTGATTATTTATCAACAAAATATTTTTCCTCTTTTATATAAATAATAAAAGTAAACATCAGATATAGAAAAAACATTGTACTTTTCTGACACTAATTTTAAACAATTTTTAAGATTTTAAGGGAAGTTACACCGATATATTTAACCATATGTATGAAGAAAATAATTTAAATATTCTACAAAAATTATTTTTAAGGTAATTTTTTGTGAGGAACTCAATGGTCACAAAATAATAGGGGACGAAGAATATTTTAAGTCTTAAAACCCTTTTTCAATTTTTAATTTGATTAAAAATTCGTAGATTTTAAAATCTATGCGTAATTTTATAGAAAATATTTTTAAAAACACAAAAAAAATTCCCAAACAAAAAAATTGATGTTTATAATTTTCGAAGCATTTTTTTTTTTGAAAAAAAAACTTTATTTTTAGGCTGAAAATGGTAAAAAAAAACATTATTATTCAATTTTTTTATTTAGAATTTTTTTTCTTGCTTTCTAACTATTTTCAGATGATAATTTTATCATAATTTTCTTATTTTTTTTATTTTTTGTACATAAAAATTATGATCTGAAATTAGTACCTAATAGAAAAATAAGTGAATTAATTTTCAAATAAAAAAATTGAAAAAAAATGTTAAAAAATACAATTAATATTAGTATAACTGAACTTTTTAGCATTTTCGGACTAAAATTTAGTTTGCTTCAAAAAATGCTTCAAAAATTATAAAAATTAATTTTTTCATTCAGAAATTTTTTTTGTAATTACGAAAACATATTTTCTACAAATAATTACCCGTGGATTTCAAAATCGACTAATTTTTAAGAAAAATAAAAATTCAAAACGGAGAAAAACATTTTTTTAATCGGTTTTTATTTCATGACCATTGAATTCTTCTCAAAAATTAACTATAGAAACAATTTTATGAATTATTTAAATTATTTTCTTAATATATAATTTAAAATAACGGTGTACACCCTTCCCTTAAAAAAAAAATCCCTAAAAATTTAATTTTCTTATAGAAGTTCATATTCGCGACATGTTAAAAATGCTTCAGAGATGAAATAATTTGAGCTATTTTATAAATTTAGTTATTGCATTTGAATTGAAACAATGTTTTGTTTCATTTCAAGAGTTTTTTATTACACAGCCTTTAAGTGGTTTGAATATTTGTTAATTATTATTATAACAACATTTTTAAACTCTTTTTTCAGTTTTTATCAGATTTTAAAAGAGATAAAATGGTCGATCTTTTTATTTTTTATTTTTAAACTATGAATTTTCATTTGAAATTGAAAAAAAAACATTTGCTAAAATAGGTTAAAAAATTCGTTAACGAAAAGTTCAAGAATAAGGCGTATGAAAATATTCAATTTACAATAAAAGTTAATTTTTTTTTAATTACATGGCCTGTTTTTATTTTTCATTACAAGACAGGAAGAGGAAAACAATTTTTCAAATAATGTTTCTTTAACTAAATTTAAATTCGATTCACGAGAATGTGTTTGATATAACTTAACAATTTTGTCTTTTTTTAATTTTTTTTTTTAAATTATATGTAAGTGCTGAATTTTTACTATAAAAATGGTTAATAATTAGTAGAGCCACTGTAAAAAAAGGTTCTAAATTCGATCCTATTTTGGTATTGAAACAGAACAAAATTTTTATTTAGTACGATAATTGGCATTAAATTAGTATTTATTAGTACCTTTTTGTTTACAGTATGAGAGTAAATTTATATTACTCTCTAAATCTGAATTAGTAGTTTTCTACTAATGAAATAGTGCGAATTCATTTATCAATTTAATTAGAAACAGTTTTTTCTAATTTCAGTACTAATTTTTACTTAATTTTAGTATTTTTTTACTAATTGCTAGTAGAAAACTATCAATTTATTAGTAAGTCGGCTTACTAATTTGAAATAGTAAAAAATACGACTCACTAATTGAACTAGTAGTTTTCTACTAGCAAATAGTAGTTTTTTACTATCAACTAGTAGTTTTCTACTAGCATATAATATTTTTCTACTAGCAAATAGTATTTTTCTATTAGCAAATAGTAGTTTACAACTAAAAATTAGTAGAAACTGATACTAATTCAAATTGATTCTAGAAAATAGTAGTTTTCTACTAGGAAATAGTGGTTTACTACTAAAAAATAGTAAAAACTGATACTAATTCAAATTGGGACCAATAAATAGTAGTTTACTACTAAAAATTAGTAAAAACTGCTGCTAATTCAAATTGGTACTATAAAATAGTAGTTTACTACTAAAAATTAGTAAAAACTTATACTAATTCAAATTGGTTCTAGAAAGTAATAGTTTTCTACTAGCAAATAGTAGTTTCCTACTAGTAAATAATAGTTTTCTACTAGCAAATAGTAGTTTTCTACTAGTAAATAATATTTTTCTACTAGTAAATAATATTTTTCTACTAGCAAACAGTAGTTTACTACTAAAAATTATTAAAAACTGATAGTAATTCAAATTGGTACTATCAAATAGTAGTTTACTACTAAAAATTACTAAAAAACTGTCACAATTTCAAAAAAAAAAATTACTAATTACTAATTCAGATTCAGAGGGTATATAATATAAAAATAATAATTCTTTTTCTATCGAAACTAAATTTTTCTACAACTCACCTGTCCTGACGAGTTCTCCAGGATGTTCGGCGAGCAAACCATCCAACGTACGTTCGGCAAGAATATCGGCAGTGAGCACATATTCGGCTATGTGATTACCACCAGTTGAACTCTGCGGAGGAACTTCACCAGCCAAGTGCATTCTCCGTCTCGACGAACCCCGAGTCCTTCGAATTCGAGAGCCACTCAGATGACTCACATTATTCACATGATGCACGTGATGATGATTGACGTGCGTCGATCTTGGATCACTGTAGTCCAAACCCAGAGGCTGATCCTCGGGTCGTGAATCTCGCGATGGATTCGTCATCTGCCTTTTTTTATTCGAAAATCACTAACATTCTCGATATTTTAATTTTTTTGGGTGAAAAAAAAGAAAATCACTCTTTTTTGTTTTTGGAACAATAACAATCACTATTTTTCCGGAATTAATTCATTTTTCTCCCTGAATTTATTTGTCTTCTGTTTTTCCTTTTTTTTCGTCTTTTTTTCCTCTTTCTTTCCCCCTTTCTTTTCTTCTTTCTTTTCTCCTTTCTTTACCTTTTTGTTACCTTTTCGTTTCGGTATTTTCCTTCAGGTTTTTTTTTCCAAGGAAAATATTTTCTCCTTTCTTTTCTCTTTTCTTTACCTTTTTATTTCCCTTTTGATTCCTTTTTGTTTCGTATTTTCCTTCGACTTTTTTTTCCCCAAGGAAAATATTTTCAAGCACCACAAATACTGGAATTGAAGAATTGGGAAATTGATTTTGGGTTTCGAAATTAGATTTGTTTTTTTCACTGATACAGAAAAGCTATACACATGTTTTAGAGGGTGAAGAGAATTTGTCCTTCTTTGATCCTTATTTCATTATCCCGCGACGACGGATCTCCAAACGAAAGGATCCGTTTGCAAATTCTTCTTCTTGTTCTTACTTCTCTCGTCTGCCAAGTCGCGGAGAAAATTCCCTTTTATTGAAATCCTCCTCGTCAGTAACAACCCTCTGATTTCTCTTTTTCCCTCTTTAGAAGACACATTTTTTTTTCTTTTTTATCTCAAAATAAAAAAAAAACTATTTTCGCGAACACTCGCGCAACTCTCGATTCTCGAAAACAATCGCTACGCACCTCGATTAGAATTCAAAATTTGTCTCTTGTTTCGCACTTGACGTTTGTTCCAGAACTTCGGGGGAGGGAAATTAAATTGACACTTGGAAATATTTTAAAATACGGGAAGGAAAAAAAATACTGTAAAAAATAGGAAGTTGGTCTGAAAAATAAAAATACTGTAAAAAAATGAAAGTAGTCAAAAAGAATAGTGGGAAAAATAAAAATAGGGTGAAAAATTTAAATTTAGGGTAAAATTACTGAAGAGTAAGGAAGTGCCCCTTTTTTTGGGGTAATTTCGGTACAAGAATTCTTTTCCACTGACACTTATTCACTCAGGACAGGATTTTTTGACGAAAAAAGAACTTTTTTTTTATAAAAAATGAACTTTTTGAGGAAAAATTAACTTTTTGAGTTTTCCTTTTTTGGGATTTTTTGTTTGTCGATGAAGTGCACCAAGTGACGATTATTGTTCTTCTGTGGATATCACCTGGCGGGAAGGAACACCTCCGAAAGGGTGTTTAACTCGCGCGGTCTCGTTTCGGTTCGGCGGTGGAAGGTGGCGGCTTCTGCGGTGGAGCCGCGCGGTGTGGTTGCGGTGTATTTTTGAGGCCGCCGCCCCCAGCCACCGAGACCCCTGCCCCCAGCCCTCCGCCGCCTCACCTCCCTTCACCAAACCAACTCGACGCTGTCACGTTGGTGGGGGCAGTTTTTCCAAGCGGTGGGGAGAAAAATCTCCCAGCCGCTCTCTACTACTGCTACTGCCACCGCCGCCTGCCCACCACCGTTTGCTTTCTCGATATACTGTTTTTCACTGTTGCACTCGCCCCAACACCAACTATCAGGATTTGGATTTAGATTTCATCTCTTCTCCCTCTTTTGCGTTCTCGTACCCCTCCTTTTTTTCTCTCCTCTCCCTCTTCCTTTTTTTCTGCCAATGAAAATTAAAAATCAAAATGAATGAAGAAAAAAATAAATAAATCACAAAATTTCAGAATTAATTTTGGTAATTTTTTGGATATTGTTCAAAAACAATTTTTTATCATCTAAATTCACAGTTTTTCTAAGAATATCAAATTGAGACAAAAAACGAAACAAAAATGTTGCTTCGCAACACTTTTGATTCGTTTTTTTGTCTCAATTTAATATCTGCGGAAAAACAGTACTTTTATTTTTTTTCTGAAAGATTTCGGAAAATTTTCCTTTTGAAGAACTATTTTTATGATGAAAATTACAAAAAATTAAAAAAAAAAAGAGAAAAATGTGAACAGAAGAAGAAACAGGGCAGTTATTTATCATTTATGAAAAAAAAAAGTTTTCCTACAATTTTTTTAAGCTTTCATTTCAAGTGACTAGACTTCGAAGTGAGAAAAAACGAGAAGTGTGAAAAGAAGGAAGAAAATATTTTCTTTTTTTTAAAAACGTTTTTTTTTGTAAGATTGGTTTTTTTCACTCTTTTTTACTTTACTTTTAACATTTTTTAACATCTTACAAGTGACTAAAAAGAAAAAAGAAATTAAAAAAAATTGTGTAGAAAGGAACAGGGGAATAAATTAATACAAAAAAAGAAAAGAAAGGGGAAAAAATATTTTAAGAAGTGTAAAAAATATTTCGTTTTAAAAATTTTCTTTCCAGTAATTAACAATTTATGTAAAAAATTTTCTTTACAGTGACTAATCTTCTTAGTAGAAAAAACAACAATTGAAAATAATACAATTTAAATGTTAAAAAAATATTTAAATAACGAAAAATAAAATATTATAATGAAAAAAAAATAAACTGAAGAAGAAGAAAATAATTCTTGTTAGAAATTTTCTTTACAGTGACTAATCTTTTTAGTGAATAAAACAAGTAATGAAAATAATGAAAGTAAAAGTTATAATATGAAATAATAAACAGAAGAAAAAAACAGAATCAACATGAGAGAAAAATAAAAAAAGCATTTAAAAAATTTTAAAAATAATTTTTGCAGTGAAATTTGTTTTCCATTGTCAAATAAAAATATAAGAAGAAAGTTAATAATCAGAAAAAGAAGAAAAATTAGGTGAACAAAATTTACATAAGAGGACATTAATTTAAAAAAGAAAAAAAAGAAAACTAATTTATGAGACAAAACAAAAAAAGAAACTAATTCAAGAAATATAAGAAAGGATTTTTAAATCATTTTTTCGAAAAAAAACTTTATTTTTAGGATGAAAATGTTAAAAAAAACATTATTATTAGTTTTTTTTATTTGAAAATTCATTTTTTTTTGTTTTTCTAACTAATTTCAAATGATAATTTTATTCTAATTTTCTTATATTTTTTTATATAAAAATTATGATCTGGAATTTGTAATAGAAAAATAAATTAATTAATTTTAAAATAAAGAAAATAAAAAACATGCTAAAAAATACAATTGTTATTAAAATTGTATATTTTAGCATTTTCAGTCTAAAAATAGTTTTTTTTTAAATGCTTCAAAAAATATAAAAATTAATTATTTCATTCAGAAATTTTGTTGTGATTACAAAAACATATTTCAAGAATAATTCAAGAAATACATAAAAGAAATTAAGAAAAGAAAAACAAGAAAAAATAATATCTTCAGTGACGAGTTTTTAAAGTTAAAAAAGAAGAAATGTTAAAAAACAAAAAATAATGTAAAAATATATTAAAAAAGTAAAAAAAGAAAAGATAACACATTCACGAAATAAAAAAGATTCAAAAACTGAATTAAAAAATTAAAAAACTATTTTTTCAGTGAAATTTCTTTTTCAATGTCTATTTTTTAAAGTAAACAAAAGTTAATTTTTATGGAAAAACACTAAAGTAATTATTATTCTTTAAATTAATTTTTAAAATAAATTTATTTTTGAAAATAAATAATTTTAAAAAGTAAAAAATAAGAAGAAACAAAAGGCGCAACTAATAACAAGAAAAGAGAATGTAATAAACAGAAAAATAAAAAATTAATTGAAGAAAATTCAAGAAATAAAATATAATTGAAACAAAATTCAAAAAAGTAGGAAAATAGAAGAAAGAAATTGAAGAAGTAAAAAATAATTATCCCCTTTAAATTTTCTTTTTAGTGATTAGTCCTTAAAAAAGTAAAAAACAAAAGAAAATATGTAAATAAGAATGAAGAGAAAAAAATATATAAACAAATATAAAAAAACAGAAAGAAGAACAAATAGAAGAGAAGAAATTATTTAAATGAAAAAATGAATCTAATTTAATTAGTGAAAAAAATAATAATTTCAGAAGAATAGGAAAAAATTGTTTCAAAATTTAAATATATTTTCTCGTTGTATTAAAAAATACACATTTATAATTGATAATAATTAATAAATATAATGACCATAATAAACATAACAAATATAATGAACATAATAAACATAATGAATATAATAAATATAATGTTATAAATAAATAATAAATATAATAAACATAATGAATATAAAAAATATGTTACAAATAAGTAAATAATAAATACAATAAATATAATGAGCATAATAAACCTAATGAACACAATAAACATTGTAAATATAAGAAGGGGGGCAGTGATCAAGCGCAATAATTTAAATAAACAAATGAAGAAAATAATAAAAATCTGTAAATATTTTCAGAAAATGACTCAAAGAATTATTTTCCTTACTATATATATAAAAAAATAGAAACCCGATCTCTTCCCGATCTCGAGATACTAATTTACAAAAAAACTTCAATACTGTATGCTTTCAATTAATTAAAAAAAATCTCTTTCTTCCGTATAATTTTTTTTTTTTTTTTGCTTTTTTTCAGCGTTTCTTTATCGAATTCTTGGACCGTTTCGCGAGCAACTGCAAAACGACACTGGTAAGAAGGGAAAACAAAGACGACGGCAAGACCCTTGGTGTAGATGCGTTTAACGCAAAGGAATAGGGGTCGTGAGTTCGAGTTGTGTATATATATCTATATATATAGAATAAAATCGGGGGTGAGAAGTGGAATGAGAAAGAGGCGACGAGTAAACGTTGAATGTAACCGAGGGTAGTTATCGTGGACATGAAAGCCTGTTTGCGGGTTATCGTCTTTCGAATCCTGCAAAATGTTACACATTGCACTTTCAATCCCCACCCCCCCCCCCCACATCACTGTTTCTCTCATATGAGAGGACGTGTGGTGGGGGTAGGAGAAAAGTTATAGCAAGTCGTAAAGATCCTTTGGAAAAAATGGAAAAAAAATAGAAATAAAAACTTGTTCCCTTACGCTCCGAGTTTTTCAATATTTGATCCATTTCATTCCTCTTTACAACTCTAAGCTTCACATAAAAAAAAGAAAATTCCGGTTCTCTATATGCACTTTCACAAATTTGCCAAGAATTTTCAGCTTTTAATTTTTTTTTTTCTTTTCACGTGTTATCTTGGGAATTAATTTTCGACTTTAATTCTGTTAACGTAATTTTATTCCTATTTCAGTCAGTTTTTGATTTTTTCTGTTAAATAAAATAAAATTGTTTTTTATTGTCTTAGGTACTTTTTTGTCTTTTTAGTTAATCAATTATTCGAGAATTAATTTTACTACAGTCACTTTTTTAATTTTGTCAGTAAGGAAAATATGGTCAATGTAATTTTATTTTTCAGTCTCTTTTTTTAATTTTTCCAGTAAAATATAAAATGTGTTTTTTTTTATTCTTTCAGTCATATTTTAATTACCTTCAGTGAAAAATAATTATTAGTAGAATTAGTTTACCTTTTTTATTCTTTAACTCTCTTTTCTAATTTTTTCAGTAAAAGTTAATTTTGTTATTCTTTCAGTCAATTTCGTATTTTCAGCTAGTAAAATAAATTGTACTAAAAATAATTTTACTTTCATTTTCCCTTTCGTTGCTATTTCCTTAAATTTTTTCTTGAAAATAAAATATAAAATTTGTCTTCTTTTATGCTTTCAGTCACAATTTTAATTTTTCCCGTAGTAAAAAATATAAAAATAATTTTACTACACTTTCAGTCACTTTAAAAATTTGTTGTTCGAGTAAAAATTAAACCTTAAATTTCCCTTTGCAGAGAAAAAAATCAGAGTATAGAAAAAAATTGATTTTAATCTACAGAGGATATTTTTTTACATTATTTGTATCATTTCTTTTAAGTAGTAAAATAAATTTTCAATTATTACCGTTTTTTGTCAGGAGTGAAAAAATAAAAATCGAAAAAAAGAAAAACCGACCGAGTTATTCTTTTGAGAGTTGGCACGAGACTATCGATCATGACGAATATGTTCTGAGTTGGAAGAGAGAAGCCGAAAACTAAAAGCCCCTTTTAATCCTACTCCCTTATGGTACTGACAATGGAAATTCACCCCCCCCCCTCCCCCCACTTCTTTCATTTCTCTTATCCATGTAACCCTAAATACTGCCCTTTTGCTATGGATGCATGCAGTATAATATCTGATTGTCTCTTTTTTATTCGGTTCACTTACATGAAGATCCCCCCTACTGTTCATATTTTTTTTCCTCTTTTTTTTTTTATTTTCTATCTCATCTTATTTGACACACGAAATGATTCAATAAAACCTTTGGCGAAAATATATATATGAAGGTGAAAAAGGGGATCATTCACCATAAACGCTTTTACATCGTACAACACGCGTGTAAAATATATAAAATTTCACGCGAGTACCACTCTCCCACGCGTCGTCGTCATTATTTTCAGTTCTCTGCGATATCCCCTTTTTGGGGCAAAAATCATTTTCAAAAGAATTTGCAAGAGTGTGTTCGATTAACTCAAAATCCAATTATCCATCAATTCAATGATATTTTTCCACTTTTTAGAACAATTGAATTTCACTCGTGAACGGTTTTTTTTTATATTTACATGTACTATATATATAACGGAAAAAAGCGTTTAATCAATGAATTTCGACAATGTGTGTTTTATGAGGAACGGGTTTTATTAATTAACAATTGAAATTATCTTCATTTAACTTTTTTTTTTCTTTAAAAATCCAATTTATCCATTTGGATATTTTTTTTTGTCCTTATTAACTGAATGGAATGGAAATTATATTTTCGAAATAAAATGTAAAAGGAGTAAATAAATAAAATAAATAAAGAGAAAAAAAAATCCATTTGGATTTTTTTTTTACTGAATAGAATTTAAATTATATTTTCGAATAAAAATAATAAAAATAGTAAAAAGAATAAATAAATTCAATAAAAAAATTTCAATTTGGTTTTTTTTTTTGCCCTTAACTGAATGGAATGAAAATTATATTTTTGAAATAAAAGGTGAAAAGAGTGAATAAATAAGATAAAAAAATATCCATTTGGATTTTTTTTCTTCTATAAAAAAATCGAATAAAAATTATATTTTCGAAATAAAAAGGTAAAAAGAGTAAATATAGAAAATAAAAATGTACATTTGGATATTTTTTTGTCCTCAACTATATATAATTATTTTCGAAAATTATATTTTCGAAATGAAAGGAAAGAAAAGTAAATAAATAAAATTAAAAAATATCCGTTAGAATTAATTTCTTCTTTACTGAATAGAATTAAAAATATATTTTCGAAATAGAATCTAAAAAGAGCAAATAAATAAAAAAAAAATGTCCATTCGAATATTTTTTGTCCTTCTCTGAATAAAATGAAAATAATTTTTTCAAAAAAAGGAATAAATAAATAAAATAAATAAAGTGAATAAATAAAATAAAAATAAGTAAATAAATAAAATTCTAAATTAAATAAATAAAATAAAAAAGAGTTAAAAAAAGAATCGAATTTTTTTTATTGAAAATTTAGAAAATTAAAAACAAAGTCAACTAATTAACATTGTCGATAATTTTCTTTTCAGGGGGAAAAAAATTATTTAGTGATATAAATGGATAATTAATGAAATTATTTTGTGGACATGGCGAGAAAGTGGAGTGGGCATTTTAATTTTCGTTGTTCCATTTTTCCACATGACACCCACCGCTTTACATCGATGAGCAAATGGGGAGTCGATTATTGACGTACTTTTCCGTTCGAATTAATTGGTCCAATTATCGAAACTGGACAATTACATGCTGGCGACCAATTAGACTGTTGGATTAGTTCGTCAGCCATATCGAGTGTATCTCACACACATGTCTCCAAATTTTATTCTAAATATCTAAATTTAATTATGATATGCATAATCAGTAAATAATTAATTTCCCCCATTTTCCATTCTCATCACAATTAGTCACAATTTTTTATGTTTTTAATTCTTTCATATTCTTTTTTTAATTCTTTGAATTTCTCCATTTTTTTAATTCTTTAAATTATTATTTATTTACTTGAAATTTACTAATTTTATTAATGCTTCAAAATTAAATTCATTTTAATTCCTTGAATTTTCTAACTTTTTTTACTTTTTAACAAATTTTATAAAGTTTTAATTAACTTTCTTTCTTTTTACTATGAAATAAATTTTGAAATTATTTTTAAAAATAAAAAAAGGAAAGTTTAAATAAAGAGAAAATAATTTTATTTACGTACCGAATGTAGTTTCCACAAAATACACTTGTTCACTTTTATTTAAATTTTAATTATAGAGAAAGTCCACTAAAGGTGACATTGATTTTTTTTAAGAAAAGTATTCTTTTAAAGAATATTTTTTGGTAAGTTTTATTTTTTTTAAACTTTTACTAAAGAAGGTTTTTTTAAAAAGATTTTTTTTTACGGTTTTTTAGAAAGGTTTTTTTTGAAAAGGTTTTTTAGAAAGGTGTTTTTTTAAAAGTTTTTTAGAAAAGTGTTTTTTTAAAAAAGGGTTTGTTAGAAAGGTGTTTTTTTAAATAGTTTTTTTAGAAAGTTGGTTTTTTTATAGAAGGGTGTTTTTTTAAAATGGTTTTTTTTAGAAAGGAGGTTTTTTAAAGAAGGGTTTTTTTTAACAAAGGTTATTTGGAAAGGTGGTTTTTTATAAAACAGTGTTTTTTTTTTAAACGATTTTTTTTGGAAAGGTGGTTTTTAATAAAAGGTTTTTTTTTTAAAAGAAGTTTTTTAGAAAGGTGTTTTTTTGACAAAGGCTTTTAAAAAAAAAAATATTTCTTCAAAACACTATTTAAAAAAAAAAAAAATTTTTTAATGTCGTTATTTAAGGAAGTCCTTTTAAAATCTTTTATTTTTTAAACGTCGGTTTTTTTTTCAAAAAAATTTTTCAAACCATGTCTCTTAGAACGACGCTATTTTTAAATAGTGTTTTAGGGGTGAAAAAATGTGAGGAACTAAAAAATAAAATTGAGGGTATTAATAGCAGAAGGTTAGCACATGTTACCGGGGCTATTCTTGAAAAAGGCCGCTGATCTTAGTGGCGTCTTGGGGGTGTCGCGGGTGATGACACCCGGGGGTTGAAAACGTGACGAAGGCGGTTCCCGGGGGCGGGTCAGACTTTTTCCAACAAGTGCGCATGCGAACACTTTTATACCCCACCATCAAGCAAAACCTTAACGTTCTTAAAGGCTTCTTAGAGCAAGTTTTGTCCTCGAGGGTGCCACGAAGAAAAGGGGTTTGAGGGTGGCGAAGAAGGCTTGAGGGGGATGAGAGAGAGAAAGAGAGAGAGAGAGAGAGAAAGAGAGAGAACCATAAGCGCGTCGGGTGGTTGCCGTGGGTGCGGAAGGGTTTTGCAACACGCGGTACGAACCGTAACGCTTTTTGGTCGCCTTTACTTGATACTCCAACGGGATTTCAAATTTTTTTTTTATAACCCTACAATCTGTGTGCTATATTTTATACATATTCTGCACTAAGAGAGAAAAGAAAGTCACTTTTATTATGTAATTTCTACTTTCTAATTTATTTATACTATTTGAAAAATAACCCCCATGTTTAAAACCTATGAAAATTAACCCTAAAAATTATCCCTTTGTTTAAAAAATAAAAATTAACCCTCAAATTAATTTCCACTTTCTAACTTTATTCACTATTTAAAAATTTAACCCCCATGTTTAAAACGTACGAAAATTAACCCTAAAAATTAAGTCTTTGTTTAAAAAATTAGCCACTTGTTTCAAAAATAAAAATTAACTTTAAAAAATTAACCCATCGTTTAAAAAATTAGCCCCTTTTTTAAAAAATGAAAAATTAACCGTAGAAAATTAACCCTTAGTTAAAAAAATTAGCCCCTTGTTTAAAAAATGAAAAATTAACCGTAGAAAATTAACCCTTAGTTAAAAAAATTATCCCCTTGTTTAAAAAATAAAAAATTAACCGTAGAAAATTAACCCTTAGTTAAAAAAATTAGCCCCTTGTTTAAAAAATGAAAAATTAACCGTAGAAAATTAACCCTTAGTTAAAAAAATTATCCCCTTGTTTAAAAAATAAAAAATTAACCCTAGAAAATTAACCCTTCGTTTAAAAAATTAGTCCCTTGTTTAAAAAATAATTAACCCTTGATTAAACTAGACTGGAAAAATTAACCACTTGTTTAAATTAAAAACACGAAAAATTAACCCTATGGTTGCACTAAAATAGTTAACACTACGTTTGTTACTATTTTTTCAAAAATTTTTTTTTCCATAATTTTTTTTAACCAAAAAAACTTGTGAAAACATGTGTTTTTTTTCTTTTTCTTCTTTGGGGAAAAAAGCTAATCCGTTCTAGCAAGTCTTCACGCAAGTTAACAACGATCCGACGTAATGAGATTGTCAAGAGAAACCAAAGGAAGTAACGTGAAGGAGTTATCTGGTCTGGAGCAGGCCCAAATCAGATTAGATGCGAGACAAAAGTTTCCTTGTAGTCATCGGGGCTTCGTTCGATATCTTAAAGATAGCAGCTGTTTTTAAACCCTTTTATATCTAACGTTGTACACTTTTCTGCTTGAGAGAATTTTGCCCACAAATTATTTATCCAACATTATGACGTTGAAATGAAAATAAATATTTTGTAAAAAGAATTTTTAGGTTTAATTTTTTCTCTCATAATATTATAAGAATTAACGATAATGTTAATAAGAAAAAACGATTTTATTATAATTTTAAAGGGCTAACGGAAATTTATTTTCATAGAAATGTTGGCAAAATTTAAAGCGATGTCTGACTTAAATTGACTTCTACTACTGATTGATTAACAAATTGTGAATAGAATTAAAAATTTACTTTCAATTATTTTTCTAAATATTTCGTACTTAATTGTACTAAAAGCGACGTCTGACTTAAATTGACTTCTACTACTGATTGATTTTCAAAATGGAAAATATAATTAAAAATTAACTTTCAATTATTTTTCTAAATATTTCGTACTTAATTGTACTGAAAGCGACGTCTGACTTAAATTGACTTTTACTACTGATTAATTTGCAAAATGTAAAATAGAATTAAAAATTCACTTTCAATTTTTTTTTCTAAATATTTTGTATTTAATTGTATCTAAAGCGATAATTTGTAAATTTTACAAAATTAAGTTTTTTTCGTGCTTTTAACTAAAATTCTTCTAGATATAAATGCATTATTTTTAATAATTTTTGAAAAAGTTCTTTGAGAATTTTCAAATTCATTTGTTTACAACTTAATTTTACAAAATTTCAATTATTCGTAAATTACAAAATTCGATTTTCAATTCTTTTCCATTCGTAAATTTTTATATTCAATTAACCTTTTTATTTTGATATACATCTTTACAAAATTTAATTTAATTAAAAACGTTTTTAGGAATTTCTGAAATTAGGAATTTAAAATTAGGAAAATCGTCCGGGAACGGACGATTTTCGATTTGGATTTAAAAATCAACTTTTAGTTTTTCTTTATAGACTTAAAGCAATGTCTGAGCAAAATCGATTTCTACTACTAATCAGTTTGAAAATAGAAAACAGATTTAAAAATCCACTTGCAGTATTTATTTTTAGAAGAGTTGTTTCTAAACAATTGTATTTAAAGCGATGTCTGACTTAAATTTACTATTTCTACTGACAAATTCAATGTCAAACTTTAGAAAATGAAACTTAAAATTTATTTCCACTATTTTTTTGAGAAATTCAGAGGCATTCGGTTAAAGTAACATTAAGTAAAACTAAAATTTTCAAGAATTAAAAATTCCTGTCTGACAGAAACTGTCGTCTACTAGTGTAACGGAAAATCTAATTAGAAACTAACTTTTACTGCTGTAAAGAAAGTTAGATTTTATTCTAACTGAAGTGACTTTTACTATACTTACGAACAAAGTAATATAAGTATAATGAAAATTTTTAAAAAATTAGAAAATTAATTGAACCTGTAAAACATAAATTAAAAGCAGTTATAAAAAATTATAGTAGGTGGTCACTTTTTCTAAAAAATATTTTCTAATCTATTTTGTGTAAAAGACGCGATTTTTAATGAAATCTGTTTTCTAAAAGAAGTTTTTCTAACAATTTTTATTTCTAAAAAAAGTTTTTCTAAGAAGTTTTTATTTCTAATATTTATATTCATAAAATTTGTAAAAATCCATAATTTTGATAACAGTTAGAAAATTGTTAAGAAACTAAGATTAAGAAATAGAAACTATTTTGCATATTTTCTGTTTCTGAATCACAATTCTGGTTACAAAATAATAAGTTTCTTTTTGAAAAAGAAAAAAAAAATTATAAAATTACTATTTTTTATTTTACAATTTGTTAATAAAATTTTATTCTTCTTTGAAAAAAAAATAATTTGCATCATTTTTATACTAAAATTTCCAAAATTTATTTATTTATATAACACTTTTTTATAGAAAATTTTAAAAATCCTTAGGAAAGAAATCCCTAAAATTTCTATTTGTTAATTACGATTTTCAACTAGATTATTTTCAAATTTTGTTAAAAAATTTGCATAATTTCTATTTTTTATTATAACTTTTTAACAAAATCTCAAATATTTTTTTAAAGAATTAAAAAATTTTCGTAAATTTTATTTTTTAATCTACCAATTGATTATTTGAAAATAATAATAAGTAGTAAAAATAATAATAATATAAAACATTTCATAAAATATGTTATACGTTATAAAAATATAAAAGAATTTAAAAATTCCTGTCTGACTATAACTAACTACTACTACTGAAAGAGAAAATTTGATTTAAACTAACATCCACTTAAATTAAAAGCTTTCTATTCAATTAAGGTCACTTTTATTTCTTACAAGAAAGAATTACAAGAATTCCAAATTTTCTGTCTGACTAAAATGTTCTTTTACTACTCACTAACAAAAATTTCAAAGCTATGTTTATGTCTGAATAAATACTGACTACTACTACTAAAATAGAAAATTTCATCAAAAAATAAATTAATACTTACTAAAGTATTATTAATTTATCTTTTAATGAAATTTTCTATTTTAGTAATTAAATTAAATATTTCAGTTATTATAAAATTACTAGTTTTAAAATGTTATTAAAATTAGTAAAATTTTGTTTGATTTAAATCGACTTTCACTTCTTTTTCTCCGAAAATTTTAACAATTTACAAGATTTCCTAGGGGGAAAAATTGATCTTCAAACATAACATAAACTAAAATATGAATTCAATTACAAAAATTAAATTCATCCTTCGTGAAAAAGAGAACACAGCACATTTTTATTGTATCCTCGAGACATCATAATTCAGGTATAAGAAACCAAAAGGCAATCTTGAATTTTACGATCGTCATTGTCAATAAAGAAAATCTTCTTCCACTCTTTTTTTGCTCTGAAATTTTTCCAATGAAGCGCGCATAGAGTGAGCGAAAGAGAAAGAATGAGATGAGAGGCTGTGAAAAAGAAGGAGGAGGAATAAAATAGAAAAACATTTCGAACGTAAATACAAACCGAGTCAACTGAGGATGAGGCAAATATCGGGGTGAGTGAGAGGAGAAAAAGGAAGGGGTGGTTTAGAGGAAGTTCGTCGTTGAGAAAATAAGAAAGCAAATTACCTAGCAGTCACCTACCCTTCTTTGGGGTGTGAGGTGTCGATATGACATGTAGGGAGGAAGGACCGACGAAGGCAGCCCCATGGGGTTTATTACAAGGGTGGAATCAAATACACCGGGTGTCAAAAAATGAAACGCCACCCCACTGCGTTCCTCCGACCCTTCCTTATTCCTTACGAGAAAAATACAAAGGGAAGAAGGTCATGCTAACTTACAAAAAGCGGGCGCGAAGGGTGTCATAAGGCTCACTGTTTGTCGTCACGAATAAAAATCACTGCATCCTTCTTCATTTCACACCTAATGCCAATATATACGTATGTTTAGAATCAGAAAATTAAATTTCTGCATCAACGAGAGAAATACTGTTTTTAATATTTGACAATTTTAATATATAATAATAATAATATCAATAAAAATAAAGTAATAATAATAATTAATAATAATTATTAATTTTCCATATTTTTTTGATGCTTTTTTTGTTTATTGATTTATTCTTAATTCAATTCTTAATTTCAATATTGATTCATAATTCTTAATTTAAATTCTTGATAATTTTTTTAGTCAGTAGAAAAAGTCAGATTTAGTAAGACAAAAAATTAAAATTCTTGTAATTTCGTCTACAAGTAGTAAAACTCATTATTAGTCAGACCGAAATGCTTCTAATTTTTAGGACAGTAGTCAGTATTTAATAAACCTTTAATTTAAGTAGATAAATCCTGTTATTGTCAGATAAAAGGTTCAAATACTTTTCAGTTTTTATTATCCAGTTGAAAAAGTTCTATAGAATTTTACTAGAATCATTCTATATGAATTCTAGTGACTATTTTATAGAATTTCACTAGAACGATTCTATAGAATTTCTACATGAATTCTACTAAATTTGAGTGATTTTTAATTAGAAAGAATATAAATTTCGTGAAATAATTTTGTTTAACATTATATTAATAAAACTTTTCAAAAGAATTGAATTATTTACAAAAAATTTAATTTTTGCAAACAATGAATTATTTTCTTAAAGTCATAAAAATTTCACTAGGAATTCAATTATTTACAAATTTTCTACAAATTTCTTCGCAATATAATTCAATTATTTTTATAAATATTAAAATTCTTTTTAGGGATTTAATTCCTAAAAATAAATAAATAAATATAAATGTAATTACTATTAAAAATTTAATTAAATTTCGTCAAACGAATTGAATTATTTAAAAATTTGTTTATAAAATTCTTTATGAGAATTCAATTTTAAGAAACATTCAATTTTTATTCAATTATTTTAATAAACATAATAAAACTCAATGCAAAATTTTAATTATTTTTAATAATCAAAAAAGAAAATAATAATAATAATAATTTTTAATCAAAAGCTTAAATCATTAAATATTTTTAATCAAATTTTAATCAAATTTCTCGGAAAATGGAATTGTTCTTAAAAATTTTACTTAAAATTGTCGAATTAATTCAATTATTTAAAAATATGTTGATAAAATTCTTTATGAAAATTGAATATTAATAAACATTAAATTGTTGAATAAATTATTTTTTTTTGTATTTAAATAATTGAATTCTAGTACAATTCTCTAATAACAATTAATTTAAAAATGAATTTAAGTTAAAAAAAATGAATTTTAAAATTCACAAAAAACTTTTGCAAAAATTATTAAAAATAATGGATTTACAGAAAAATTTTAGTTAACATTAAAAAAAATTTTAATTTGGAGAAGTTACAAATTATTGCAAAAATTTAATTGTTTTCAAGAGTAATAAAATTCTTCGCAGAAATTTTATTATGTTCAAAAATAGTAATATTCTTCTTAGGAATTCAATTACTATCATAAATAATAAAACCCAATGCAAAATTTCAATTATTTTTAATAAAGTTTTAATCAAATTTCTCGGAAAATATAATTATTCTAAAAATTTTATTAAAAATCGTCGGAAGAATTCAATTATTTAAAAATATGTTAATAAAATTCTTTTTGAGAATTCAATTTTCAGAAACATTCAAATATTCAATAAATTATTTTTTTTTGTGCCATTTTCTTAGAATATAAAATAATTTGACTCGAACTGGTTATATTTTTGTCAGTAATTCTAAGTCAGACAAGAAGTTAAAATTCTTATATTTTTTTCTAAAAGTAGTAAAACTCATTTTTAGTCAGCCGAAACGTTTCTAATTTAAATAACAATAGAATAATTTTCTCTTGTCCTAGATTTTTATTTTCAGTAGTAAAAATCACTCCGAGTCAGACAAAATATTTGTAACTTTTGTTAATAAGTAGTAAAATCTGTCATTAATCAGCCGAACAACGTCTATTTTATTACTGACAGTTGTGTTAGTACAATTCGAATTATTCTAATTATTATTTTAGTAGTGTAAGTCACTCTTAAGTCAGACAATTAGTTTAAGATTCTTGTATTTTTTTATAAGTAGTAAAAGCCAATTTCAATTTGCCAAAAAAGCTTTTAATTTTAGTAGTAATGCTCTAAATAAATTCTTTACCCGTTTGTCCGTTTCAGTAGTATAAGTCGATTTTAGTCAGACAAAAAGTTTGAAAATTTTTTTATTGTTTCCAATTAGGTAGTAAAACTGAGTTTTCATTAGAGAAAATGTTTTGAATTTAAGTGCAAATTTTTGAAACCACTTTATTATTTCAGTAATATATGTCAATATGCGTCAAGCATAGCGAGTTTAGATTAATTTCTTTTTGTCCCTAAGTACAGTAAAAATCTTTTCTAATAAAAGGAATTGCTTTCAATTTTAATGACAGTCGTAAAAGCATTTTTAAAAAATCTTTTTTATTGTTGTAGTAAAATTTTGTTTGTGACAGACAAGAAGTTACGAATATTTGCAAATTAGAATCTATAAATACTAAATTTTTAGAAAAACATTTTTTTGAGTTGTGAAAAAATCATAAATCTACAAAGGCGGGAAATTTAAATTTAATTAAAGGAATATTATTAAAATATCATTACCCACGAGAAAACAAAACAGAAAAGTCGCAGTTAGATATGTATTTCATTAGCGAAAACCAGAATAAACCATAGGTCTTGGCGTCTAACCCGCAGAATTTCAGGTCTTTTAATTATGCTAAGTAACATCTTTGGAAGGCAACTCGGTATTATTCGTGAAAGGCTACGACGGTCATAATATTTAATCACTACTCGTTTATTCTCCCCCTAAACACCCGTGTCTTTCTTCGAAAATGTCGGCACACTAAAGGCGTATTTTCCCGGCTAAAATATATGCCCGTAAATCAATCGACCCAAATGACTTTTTCCCTTAAATTCCCAGATTTTAATAATTATCAAACACCAACAAATATTTGGGAAAAAATAGTAGAAAAATATTTTTAAGATATTTTTTTCCAATAGTGGAAAATTTGGATTATTTATCTTAATGTGGAAATAATGGGAAAATATCTGATTTGGTGGGACAATATTTTTGCCACTGTTTTCAAGATTCTCCACTACTCTCTAAAGGCGCCCCAACCCTTTCGATCTTAAAGATTACGAAACAAACGAGTGTGAGAGAGAGAGAAGTAAAAGCTGGCAAAATGGGGTGACGATGCAAGGGGAAGTGCCATTCTCTCCCTTCGCCTCCGCACTTCCCCTCCTCTTGTAAAGCCCTCTTCACTGCGAAGAAAGCTGGAGGATTTATACTAACAGTAATTTTGCAAAACTATTTTAAGGCTGGTTTTAAAGTAGCTTCAGTGACTTTACTAGATTCTGATTCTTCTCTGTTGAATTAGCCTTAATCCCCAGGGAAAAAGAGAAAGGCTATAAATATTTTCAAATCAGTCAGAAGAATTTAATTTTAAAAATTTTGTAGAATTTTTGATTTTTTAATACGGTAAAAAAAATTTATATATATATATATATATATATATATATATATGAATATTTAATATTGTTTTTTTTAAAAAGCGATACTTTTGAACTTTGATTCTTTATTTTATTTATTTTTTCAAATTATATTTTTTTCTTTTGAAACTACTTTATTTCATACTCAAGAGTAGGTATTTAATTAGTGTAAAATTGTTAAAAATATTAGTTTTTCTTTTTAGTTCTTTTATTTATTTTTTTATTTTTTTATCAAAAGTTTTAGTTTTTAAAAAGTCCAATGTACGAAATACTTTTTTCTATTTAGGACAAGAGATAGAGACTGAAATTTCAAAACAAAAAATTCAACAACTTTCTGTGCAAATAAAGATTGTCTTTCTTAGAAACGGAAAAATTTTTAAACTCATCTCGTGGGTAGAAGAAAGAAATTCACATTTCCACATTGTTTAAATAATTTTATTTATCTTGTGTAATTGATGATAATTTTTCTAATAAGTTTTTTTTGTTTATTTAATTTGTTCTGTATTGGAATTTTTTATAAATTTCTCATGTCAGTAGTAAAAGTCAGTTTTAGTAAGACAAAATATTAAAATCCTTATATTTTAGCTTTTAAGTAGTAAAACTTATTCTTAGTCAGACTGAACTAATTTTTATTTTTATGATACTAGTCAGTATTTAATAAACCTTTGATAAATTAAGTAGTAAAAATTTTATATTGTCCGACTTAAAGTTCAAATATACTTGTCATTTTTTTTAAAGACAAAAAGTGAAATTCACTCAAAATAATTCGGTGTAATTAATTTTGATTATTAATAATAGTAGTAACAGTAAAAAAATTAAAATTCTTCAAAACATTCACATTCCAATCTTTTTGAAATTCAACAAAAGAATATTATTATAAAACATGAAGATATCGATCACTCCGAGTCTTCGACTCGAAGCAATCGATATCTTCATGTTTTATAACAATTTAAATTTTTATAACATTTTTCAGAAAAAATTTAATTATTTACAAAAATTTTAATAAAATTCTTCGCAAGAATTCAATTACTTTTTTTAAGTAATAAAATTTTTCACATAAATTAAATTATTTAAAAAAATATGATAAAATTCGTAGTAAGAATTCAATTATTTTTTGTAAATAATAACATTTTTCATAGGATTTCAATTATTTAATTTAATTATTAATACAATTATTCTAAATAAATTACTTGAAAAATGTAATTATTTTCAAAAATATTTTGCAAGAATTCAATTACATTTCATAAATAATGAAATTCATCTTTAAAATTCAATTATTTTCAAAATCTACTACTTTTATTTATTTATTTATTTAAGTTGTAAACGGGATTTTAATAAAATTTCTCAAAAGAATTCAATTATTTAAAAAAAATGTAATAAAATTCATCGCAAGAATTCAATTACATTTTCATAAATAATAAAATTCTTCACAAGATTTCAATTATTAAAAAAAAATGTACCTAATAAAAATTCATTGCAAAAATTCAATTATTCTCCTAAATAATAAAAATAAAAAATCTAATTATTTTCAAACATTGTATTAAAATTCTTTGAAATAATTTAATTATCAATTTTATCAATTATTTTTATGAATTTTTGCAAAAGTTCCTTGAGAATTTTCAAACTCATTTGTTTACAAATTAAATATACGAAATTTCGATTATTCGCAAAATCTTCCATTAAATATTTAGAAAATAAAAACTAGAAATAATTTTAAAAAAATCATTTAAACTTTTTTAAAAAAATTAAATATTATCTAAAATTTTAACTGAAATTTATCTTTAAAACAATTTTTATTAGAAAATTCTACGAGAATTCAATTATTTAAATACAAAAATAAAGAATTTATCGCATAAATGAATTTTTCTCATAATTGAATTCTTATAAAGAATTAAATCAACAAATTTTTAAATAATTAAATTATTTCGACGAATTTTAATGAAATTTTCAAAAATAATTACATTTTTTGAGGAATTGGATTAAAATTTGATTAAAAATAGTTGAAATTCTGCAATGAGTCTTATTATTCATGAAAATAATTGAACCTCTGTAAAATTTTTTATTATCTATGAAATTAATTGAATTATTGTAAAGTAATTATTTTAAAAATTTGAAAATAATTGAATTCCTGTGAAATTTTTATTATTTATGAAAATAATTGAATTATTGCGAAGAAATTTATAAAAAAAATTTGTAAATCATTGAATGCTTTTGGAAAATTTTATGAAAGTAGTAGATATTGAAATTTATTGAATTAAAGAGAATTTTTGAAAATAATTGAAATTTTCCCAAGAATTTTATTACTTAAAATTAAAAAAAAAAGAATTTTTTTATTTAAAAAATTTTGGAGAAAATTTTTATTATTTTTAAAGGTAATTTAAATTTTGATTGCAATTTTTTTTTAATTTTTGAATATAATTGAATTTCTGCAATAATTTGTAACTTCTCCAAAACTCAATTTTTGCCAGTACTTTAATAAAAATCTCTGACTTTTCCCCGATTTTCCTGACCAATTTTACTTTTCCTGACTTTTCCCTGAATTCCCTGATTTCCCTGACATGTGGCAACCCTGTATAGGTGCTTTAGTAATTTTTCTGTTCAAGTAGTAGAAGTCAATCTTAGACAGACAAAAAGTTAAAATACTTATATTTTTTCCTAAAACTAGTAAAACTCATATTTGGTCAGCCGAAATGTTTCTAATTCAAATAACAATAGAATAATTTTCTTTTGGCTTAGATTTTTATTTTCAGTAGTGAAAATCTCGCCTAGTCAGACAAAATATTTGTAACTTTTGTTTATAATTAGTAAAATCTGTCTTTAGTCAATGAAACAACGTCTATTATTACCAACAGTAGTATTAGTATCCTTCGAATTATTTTAATTATCTTAGTAGTGTAAGTCACTCTTTAGTCAGACAAATAGTTTAAGATTCTTGAAATTTTTTTATAAGTAGTAAAAGTCAATTTCACTTTGATTAAAAAGCTTCTAATTTAACTAGTAGTACACTAAATAATTTTTTTTTCAGATCATCCATTTCAGTAGTATAAGTCGATTTCAGTCAGACGAGAAGTTTCATAATTTTTTTTTATTGTTTCCCTTAGTTAGTAAAACTCAGCTTTCGTTAGAGAAAATGGTTTCAATTTAAGTGCCAGATTTTTAAAACCACATTTTTATTTCAGTAGTATAAGTCAGTCTTAGTCAGACAAAAAGTTAAAATTCTTATACTTTTGTCTAAAAGTAGTAAAATTCATTTTTAGTCAGCCGAAATATTTCTAATTGAAAATTTTCTGTAAAAATAACAATTGCCTACTTTCTTAAAGAGCAAAAATTTTTAAATTCATCTCGAGTGTATAAAAAATAAAAAATTCACATTTCCACATTGTATAAATAATTTAATTTATCTCGTGTAATTGTTTGAGAATAAATTCGAAATAGGGTTTGTCAGATCAGCATCAATTGATTGTGATCGAAATGGTCTTGTTATCTCCGAACCTGGTAGTCCTCATTGTCGTTGACCAAGAACGACCCAAGAGAGTAAGAGAGAGAGTCAGAGAGTGAGAGAGAGTGAGTCAGTTTGGAGGCGATTCTAGGGTCATTTCCATTCTGCCCTTGCAAAGTGGTATCATTTCCCAAGGGACTTGGGGAGGGTTCTAGATTCTCAGGATCGTGACACAGCTGGTCATGGTTTCGATATCCTCGTCCTTTTTACCCCTGACCACTATCCACATGACATTTACTTCAAACTTCTTTATAGTCAAAAAATTCCAACAATTTATCTCTCTTTTTGTAAAATTCAAAAATCATCATTTATTCAAAGAAAAAAAAAGGAAATAACTTGCTTTCCATTCCATTGGTGATGAAGAATATAAAAAAATTCCTATCAATCGAAAGTTTAAAAAAATTGTCATTAGTCGAAAGTAAAAAATTAAAAATTATCAACCAAAAATAAAAAATAATTTTTATTAAATTTTGCGGAAAATAAATTTTCTGTCATTTTGTTGAAAATGAAAAATTTAAATTACAAAATATTCTTTTTATTTTGTTTGAATTGTATGCTAGTTTGAGCATCAACTGTCATATCCTCTAGTGTGTCCTTAAAGATAAAATGCCCATCTCCATACCTAATGTAATCGCTGTCGAGTTCATCAACCGTCGCCTTCCGCGTGGAACTAACTACTAATGCTGTAATTTTTTCCGAGATTTTACGTCCACGAGTTATGGGGGTCTTCCTATTTGCATGGAAATGGGGTCGCGGGGTCGTGAGCCCTCGGACCGGGCTACTACTTCACTCGGTAAAATCCTCTTTTACTTCCTATTTGAAACCATTCTTTATTCTGTGATAAAAAAGAGGAAAAAAAAAGAAAATAGACTTTTATTCTCCTAAAAAATTGTTTATTCACTCCATTACAATCTCAATTTTTGTTTTAATACTCTTTTTTTTTGTTCCATTTAAAATCAAATAATACTCATCATTAAAGTTGTATTTTAACTTTTAGAAGGTACGAACACAGTTGAAAAAACGCAACTTATTTCTTTAAATTCTAGGAAAATAGTTGTTATCACTTTATGTTCGTTAGATAAAGAAAATTAAAATAAATTAAAATTAAAAAACCTGATTTTTACGACCATTGGGTATTAAAATTGAAAACACTAATATAAAACCTTCAAAATTTTTTCTATTTCTGACCAAAATGAATTTTCTATATTATTTAATTATTTCAAAAGTTTCAATGCAATTATTTTCAAAAATAACAAAATTCTTCACAAAAATTCAATTATTTTTAGGAATTTTAAAAAAATTCTTTGCAAAATTCAATTATTTTTATAAATAACAATATTCTTCACAAGAATTCAATTATTTTCAAAAGTAATAAAATTCATCGAAGAAATTCAATTATTTTTACAAATTTTAACGAATATCTCGTCAAGAATTCAATTATCTTAAAAATAGCAAAATTTGTTGCCAAAAATTCAATTATTTTCAAAAATTTAAATAAAATTATTTGCAAAATTTCAATTATTGAAATTAAAAAACAAGAATTCAATTATTTTCAAAAGTAATAAAATTCTTCTAAGAAATTCAATTATCTTTATAAATAGCAAAATTTTTCGCCCAAAATTCAATTACTTTCAAAAATTTGAATAAAATTCTTTGCAAAATTTCAATTATTATAAATTGAAATTGAAATTGGAAAAAATTTTTGATACAAATTATACAAAAACTTTCAATTATTTTTACGGCAAAATTTTAATTAAATTTTTTAATACAATTCTAAATAAATTCCTCGAAAAATACAATTATTCTTCTAAATTTTATTAAAACTTGACGAAAGAATTCAAATTTAAGAAACATTGAATTATTCAATAAAATAATATAATTCGTTGCAAATGATTCAATTCTTATCATAAATAACAATATTCACCACAAGAAATCAATTATTTTTAAAAGTAATCAATTTCTTTTTGAAAATTCAATTATTTTAATAAACTCTAATAAAATCGTTTGCAAGAATTCAATTCTTTTGAAAATTAATAAAATACTTTGCAGAAATTAAAATATTATCAAAATTTTTTTGAAATTTTAATCAAATATTAAATTATCTTTATAAATAAGTGGCGAAATTCTTTCAAGAATTAAATTATTGTCAAAAATGTTAATAAACTTCTTGTCAAAATTTCAATTATTTAAAAAAAATGTAATAAAATTCTTCGCATAAATTAAATTATTTTTATAAAATATTATTTAAAACTTCTCAGGAATTCAAGTAGTATTTTTAAAAATTTTAATAAAATTCTTCAAAAAGTTTTCAAATATTTTCAAAAATTGTTATAAAATTCTTTAATATTAGAAATTTCAGTAAAATTTTAATTAAATTTAAAGAAATTCATTATTTTCAAAAGTTGTTAATGAAATTCTTCGTAAAAATTAAATTTTAATAAACATTCAACTATTCAATAAATTATTTATTTTTTTATTGAAATAATTGAATTCTCGTAGAATTTTCTAATAAAAATTGATTTAAATGAAATGAAAATGAATTTCGGTTAAAATTTCAGATAATAATTTAATATTAAAAGCATTATACTACGGATTTTTATAAATTATTGAATTTTGAAATGGTTTTAAATTCAAATGTTAGGAAATCTTTTAGTTAAAAATTCTGGAAAAAAATATTTGAATTTTAAGGATGAAAATAATTTCGAAGAAGTTAGAGTAACAATATTATTATAAAATACAAATTTTATCCCTGAGTTATCGTTGATTATTATATAAACATGAAGAAATCGATTACTCCGAGTCGAAGACTCGGAGTGATTGACTTCTTCATGTTTATAATATAAGTTATTAAATTTTAAAAGATTTGAATTTGAAATTTTTGAAAATCTTAATTTCAATAAAAAAAAATAATTTAAAGCTAAGTTTTACTATCTTAAACTAATTGTCTGACTAAACAGTGACTTCTACTACTAAGATACTAAGGTAATTAATAATAAAATCAAAATTTAGGCAGAAAGAAACTTATTCTATTATTATTTAAAACAGAAAAATTTTGGCTGACTAAAAATGAATTTTACTACTTTTAGACAAAAATATAAGAATTTGAACTTTTTGTCTGACTTAGAATGACTACTACTACTGAAATAGAAAAAGTTACTAAAGCACTTATAATTGTAATATTATAGTTGATAGCATTATGTCTGACTATAATTTACTTCTACTACTTATAATCATAATTACAATGATTATTTATATTTGTCTGACTAAAAACTGACTTTTACTACTGATATTGTAAAACCAATTAAATACTAATCTATGCTACTGCTTTTAAAATTAGAATAATTTCTGTCTGACTGTAAATGTCTGTTTTCACTTGTACATAATCAGGAAATGTTTAATACTTTGCTTGACTGTTACTTGCTTCGAACAACTTTTTGATCGAAAAAGTAAGATAGGTAAGTAATTAATATTATCAAATTCAAATATTACCAAAACCTTAAAAAAACGCTGGAATTTCTTTGTCTTTAAAACAAAACTTAGATTCAAGAAATAAAGCAATTATTCAAGAATAAAGCAATTTTGATCAAAATACAAAAAGGGGGTAAAAAAAATTCATTAATATACAGTTAAAAGTTTTATTTTATCAACAAATAATAATTCATTAAAAGTAGAAAAATAATTTGAACATTTTTTTTTTTTTAACGGTAAAAAACAAAAAGGAAACGTGATCAAAGGTATAAGTAATTTTCTAAGATGGGAAATATTCCATAAACGTGGAGGTTAAATGCAACGATAAATTTATTATAGGGTGGGGAGAGGGGGGGGGGTAGATGGTGGAGGTATTCGATTGAAATTTCATGACGTAGGAAATCTGTAACCCACTCTTGCACACGTTGAGTGTTCCTCGAAGGTTGTGCCAGGCGATATTAAATGCAGGAGTGTGGGTGAACGCTCGTGACAGTTTATCAAATTGCAAGCTCGCCTCTGTGCTCTACTAAAGGGATGTAAGGGGGTCGTAAGGTGAAACGAGGTTGGGTAGCTTATTAGAGCCGCGACAGCGGGTCGACCTCCTACGGGCAACCTCCAACCAACCGACACCCTGCCGTGTGCGTCTTACCACCTTATACTTGCTTGCTTCCTTCCTTCCTTACATTCACCTTCATACCCTTTTCAATCTAAAAACCCTCTCATGTTTCAGCAAATATATAAATATATATACTTCTATATACTTTATTAATATTCGCACTCTTTTATTCATTCACATTGATATTTCGAATAATAATATTTCAAAAAGTACACTAAAAAACATAATATGTGAAAATTTTTCTATTTTTAAAAAACTGATAAAATTTTTGAAAAAATTACAACTTAACGACAAAAAATGTTGATTTCTCAATCTTTCTACAAGAATTTATCTACTTACTACAATTATTGTAAAAGAAGTTAAATTAAGACACAAAGTATTGAAAACTTAAGAATTAGTAGTAAAAACAGGCATTAGTCAGACATGCAGCAAAAAAAACCTTATACATTTATTTTCAGTAGTATAAGTAGGGTTTAGTCAGACAACTAATTTTTTTTTTAATTATAGTAAAAGAAGTTGTCATTCTGACTATATTAGTAACTTAAGTATCAGTAGTACAAGTTAGCATTAGTCAGACAAAAACTGAATTTTTAAAATTAATTTTGTTGTTAGTAGTAGAAATATGTTTGAATCAGACAAATAAATTTTTTTCTTACCTAATAATAGCAGAAGAAGTTGCATTCAGACACAAAGTATTAAAAATTGATGAATCAGTAGTAAAAGTAGGTATTAGTCAGACAAGAAGCGAAAAGTCCTTATAAATTTGTTTTTAGTAGTAGAAGTAGAGTTTAGTCAGACAAATAAATTTTTTTTATTTATTAATTATAGTGAAGAAAGTTGTCAGTCAGACATGAAATATTAGTAACTTAAGTATGAGTAGTACAAGTTAGCATTAGTCAGACAAAAACTGAATTTTTAAAATAAATTTGTTGTTAGTAGAAGAAGTATGTTTTAGTCAGACAAATACATTTGTTTTTCTTAATAATAGCAAAAGAAGTTGCCTTCAGACACGAAGTATTAAAAATTGAAGAATTAGTAGTAAAGGTAGACTTTAGTCAGACAAAAAGCGAAAAATCTTTATAAATTTGTTTTTAGTAGTAGAAGTAGGGTTTAGTCAGACAAATAAATTGTTTTTTTTAATTACAGTAAAAGAAGTTGTCATTCAGACTTAAAGTTTGAGTAACTTAAGTATAAGTAGTACAAGTAGTCATTAGTCAGACAACATGCGAAAGAAAAATAAAACATTTGATGTAAGAAGTAGAAGTATTTTTTAGTCAGACAAAATGATCTACAAGAATTTATTTACATTTAAGTGCAAGTCACGAAATTTGAATTAGAAAAATAAAAAATTTTAAAGGTACTTTTACAACAGAAAAATAATTTTTAAAAATCAAATATATTTTGAATCCAAAACTTTATTCGAAATTTAAACATTTTTTTAAAATGACGAATTTTACTAATACTTTTTTTAGCAACTCAAGGGGAGGGCACATCGATATTTTTAACTATGTCAAGAAAATAATTTAAATATTCCAAAAAAAATTTTCTTTGCGTAATTTCTTGTGTGGAATTCAATGGTCCTAAAATATAGTCAGTCAGAAAATATTAGACACTTTTTGAATTTATGTTTTACTTACCAATTGGTAGATTTTGAAATTCAGGCGTAATTTTTTAGAATATTTGTTTTTGAATCCATAAAAAAATTGTCAAATAAAACAATTAATTTTCTTAACTTTTGATGCATTTTAAAAAAAAAATTTGTTTTTAGACTGAAAATTATAAAAAATACCATTATTATTCATTTTTTTTATTAGAAAATTAATTTTGATTATTCTTCTAACTAATTTCAGATAATAATTTCTTTTATTATGTAAAATAAAAAATATTGAAAATATATGATAAAATTATGGTCTGAAATTAGTTAGTAAAATAAAAAAAAAGAATTTTCAATTAAGAAAATTGAATAATAGTAGTAATTTTTGTTTTCAGTCTGAAAATGCTAAAAATTACTATTATTATTCAAATTTTTTATTTAAAAATTCATGTGTTTATTTTTGCAACTGATTTTAGATCATAATTTTTTAATTATTGTATAAAATAAAAAATACTGAAAAAATATGATAAAAATTATAGTCTTAAATTAGTTAGGAAAATATAAAAAAGAATTTTCAATTAGAAAAATTGAATACTAGTAGCAATTTTTGTTTTCAGTCTGAGAATGCTAAAAATACTGTTATTATTCAATTTTTTATTTGAAAATTCATTTGTTTATTTTTCTAACTAGTTTCAGGTCAAAATTTTTTAATTATATAAAATAAAAAATACTGAAAACATATGATATAATTATAGTTTGAAATTAGTTAAAAATAAACAAATGAATTTTCAAATAAAAAAAATTGAATAATAATAGTATTTTTTTTAGTTTCATTGTTTCTTAAAAAATATTTTTTAATATAATTTCAGTCCCTTAAATATTTGAATAAAAACTATATAGAAATAAAATACATAATTTATTATTTTATTTCTATTTACCTAATTTTTTTTTTCTCATGAAGGAAACTTTTACCATTTTCAATTTTAATGTAAATTAATTTTATTTTATCAGGAAAAAAAATATTATCAATATGTGAACAATGTCATGTCGACGGAATGAACTTTTTCCTTCTACAAACTAAACACAAGTATCTGTGAAAATAAACACTAATGATAACAATTTAATGAATGAAAATGTAAAATCATGGAAAATATTCTGACCTATTTTACATTTCATTTGTTGTTTTTCCTCACAAGCTAATATAAAAAGCCGAACGTCAACTTTTTGTTTATAAATTCTGAAATTTTTCTTTATTTAATTTTTTTTTTATTCTGAGAATAAAACAAAAATATAAAAATGAATAAATAAATGACTAAAATTTATTAAAGATTTCGATAAAATAAAAGATTTCGATTAATAAAAGAACACTTATTATGTTTTTTTAAAAATGATTTTTTATTTCACGCACAATTTTAAAATTTGTTTTTACTCTTCTACACAATTTGGCCGAATTTTTCTTTATCTCTTCTTACAGTTACGATAGTTAAAGATTGATCTAATTTTGATTACCAGCATTTTATTTATAAATAAAGATAAGATTTGATAAAGAAATTATCTTTTTGATAGAATATTTTAAGTGACGTCTTTTTTATTTATTTTATAGAAAAAATGTACTCATTTTGTACTCATTAAAAATATACTCATTAGTTTTGAGTATTAAGAACTAATTCTATTTTTCGTTTTTTGTATTTTGGTTATTTCTTCGTTGACAGTTTTAATATCTGGAACTATTTGAATCTCTAGAAATAATTCCATATTTATTTATTTTTTATTTATTTAAATATATTTATTTAAATTTATTTTTTTATTAAATTTATTTATTTAAATTTATTTATTTATTTACTTATTTATTTACACCGGTAGTTCCCTTTTTTATAAATATCAGAATTAGAAAAAGCAGATTTTTAAATTTAAAAAAATTTTTTTTTTACCCTTTAATATGTTTCTGTCCATAGAAAAGAATTGGACTTTTTTTCAAGTTTCCTCCCCGAATTATTATTATCATTTAAAATATCTTGAATTTCCTCTAAAGTTTTGCCCTTAGTTTCCGGTGCATAGAAAAAAAAGACAATTCCACCGACATAAGAACAAATGGAATAAATCCAAAAAGTTGTATAAATACCAACATTACAATTCATCCACTGAAATGATAATTTCACGAGAAATACCATTAAATCAGTGACAATTGCCGAGCACATAACAGCCGTAACTTTCACGTGAAGAGAAAAAATTTCCCCCGTTATAACGTAAGTCAATGAACCAACACCCAATGTTGAGGCAATATTGTAAACAATTAAACCAAATAATGGCAACCATGTGATCGATTGAATGTCCCCGTTGAGATAAAATTTAATAAAAAAAAATAATCCCACTATTGTTAAACCAATGCCCGAGAATAATGACGAGTAGAGAACAATTTTTCTCCTTCCAATTCGCTCAATAAATTGTGAAGCAATCACAATCATTACTAAAGTAACACTCGTGTATAATATTGCCGAATTTTTCGACGACAACAAAAATCCCGTATAATCAAATATCTCTTGTGTATAAGCGGCAATTGCAAATCTTCCCGATAACACTTTATTCGCCTGCAGGAGAATTAGAACAAAAAATGCTTTTCTATTGCCTTTCGAATAAAATAAATCCCACATTGCACATCTTTCCGTTTCTTTTGCTTTTAGCGTTGAATTATTAATTCGAAAAAGTTCTTCGTCGATAATTTCGGAATTATTCGTCCCTTTTAGTTTAATTACAGAATTTTGTGCCTCTTCTATTTTCTCGTGTAATAATAGATAATAAGGACTCTCGGGTATAAAGGGAAATGTAATTATATATAAAAGTGGCATTAAAAGGACTCCTAAATTCATTAAATTATAAGGAAGATACGCGCCAAATATAAGAACAATTAAACTACCGGTCTGCAGGCTTATTCTTAATATTAAAAGTAAAATTCCTCTTGTATTCTTTTCGGCAATCTCGCCAATGTACATTATGGCGAAATTTAAACCTATCGAATTTGCCAGACCGTTGATGAAACGTGATGCATAGAGAATTGTCACATTCTTGTCAATGATGACAAATAACCATGAAATTACTTGAAGAATGGTAGAAAATGCCAGACAATATTTTCGTCCCATAAAAGGGGAAATTGCTGGATTCAATAAGTTTCCAACAACTCCGCCTAAATCTAAAGTTGACGCAATCCATGAGCCTTCGAATTCTGTTATTGGTACTTTTGAATTGTTACTTTTTAAATGTGGCAGAGCTGGAGATGTCCATGAGAGACTCGTTCCACAACCGACTGACGTGAATGAAACTATCAGAAAAGAAAATTTTTTCAATTAATTATTTCTTCTTCTTATTTCTTATTAATTATTATTATTTAATTAATTATTAATTATTATTAACTATAATAATCGTCGTATTTATATATAAAAAAAATCCCCCTAAACTATTTCTGAAATTCACTTCATTACAATTCTATTTCACGAAATTTCAATAATTTGACAATTTTTCAATTAAATATATATTTAAAAATACAACTAATTTAAAAAAAATTAAACAAAATGTTTCAAAAAACTAACTTCTTTTTAATTAATTAAGAATTAAGTTCTTTTTAATTAAAATTTTTTACAATTTATTTTCTCAGAGAAACATAATTTTATTTATTTTAATATCTTGTTTTATGTAGGATTAAAAAAATAATTTTTGGAAAATTCATATCACTTCTGTTCTAATCAGGTTGAATTTTTAGTTTTTTACTAATTTAAATTTAGAGAATACATTTTTTGATATATTATGTAATGTTATTGCAAAAAAAAATTAGAAATTATAATTTACTTCACACATAATTTTGCGTTAATATGTGAAATTTTTTCAATTTTAAAAATTAAAATTTTTGTAACTTCTCATACATTTTTTTAAAGAATTTTTTATTGAAATTTTGTAAAGATAATAATCGAATTCTTTTGAATAATTCAATTAAAAATGTATTGAGAATAAAATTAATTATAAAGAATTTTATGAAAAGTTAAAAAAAAAATTGAATTCTTTCGAGAAATTTTATTAAAAATAAATTTTATTCTATAAAGAAATTATTAAAACTATATTAAAAATAATATTGAATCTCATGCAAAAAATTTTATCGAATTTAAAAAAAATTGAATATTAGAAGAAATGTATTAAAATTAAATTTTTATTTCAAATCCGAAATTATTCACAAATAAATTTTAACATAAAAAATTTGTAATTTGCATAATTAACATAATAATAATAAATTAAATACTTCGTTTGGCGGGCGAGACATTTGCTACTTATTTATATATTATTTATAAAAAAAATTAAAAACACAACTTTCATAAAATTTAATTATTTTTTGAATTTTTAAATAAAAAATTATTACAAATAATTAATAAAAAATATTTTTTTCTCGATAGTTTTTCAAAAATTAAATTATTCAAAAAATTCAATTTTAAATCTGTAAAGTTCAATTATTGTTAAAAATAGGAAGAGTTTGACATAATCTGTCTTCACCTGAAGTTAGTGTTGTTTTATTCAATTTTTTTGCTTTATAGTTCGAATTGTTATGTCAAAAATTTGACAGTTAATTTGTAAATAATAAAATAAGTGGAGTGAGAAAATTTAATCACAATTTCAAAAACTCAACAGAAAGGTATAGTTGCAATTTTTAAAAATAATTAATTATTTCATGAATTATTTATTTTTGTATTTAAATAATTAAATTCTGATAAGAATTGATTTAAAAAAGAATATTAGTTAAAACTTTAGAAAATAATTAAAAGCGTTAAAATAGGATTCTTTAGAAATAATTAAATTTCAAAAAGTTTTTAAATTTCAAGCTTTGAAATTCTAATTTCTGTAAAAGTATCATAATATTTAAATATAAAAATTTACTAAATTGTTTGCTTCCTTAAAAATTAAAAATTTTGAATAATATTCAAAAATTCTAAAAAAATAATTGAATTTTGGAAAATTTGCAGTTCAAATTTTTATAAAAAATTCTCCCATTGATTTTAAATTGAAAGTATTTCGAAATTTTAAGCAAATCAAAAGCAATAAGTATTTAAATATTTATTTTACAAAAATGATTAAAATTTGAAAGATTTAATTTGGAAATTCTGAAAAAATTAGGTTTTTGAAAATAATTATTGAAGTCTTGAATAATTTAATTCAGAAATTCCAAAAAAATGTAATTAACATTTTTTTTAAATTAATTGTATTTCCAAAAATAATTTTAAAAAATTGAAACAATTGAATTTTTTTTCAAATTTTATTGAAATAAATTTTATATTTTAATGAATTTTATTTGTTTACATTTAAAAATTATTTTGAAATATAATCGCATTTTCAAAATTGACAATCATAACCTTAAATTTCTTTTCGCGTAAGATTCTTCTCATCAAGAAGCGTCATATATTTTATTTATTTTCTTTTAACAATATTTTATTTCTTATTATCAAATTTCACAAAATGGAATTATTTTTCCACTGTAAATTTTTTAAATTTACAAAATCAGTCTAATATTTTTCACACACGAAAAAAATTACTTACCACAAATTGTAATCGACAACTGAATCAAAAAACTTTTCTGCTTCTGTGAAAGGAGAGCAAATTTTTTCATTATTCATTTCACTGTTTTCTGTTTATTTAAAAATTTATTTATTTATAAATTTATTTAATTCAAAACAAGAAAATTTTAACTTGTATTGAATCCACAACACGATAGATTACAATGAATTAAACATATCTTTCTGTAATCTTAATTTTTTTCGATAAGATATAAAAGACGAATTTTAGAATGTTATTGAATTTATTATTTTATATACTAATAAAATAAGTTTGACTTATATTTTTATATTGATACAGTATAAATTTTCTTCTTCTTCTAATTAAAAAAAAACAAATTCTTTTTTTAATTTTTTAAATAGGAATTCAAATTAAAAAATTTTTTTTCAATTCTGAAAAAGATTTGGAAAATTTGAAAGGTGGTAAATTATTTAAATACGAGACACTTACCTCGGCTTAAAATTTTTTTTTTTTTTTTTTGAAGTAAGAAAATAAGGACTAAAACACATCAATCGGTTATTTTCTGACTGTAAAGGAGGTTTTGAAACATTCTCCCCGGGGGCTTGTATCTTCTTATGCAAGAACAGGACCGCGTATAGGAGCCTGATTTTGTGAGACATACTCTCCTGGGGACAGTTTTAAAATTCAAACCCCATACGTAGACCAAGGGTTCGACAACATGCTCCTATTCATATCAATTTCAACGATCAACGTGTTGTAGAAAAAAAAAGTTTTTAACTTTTTTTCTTAATAAAGAAAATTCGGGAAAATTTTTTCCTTTAAAAAATTGTAAAAACCTTTTTTTTTAAATAAAAAAATTTAACAGTTTTATATCTCCGAAAATTCAAAATAGTTTTTTCTTTATGATGTAAAAAAAAATTCTAATAAGTTTTCTCTTAATAAAAATAATTCTACACAGTTTTTTTCCTAATAAATAATTCTTTTTTTATTTCCTAATAAGAAAGAATGTGAAAAGCTTTTTCGTAATAAGGAAAATTTAAAAAAAAATTTTCTCTCTAAAAAGAATTATAATTAGAGTTTCTTCTCTCACAAAAAATCATATAGATTTTCATATAGATAATTTTTTTTTCTTCTGCGAATAATTTTCTGTTTCTAATCATGTTTCTCAATTTAATCAGATTTCGTTATCTTAACTATTTTATTTTATCAACCTAATAAATATAATGCATGAAGAATTTAAATTTTCATTGTCTTTGTAATTTTTAACAAAAAGTTCGTTTATAATGTTAATTTTATGAATAAGTTTGAAACGATTTTAAATTTTTTCAGTTAAGGTAAATTTACAATATGAGAGTAAAAAAAACTAAAAAAGTGAGTTTGGTGCTAATCGTATCGATCGAGCACTCTTAATCCATTAATGAACTTTCCTGGCTCGTTTTACTCAGGTCAACCCAATGAATTCTCTTCTCGACGTATCTGTATCTGTACCCATTTTACACATGCATTTAACAAGAATAAAATACATTTTATTTGTCTGTATATATTTCGTAACTGAAATAATTTTTTCCAGCTTTTAATTTTTTCTTTTTTATCATCCATAATTATAGACAAAAGTGGTACAAAAAAAAACCAAAAAAAGGGATAGATTAAAAAAAAAAATAAATAAAAATAAAAAAAAATTTGAAATCCGCGAGGAATTTATTTTGAATGCTATTTTTTTCGTCTCTGTTCGTTGGATAAAGGAACAACTGTAGTATACAAATTGACTAAAATCCCTTTATCATTCTCTGTCAAACACGCTATTGGTTATGTGCCTATTTCTAGTCCCTTTAGAGAAGACGACAAATTCCTCAAATATTTATCTCTTGTACACCTTTCTCTCTCTCTCTTGCATGTTCGCATACTGAATTTCTCCGCCCTTGTCATGACTGGTGACGCTTCCGTTTCACACCCAGCGAGTATGTCAATTCTGACGCCTATCGACGTATGACAAACAGCCCCTTGTTGCGACGACAGCCTTGACAACCGGAACAAAAGCTCGTTCCACAAGCCTCTCGAGAATCGAGGCACTGTCACAAAAGACACCACAATCTCAAAGCTTCTTTTTCACAACCCTCAAAATTCACGAAACCATCTCTTCCATCCTCTCTCTTCTTCTTCCTCTTCTTCTTACATAACTTATTCATGACAATCTCTTGTATTACAATTCTTATCTAATCACTAATAAAAAATAGTTCAACTTTCAACTAATACGAGACGTGGGACAAATTTTTGGAAGCAATATGGAGAGAGTTGTATTTTAAATTGTGAATGTCGCCACAAAGATGGTAAATTTTACAGTACAGTTTGTAAACTGTACCATACAAATGGTAGATTTTACAGTACAGTTTGTAAATTATACCATAGAGATGATAAATTTTACAATACAGTTTGTAAATTGTACCATACAAATGGTAGATTTTACAGTACAGTTTGTAAATTATACCAAAGAGATGATAAATTTTACAATACAGTTTGCAAATTGTACCTTACAAATGATAAATTTTACAGTACAGTTTGTAAATTATACCATACAAATGGTAAATTTTATAATACAGTTTGTAAATTGTACCATAGAGATGATAAATTTTACAATACATGTTGTAAATTTTATCCCTACTGATAATAAATTTTACAATACAAATAGTTTGTAAATTGCACCAAACAGATGCATAGTAAAACGTGAGGTGTTAAAATAACGTCAGAATGGATTAAAATAATCTGCAACAGTTTAATCCCTCTAGGATTAAATTAACACCAGAAAGGATTAAAATAATCTATTTTGGTGTTATTTTTAACTATGAATAAAATTTTACTTTAAATAAATTAATAAAACACCAAAGTCAACGATTTGTAAAAAATCAACGGATTTAGCTTCTCTAGGGAGAATAGTAAGTTAGTAAGTTAGTTACTAACTAACTGAATAACTTAGTAACATAGTTACTAAATTCAATTGTATTTAAAATTTTTTAAAAATTCTCGTCAAAATTTCAATTCTCTTTATAAATAATAAAATTCTTCTCTGATATTCAATTATTTTACAAAATTTTAATCAAATTCTTGTCAAAATTTCAATTATTTTCAAAAGTTTTCTAAAATTCAATAATTTTCAATATCTGCTATTTCAATAAAATTTTCCAAAAGAATTCCATTATTAAAAAAAATTTGAATAAAATTCTATGCAAACATTCAATTATTTTAATAAATAATAAACATTTTTACAGGAATTCAATTATTTACAAATTTTTTAAATAAATTTCTTCGCAATAATTCAATTATTTTCATAAATAATAACATTTTTACAGGGATTCAATTATTTTTATAAAAAATAAAATTCTTTTAGGAATTCAATTATTTTCATAAATAATAAAACTCATTGCAGAATTTCAATTATTTTTAATGCAATTTTAATCGAATTCCTGGAAAAATGTAATTATTTATTATTCTTAAAAATTTTATTAAAATTCGTCCAAAGAATTTAATGATTTAAAAAGATTTGTTGGTAACATTTTTCATGAGAATTTAATTTCAAGAAACATGAAATTAATAAATTATTTATTTTTGTATTTAAATAATTGAATTCTCGTAGAAATTACTAATAAAAATAGTTTAAAAAAAGAATTTCAGTTAAAATTTTAGATTATAATTAAATATTAAAAGCATTATAACGTGGATTTTTAGAAATAATTAAATTTTGAAAAAGTTTCAAATTAAAATCATTGAAATTCTTAATTTTTAATATTTTTGACAAACAATTCTGTAGAATTAATTCTTTTTAAAAAGTTTAATAGGATTTTTTTTTGAAATTATTTCAAGTTTTTATTTTTCAATAAATATTTAATTGCAGAATTTCCGAATAATTGAAATTTTGTAAAATTGAATCGTAAACGAATAAATTTGAAAATTATCAAAGAACTTTTTTAAAAAAATAATTAAAAATAATGGATTTATCGAAGAATTTTAGTTAAAAACACTACAAAAAAATTTAATTTTAAAGAAGTTAGAAATTATTGCAGAAATTCAATTATTTTTCAGAGTAATAAAATTCTTCTTAAGAATTCAATCATTTCTAGTAATAATAAAACTCGTCGCAGCGTTTTAATTATTTTTCATACAATTATAATTGAATTCCTTGAAAAAAAAAATTATGTTCATGCAAGTTTTAATAAAATTCGACAAAAGAATTCAATTATTTAAAAATTTGTTAATAAAATTCTTTATGAAAATTGAATTTTGAGAAACATTCAATTATTCAATAAATTAGAATTCGAATTTTCTAATAAAAATTGATTTAAAAATGAATTTCAGTTAAAATTTTAGATTATAATTAAATATTAAAAGCAATACAGCGTAAATTTTTAGAAATAATTGAATTTTGAAATTAATTTTTTTTAAAAAAGTTTAATTGAATTTTCTTTTATATTATTTGAAGGTTTTATTTTCTAATATGCATTTAATTAAAGAATTTAGGAATAATTGAATTTTCGCGAAATTAAATGTTGTAAACAAATGGATTTGAAAATTGCCAAAGAACTTTTTCAAAAATTATTAAAAATAATTGATATAAAGTAAAATTGTAGTTTTCAATTTTTGAAAATAATAATTGAATTGAAATAATGAAAATAATGTTGAAGAAGTATTATATTCTTATAATATAAAATAATGATTTTATTACTTGGTCATCTTTAATTATTATAAAATATGAAGAAATCGATGACTCCGAGTCGAAGACTCGGAGTTATCGATATCTTCATGTTTTATAGTTATAAAAAAATTTAATAAACTAAAATTTCATTAATTGTAAAAAATAACACTAAAATTGATTATTTTAATCTTTTTTGGTGTTAATTTAATCTGCAACACTTTTTAATACCTCAGGATTTACTGTGTGGTAAATTTTACAATACAGTAACCTGTATTGTAAAATCTAAATTTGTTATTATTCATACAAGAATTTTTGAATTCGATGTCTTGATAGGAATAGAACATTTTTTTCCTCTCTCTCTCTACTTTTTTACAAGACAGAATCAAACAATCACGATAAGGTGGTGTATAAGTCTTTTTTATAGCCGCTTGGATATTTCCGGTCAAAGTGTACCACGGGGATTGGTCTCAACGACCAATTCCATGGACCCATCAGTTGGCGCGCATAAAGATATCTCATCTGAGTATCCTAATGTCCTCTCCCTATGGAAACTTATTCGTCGAACAACCAAAGTAGTTGATTCTACAGATTCCATTACAAAGGTCAAGAAGAAAGTTCTTATATCATGATAAACCAGAGTTTCAATAAAATTATATAACACACCCTCTATTCATATAAATCATAAAAACATTCTTTACGATAAAAATATGACAAAACGTGAAGTGCTTTAATACTATATATATGGAAAGCAGAGGGAAAATAGGATACTATAAATTGTGATTGTAATTATAGTATTTAAAAGAGTATTTAATTTTTTAATTCAGAATTTCAAATCAATTCTGTTTGTTAGTAAATATTCATAGTAATAGTAATAGTATTAGTATTTAAAGTAATAAACAATAATAGACAATAATAGTACATTAATAGTACAATGATAGTATAGTAATTAATATTACTATTAAATATTAATATTAATAGTAATAGATTAGTATTTATAGTAATAAACAATAATAGTATAGTAATAGTACAGTAATAGTATTAGTATTTATAGTAATAAACAATAATAGTATAGTAATAATATAGTAATAGTATAGTAATAGTACAGTAATAGTACAATAATAGTATAGTAATAATATAGTAATAGTATAGTAATAGTACAGTAATAGTACAATAATAGTATAGTAATAATATAGTAATAGTATAGTAATAGTACAGTAATAGTACAATAATAGTATAGTAATAGTATAGTAATAGTACAATAATAGTATAGTAATAGTATAGTAATAGTACAGTAATAGTACAATAATAGTATAGTAATAATATAGTAATAGCATAGTAATAGTACAGTAATAGTACAATAATAGTATAGTAATAGTATAGTAATAGTACAATAATAGTATAGTAATAGTATAGTAATAGTATAGTAATAGTACAATAATAGTATAGTAATAGTATAGGAATAGTACAGTAATAGTACAATAATAGTATAGTAATAGTAGGGTAATAGTATAGTAATAATTAAGTAATAGTAGCAGTAATAGTAATGATAATAAACAACAATAAAATAAACGATAACCAAATCTAAAAGTAAAATCCAATAATTTTTAGATTGAATTTTTGGTTTTTGAAATAAATAAAAGTGTTTTTCGGTGTGGCTTGAATGAACGATATTGAATAGGGGTTAAAAAAAGAATTTGGTCAACGAGGCGTGCACCTCTTGTAATCACCATTCTAATTACTCTCTGGTAATTCAATATCGACTCGTCGTTGACGCTCCTTGGCTTCCTGTACCTCAATTCCCTTATCAAATTCTTCTTCTCTTGTTCTAATGTTCACTCTATCTATTCCCCACTAACTTGAAAACCACCCCTAGTATTCAAGCATCCCTTTATTTTCCCCCTCTCTCTCTATTTTACTTGCCGTTTCTCTCTTTCCCTTCTGCCGACGACTGCCCATCTAAGTTTAACAATTAACGCTTCTCTGATTTGGAAAAATAAATTAATTGCAATTGTGTCAAGAACATTCAAGTTGATCAACGCTGCCAAAGACTTTACCCTTATATCACTTCTGTTTCATGTCGTTCAATCATGAAAAAAAATTTCACTGACTCTTATTATACTCGAAATTATTATATTTTATTTTAAAACTTATTATTACTCTCTAAATCTGAATTAGTAAAAATATTTACTAATTTGAACTAGTGATTAAATTTTTGTTTTTAAATTAGTAAATTTTACTAATAAATAGTCGTTTTTACTAATTTAATAGTAAAATTTACTAATTCAAAAGCAAAAAGTCAGTCAGTAATTCCAATTACTAAACGGTTTTACTAATGGGTAAGAATTCCTGAAGTGGGCCCCTATTTTTCATTAGGTCGGTGGATTTTTCTCATTCTTATATGTTTCGATAGCCTATGATGGTATAATAAAAACCTGTAAATAGTTTTCCGAAATTCGAATATTTACCAAAGTTATTCAAGGTCAAAGTAATTTGTAGCGTTTTAGTAAATAGCTAATTACTCGCGATCGGATAAACCGATTTTAATAAAAATTGGAGGAGAGTTTACCTAAAGAATTGTACTTTAGATAAATGATCAAAATTTTAATTAAAAAATATAATTTGTCTGACTAAAAATAAGTTTTATTACTTGTTGAAAAAAATGACATTTGTCTGACTTCGACTGACTTATACTACTGAAACAAAAAAGCATGTTTAAAAATATACTCAAAGCACTGTCATCCGGAACAATTATCGGAAATCCTTTTTAAACCATTTGGTCCTATTAAAACTGACTTTTGCTACTTATGGAGAAAAATAATTGAGTCTGACTCCGACTAACTTTTACTACTAAAAACGAAAATCTAATCGAAAACAAATTTTTGTGTCATTATTAGAAATTTTTTTTATAATAAAAATGAAATTAATAAAATATAGACAAAAATATGAATATTTAATTTTTTCTTGTCTTGACCAGAATGACTTTTACTACTAAAATATGAAAAAACTAATTAGAAATTAAACTACTTTTGGTGAAATAAGAAAAAAGGAGAATATAAATGCAATTTTACTACATATGAACAAAAATTTGTTTGTCTGACTCAGACTTGCCTGTACTACTGAAATAAAAAAAACCAAAATGTACTTGAATTAGTATTATTCAGAAGTATTTCGTCTGACAAAAAATGATATTAACTACTTGTATGTAAAAATACAAGGATTTCACCTTTTTGGCTGAATACATATTGACTTTTACTACTGAACTAGAAAAATACTCATTAAAAACAAAGTTTTCCTATTGTTATCAAAATATGAGGTTTTTCAACTGAATAGAAATGTCTTTAACTAATTATGAACAAAAATTCCATATTTTGTCTCACTCACACCGGCTTTTACTACTGACATCAAAAAACAAAAACGCACTTAAATTAGTATTAATGTATAATGTATTAAAATTAAATCAAAAGTAAATTGTCTGGCTAAAAATCTCTTCTTCCACTTGTATAAAAAATATAAGGATTTTAATTAACTTTTTGGATGAATAGAAATTAGAAATTGACTTTTACTACTGAGATAGAAAAATACTAATTAAAAGCAAAGTTATACTTTTGTTATAATGAAAATAAAAAATTGTATTGACTGACTAAAAAGTGGGTTTACTACTTATAGTGAAAAATTACTTTCTGTCTGACTCAGACTGACTTGTACTACTAATATCAAAAATAAAAATTGCACTTAAATTAGTTTCATTAAAATTAAAAGCAAATTGTCTGGCTAAAAATGACTTTCACTACTTGTATAGAAAAAATATAATTATAATTTTGTGTCTGATTGAAAACTGATCTTTACTACTAAAGTAAAAAAAAGGAGTAAAAAATTTGGACTTCTGGTTTTAAATTCAGAAGCTTTTTCGACTGTCTAACAATGGGTTTTACAACTTATAGTCAAAAATTATCATCTTTCTAACTCAGATGGCTGGCTTGTACTACTAACATCGAAAAAAATGCACTGAAAATACTTTAATTAAAATTAGAAGCAAATTGTCTGGTTAAAATTGACTTTTACTACTTATATACACAAAAAGATGAAGAATTTTAACTTTTTGTCTAATTACAAACTGACCTTTACTACTGAAATATCGAAAAACTAATTGAAAAATTTAAACTACAGTTATTAAATTCAGAAAATACGACTGACTAAAAAAGTAAAAATGGTTTTTACTACTTATAGTAAAAAATTACTTTAATTAAAATTCGTAGCAAATTTTTTGTCTAAAACTGACTTTTACTACTTGTATAGAAAAAGAAGAATTTTAACTTTTTGGGTGATTACAAAATGCAAACTGACCTTTACTACTGAAGTAGGGAAAAACTAATTAAAAATTGTAAATTATTGTTATTAAATTTAGACATTTCGTCTAACTAAAATGGTTTTTACTACTTATAGTGTAGTAAAAAATTAATTTATGGCGAATTCATACTGACTTGTACTACTGAACAAAATTTACCATTTTTTCTACTATCTTCGGATTTTTTCTTGTAAAAAATGATAAATTGTGGGGGAAAAGTTACTTTGAAGCAATGTGGAAATTGAAGATTTATTTTATTATTACAGATGATGAAAAAAAATATGTAAAATAAAATAAAAACATATGTAGAGAATTGTTTTTATAATTTTGTATTAAACTCTATTATTTTATAAGAAAAAAAATCAATAGTAGGATAAAAGTACTCTTTAAAATAATTTAAATTTTTCCTTGTGATAATAATTAGTTTTCAATTTGTTGAGAAGAGAATATTTTTTTTTTGTTTTTGAAAAGGTTGGATATTTTTGAGTTGAATGCAAGAGGTAAGGTTTGACACAGACTTGACTTGGTTGCGCTCTATTCGCGTTGAGGGACATGTGAATATTTGATCGGTCCTTCAACGCCAGGTTCTAACCCACCTCAGCCGCCTCTCAGCCACCCCCGGGTCTCAGCTATGGTGAATTATTCAACGCCCCCTGGGACACCAGTTACCTATGTGAACTGTTTTGAGACTACCTCGAGATTTCTGAATTTTTTTCTCTCTCTCTTTCTCTCTCTCTCTCTCTTTGAATCTGGAAGTGCGCCATTTTTTCCACCAACCAAAGTAACATGCAAAGCACTCTTCTTTTATATCATTCATTTATTTCGCAGAATTCCCATTCCCTTCATTTACAGTATTTCAATTTTTTCATTATTATTATTTCAATCATTGCTTCGGTTTTCTCAAATATTATAATATTTTATAATACATTGTTAGAAATAATTTCAAACTAATTTGAAATTAAAGTTAAATTAAATTGAAATTAAATTAAATTCAAACTCAAATTCAAATTCAAATTAAATAAAATTCAAATTTAAATTCAATAAAATTTAAATTCAAATTAAATTATTCTGTAAAATTTTTTTTAACCATTTGGAGCAATGGACTCAAGTAGGAACCAATTCAGACCGTAGTTTTTTATTCTAAATTGAGACCGAATTATTTTTAGATAGAATATAGAAAAGTTATTACAATTTATTTAATTAAAAAAAGGTGGGTAGAAAATTTTATTTTTATATTTATTTTTTAGTACATAAACTGAAAAAAAAATTTTTTATTCTGAAATGAGTAAACATTTGAAATGCCAAACAACGATTCGTTCGACAAATAAACGTTTGGTTAAGGAAATAGTGGGTAAACAGAAGTTTGCATGAGGGTGGCTTTTGGCACTTACGTGCGTCTAAGTTGAATGTACTTTAAAGGCTTATTTTATCAACGAAATAAATAATTTCAGTTTATATTCTCAACAAACTTAAAATAACAAATACCAATTTTTCATTTTATTTATTTAATGACATTAAATTTTGAAAACAATTGGAAACAATATACGAGACTAAAAAACAATAGAAAATAATAGAAGACAATAAAGGGCGAATAAGAAAATAAATTAAAAATAATTGAAAACAATTGGAAACCAATATAAGACAATAAAGAACAATAAGAAATAATAGAATGCAATAGAAAGCAAATCAAAACAATTAAAAACAATATAAGACAATAAAGACCAATAGAAAATAATAGAAGAGAATAGAAAGCAAATCAAAAGAATTAAAAACATTTGAAACAATTTAAAAATACAGAAAAAATTTATGACAAATGAAATAAATAGAAAAAAATGAAAACAATAGAAGACAATAAAAAACAATACACAATAATAGAAGACAATAAAAAGCAAAAGAAAATTAATTAAAAACAATTGGAAACAATATAAAACAATAAAGAAATATGAAGAACAATAGAAAATATAGTAGAAGACAATAAAAGCAAATCAAAGCAACTACAAACAATTAAAAACAATTGAAAACAACAGAAAAAATTTATGACAAATGAAATGAATAGAAAACAAGTGTAAACAAATAGAAGACAATAAAAAGCATTAAAATGCAAAAAAAAGCAATAGAAAATAATAGAAGACAAGAAAATGCAAAAGAAAATGAATTAAAAACAACTGGAAACTACAGAAAAAATTAAAAACAAATGAAATGAATAGAAAACAAGTGAAAACAATAAAAGACAATAGAAAAAACAATAGGCAATAATAGAAGACAATAAAAAGCAAAAAAAAATTAAAGCAAATAAAATTAAAAGTAAAAATAATTGAAAACTATATAAATTGATAGCAAGTGGAAATAATTGAAAACAATTGAAAAATTAAGAAATATATTTTAAAAGCAAGAGAAAACAATAGAAAATTATAGAAATTAATTGAAAACTGTTGAAAATAAAAAAAAACGATTAAAAAAATTAAAAACAATGGAAATAAATAACTAAAAATTAAACTATTCTTTGTGATATTATTTTGTAAATAATAAAAATAAACTTTGTAGAAAAAAATTTAAATAAAAATCAATATTTATAATTGAACTAATAATTAATATTTGAATTAATATTATGGAAACTAATATTAATTAATATTATGGAAACTAATGTTAGTTAATATTATATTAAAAATATTAATAATATTAACAATTATTAATTTTATTTATTTATTTGTTTTTTGATTTTAATTTAATATTTTAAATTTTTCTCATAATTTTTTTATTTCTAATGTAAAAATGTAGATTCTCAAATTATAATATTCAATCGTATATTTATCATAATATTCAATATTCTTCCAGTGCTGCCTTGGACTAGAAACCTTGAAACTGTTTGAGAAGACTAAACCGGAGGGTCAGTTATTCCTTGTCGATAAATTCTCGTCCTGGTGGTAACACTCGAGTCCTGTAGGTAAGCAAAATATCAACATCGGATACATTCCTACTCGACCGATATTCAGATTCCTTCCAAGTTTGAATCTTCTTCCGTCATCTCAAATAAAAAAGTGGAAATTTCGATTAAATAAAAAATTATTTTTCAGTAAAACTTTGTTATTATAATGAATTTTTTTTTGAAATTAAACAATTTTTTATGGCAAATTTTAAACAAATTTAAAAAAAATGAATTCATTATTGATTTTATTTAAGAGATTTTTTATTTTCACTTTAGGCTTTATGACATATAATTTAAATATTACTTTTGAAAAATAAAAAACGAATATAAAAAAAAAATTATTTTATTTGAAAAATATTAGAGTGATCCAAATATTAAATTTAAATAAAGTAGTAATATTACAATACATTTGAGAGCAAGTATTATATTAAGAAAAATATTATATAGAAAAAAATATTACACTGAAAAAAGATTATATTAAAATGATATTAAATTAATCAAATATATTTACACATTTTTTCTAAGGATATCAAATTGAGACAAGAAAAGAATTAAAAATGTTGCGAAGCAACGTTTTGATTCGTTTTTTGTCTCAATTTGTCTCAATTTGCCTCAATTTTTGTCTCAATATCAAATTGAGACAAAAAAGAATTTATTTATTTAATGAAGAAGAATTAAAAATGTTGCGAAGCAACGTTTTGATACATTTTTTGTCTCAATTTGATATCCTTAGAAAAACTATATAAAATTACAAAATTCAACAATTTTATTACTCTGTATAATCATATTAACAAATGTAACTATTCAAAATTAACATATATGAATGCAACTTAAGATTAATATCGTGAATAATTAATATTACTTAATGATATACTCTGAATGAAAGTGCAATAAATTATCAATTTTTTTTATTGTATTTGTCTCTTTTTTTTCTTTTACAAAACAGAAAGAGAAAAAGAGAGAGAGAGGGGAAGAGAGACTTTTAAGAATTCATAAAAGCAGACGCATCTTTTGTAAAATGAAGAAACATGCAATAATATTTTAAGAAAAACATAACATTCATCATTTTATGCACTTATGTATTCGTGGAAATTCCACGTGAACCTTTTGACTGGCTTTTAAATGCCTGCACGAGTTTCTATTTCTTTAGCATCGTACGCGACATAAATCGTTAAAATAAATCAGGCACGATCAGAATACAGTAAAACGAGTTATATTCATTTCTCGCGAAACATATATTAACGCAAGTTTTTTTTAAAGTATATTACTTTTTTTAAACGCATTTTCTTAATTAGAACTTTTAATTTGTTATATTATATTTTCCACCAATATATATATCTTTTTATTATTATTATTTTTCTTTATTAAAATTATTTATTATTTTATTTTTATTATTATTATTATTATTATTATTTATTATTATTGTCAGATCAATTTTAAAATTTTAATTTTTTTATTTATTATTATTTTTATTATTATTTATTATTGTCAGATCAATTTTAAAATTATAATTTTTTTATTCATTATTATTTTATTGTTATTATATATTTCGAAAAAACGTTTCTTCTCTACAACTATAGAAATAAAAATCACACTCAATATTTGCGAAATGTCGTATATTTACGTTTTAGAGTAGAAAATTTAGAATTTAGATTTTGGTGTGTATGAAATTTTTGAAAATTTACTAAAAATCCACCTGCTGTTGGTATGGCACCTGCTGTACAATAACCTTGTTTCATGCTAGCATGGCATCTGCCTTCATCACGCGCCACTTCCTTCAAACACGCATCTGCAATTTCTGTGGGTTATTTATCCTTTGTCTTTTGCGATAATAATTTCGAAAAACCGATTATTATCCACTTACGATTATTTTATTTCTCCTTTAATAACGATTTATTTATTTATTTTTCATTGCTGTTTTTATAATTATTAATATTTTTATTATTTATTTATTTTCACTCTTAGTTAATTATATAATTATTATAATTATTTTCATTAGCAATTTAATAATTATATTTTCATTGCATTGAATTATTTTGGAGATGAAAATATTATTTTTTAATACAAAAAGTTGTTTAGAGAAAAGAAAAATTAATTTTTGAAGAAGAAAATTGTTGAGAGAAAAGAAAAATTATTGTTTGAAAAACAAAAATTGTTTGCACCAAATAAAAATTATTATTTGAAGAGAAAATTTTGTTGGAGAACGAGAAAATTATTATTTGAAAAAAGATTTTTTATAGAAAAAAAAAATTAATTTTTGAAGAAGAAAATTGTTGGGAGAAAAGAAAAATTATTATTTGAAGAAAAAAATGTTTGGAAAACTGAAAAATTATTTTTTAAAAACAAAATTGTTTAGGGAACAGAAAAATTATTATTTGAAAGAAAAAATTGTTTGGAGGAACGAAAAATTAATTTTTAAAAAGAAAATTGTTGAGAGAAAAAAAAATTATTAGGTATTAGGAAAAAAAATTGTTTGGAGAACGGGACAATTATTATTTGAAAAGAAAATGGTTTAGAGAACGGGAAAATTATTATTTGAAAAAAATTGCTTAGTGAAAAGAAAAATTAATTTCTGAAGAAGACAATTGTTGGAAGAAAAGAAAATTTATTAGTTGAAAAAATATTTGCTTTTGGTAATAATCAAGTAATCGATTATTTGAATCAAATAATTTTTTTTTAAGTGTAAAGAATTTTTTTCGGAGAAACAAAAATTATTTTTTCATTGCATTGAATTTTTTTGGAGAAGAGAAAATTATTGTTTGAGCCAAAAAAAATTTTTAGAGAAAAGAAAAATTCATTTTTGAAAAAGAAAATTGTTGGGAGAAAAGAAAATGATTATTTGAAGATAAAATTGTTTGGAGAACGAAAAAATTATTATTTGGAAACAAAATTGTTTGGAGAAAAGAAAAATTAATTTTTCCAGAAGACAATTGTTGATAATAATCATAATTTTTCTTTAAGTAAATTTTCGCTAACATTTTCGATCTGTTTTTTCTTTTTTCATTTCCTTCTATATTTTGTTTTTACAAAATTTATTATCAATGAACTCGTCAAGCGAATAATTGCAATTCAAATTCGTAACAATGAATTATTTTATTATCACACATACAAAATTTCCCTTGGCAAAGTGTTTCTGAAACTATTCAGAATGCTTTTCATGTAAGGAAGCTATATACACCCAGTGTTGGGCAGTAAATCTCAGGGTGTGATCACCCTGGTGTGCACGAGAGTACCCACGCTTAAACCTGAATCATCAAGTTGATTTTCTTTCTTTTTTTTTATTTGGCAAAAGAATTTATTTTCTTCACAATTTTTTTTTTTTGCTTTTTTCCGAAAGGTCTGTCAGTTTAAAGAATATAAATCTTTTAAAAGGTCTTTTGAATTTTAAAAGATCATCATAATCAATGTTTATAAAAAAGTTTCTCGTATGGGGAAAAATAACTCTTTCTTCAAAATACATTTTGAGAGAAATGCTATTATTTTCTTTTTATTCACTTTTTTACGTATCACTTGCAAATTCTTTACAATGCAATTTGTCATTGGTGATAAAAAAAAAATTCTGACTTATTATTTATAGGGGATTTTGATTATATTTATTGTCGTGTTCATTGTGATTTTAGTATTGGAGAGATTTTTTTTAAGTTATTATTTTAATAGCAATATTTATTTGGTTATTAAATTTGTTCGTGAGTAATTTCACCGTCATTGAATATTTTATTAGTTATTAAATATAAGTATTTTTTTAGTTAATAAAAATTTCTGTGGTTATTGAATGTTTTATTATTTAAATATTTGTTTAGAAGATTTTAGATTAGAATTAAGAATTCTTTTAGTTATTAAAACTTTTTTTTGTCAATAAATATTTTTAGATAATAAGAACTTTTTTAGTTATTAAATATTTTTTTAGTGAATACCTATATTTTTTCAGTAGTTAATAAATATTTTTTTAGTTATTAAATATTTTTTCTATATTAAAAACTCTTTTAGTCACTAAATATTATTTTAGTTAATAAATATTATTTTAGTTAATAAATATTATTTTAGTTAATAAATATTTTTTCAGTTACTAAATATTTTTTAGTTAATAAATATTTTTTTAGTTAATAAATATTTTTTTAGTTAAGAAATATTTTTTCTGTATTAAAAAGTCTTTTAGTTACTAAATATTTTTTTAGTTAAGAAATATTTTTTCTGTATTAAAAACTCTTTTAGTAACTAAATATTTTTTTAGTTAAGAAATATTTTTTTAGTTACTAAATATTTTTTAGTTACTAAATATTTTCTTAGTTAATAAATATATTTTAATTATATTAACTAAATATTTTATTAGTTAAGAATTTTTTTTAGGTATTGCAAACTTTTTAGTTATTAAATATTTTTTTAGTTAATAACTATTTTTTTAGTTAATAAATTTTTTTTTAGTTAATAAAAATTTGTTTAGTTAATAAAAATTTGTTTACTTAATAAATATTTTTTTAAGTTATTAAATATTGTTTTAGTTATTAACCATTTCTTTGTCATTAACTAATTTTATTTTTAGAAAATTCATAAAAAATATACTCATAAAATAAAATACGAATTTTGTTTCAATTTCTAAAAGCTAGCAAATTTCTTTTTTGAGTAATTTTCAAGAAAGGAGAGAGAGAATCAAGAGAAATTTTTTTTTTTTCTTCTCAAATCGTCAAATTTCACGTGTTTTCATTTCTATTAGGCATTATCTCTTTCTTATCTCCGACTATGGTGTTTTGACGGTGTGCGCTTTTTCTACGAGTCAAATAACAACATCACACACTCACCACTTGTGAGTAGAATTAAACATACATTTATGATATGTATACAAGAGTTTCGAAACTGAAGGTAAATTAGAGTTACATAACACTGTCGCGGCCATACTACTTTGCATTGGCGTCTTACGATGAATCGGGGACGTTAAGCAAGGTAGAGCACGGTTAGTAGTTGGATGGAGTACCTCCAACGAAAGCATTTGCATTTGGTCGTTGATTTTTACATTTGAACAATTTTTCGCAACCGCCACTCGATTCTTATGTCTTATTTTTAATTTTCCAGTGTTAAACAAACATTTTAAGTTTTTAATTAGGAAATAAATCTGAAAAAATAATTCCACTAATTATAAAAATAAAAGTAGTAAAAAAAAATTCAATTCTGAAAAAATAATCCCATTAATTATAAAATTAATAAAAAAAAATTCTAGTCTGAAAAAAATCCCATTAATTATACAATTAATAAAAAAAATTTAATTGTGAAAAAGTAATCTATTAGTTATAAAATTAATAAACAAATTCAATTCTAAAAAAATCCCATTAATTATACAATTAATAAAGAAAATAAAATTAATTTCATTCTTTAAAAATTGTCAAATTTTTTTTAAACCAAATTCAATTGGATTAAAATTTAATTAAAATATTCGAAAAATGTAAATCTCTCCCGAATTTTTTTATTCAGACGAGATTTACTTCTTTTTTTTTTGAGTTAAATCAAAAAATGGACAATTTTCTTGACACGAAAAAAAAAATAGAAATAGACTGCCGACAAAAGAAAGGATGTCGTTTGTTATAGGGCCGAGAAAATGCGTTACGTACAAAAAAAAGAAGGTTCTGATGCTGACAATAAGAATATAAGAACTTCCCTGTTCGCGACAAAGTCCCATTCGGTTGCTGCGTAGTTGAGGCAATTCTACGAAAATCCTTATACTTTCGATTTTCAAAGAATGTGGTCTATTTTGTCCTTTAGATTTATAAACCTTCGAGATTTCTTTCCTTCTTGAAGTAAAAATTCCCTAAAGAGGAAGATCCAACTTTTCTCTATTATTTTTTTATTTTCAAATCTTCAAATTTTTGGGCGAATAAAAAAATCAGGCATGAAAAAAATATATTGAAATTTAAAATAAAATTGATGTTAGAAAAAATTATAAAATGTATAGAAAAAAAATTAAAATAAAGGGAAAAAATAGAAAAATAAAATAAATTAAACAAAAAATATACAGAAAAACAAAAAATATTTCAAAAATAGAAACAATACCTACTTACAAAGAAATATGAAAAATACTATAATAAAAATAATTCTTAAACATTTATTATATTTCTTCAAGAAAAACATTTTGAATGCAATAAATATTAAAGAATTTAAAAAAAAAGAAAGGAGAGAATGTTCTCTTTCTCTCTCTTTGTACGTTATGCTACTGTGCAACGCGAATATATCTATATATTATTATAAAAATCATTTTATTTTCTGTAATTTATCCAGTCTGACGATCTCAGGATGGTATAGGACATTAAAATGCAAAGGCATAACTTTTAAAGTTTCGCACCAAAGAATCCTTCCGACAAAACTGGTTTCAAGATGGCAATTAATTCAATCCGAATGAGACTCGTGAACTCAAGAGGATCCGTTTTACAGTTTATTAAACGCCGTATATTAAATGTATATCTTCCATTTGCAGGGGAAAAAAAAAGTCCGGTGCAATGTCGCGCAAAACTATTTTCCCCCTTTTTGAATGCGCACTTAACAGGTGCTTTATTTCCTTTTCACTTATAATATACTTGCAAAACTTAATATTGTCACTTACATTTTCCCCACGCATTACATATATATGAGAATGTAATTTAAGATAAGCAATTAAAAATAAAAAATGTATTCGCAAATGAGATGATGAAAATTATTTTCTCACACTGTGCGCAATTAATTAAATGCAGATAGAATCAATTTTACAGTTTGTAATTAGGAGATATTTTAACTATTATTTTATTATTAGAGATAAACGATTTTGTTATTAGAATATTCTTGGAGGTTTCTTGCACTGTGAATTTTTTTTATATCTTTTCATTCTATTAGGGAACGATTTTAATTGGATTTAATTTTTTTGGAGGAACAAAAATTATTTTTTCATCCCATTGAATTTTTTTCAGAGAAGTAAAAAGTATTTTTTCGATGAATATTTTTGAAAAAGAAAAAATTAATTTTTGCCACAAAAAATTGTTTAGAGAAAAGAAAAATTAATTTTTAAAGAAGAAAATTGTTGGAAGAGAAAAAAAATTTGGAAACAAAAATTCTTTGCACCAAAAGAAAATTATCATTTGAAAGCAATTGTTTGAAAAAAAGAAAAATTAATTTTTAAAGAAGAAAATTGTTTGGAGAAAAGAAAAATTATTTTTTGAGCGAAGTTTATTTTCTTTTTACTAACAATTGGTGGTCATAAAATTTTTTACTGGTTCCAAACTATTGCTGAAACAATTTCAATGAATATATCCAGGTCCTCAAAATTAATTTAATTCACAATTCATAAAAAGTAACCACAGCCGATAATCAGCAGAAGATGAAAAATTATTTTTTGAGCGAACTTTGTCCTCTGTTTACTAACAATTGTTAATAAAATAAATTATTTACTATTCCTAAACAATGGTTAGAACTAAATTTTCTCAAAAATCTTTAAAAACATGCAAAATTTTTGAATATTTTTTTAATTTCATATACTATTTTTAGATTTTCGTACCTTTTTCTAAATTCTATTCCTTTTGTTTTCCAATATTTTTAAGTTCTCTGGAAACCATGTTAGAGAGCAGAAAAATTATTATAAAGAAAATTGATTTGGAGAACGGAAAAAATATTATTTAAAAACAAAATTTGTTTAGAGAACGGAAAAATTATTATTTGTATAAGAAAAAATTGTTCAGAGAACGGAGAAATTATTATTTGAATAGTAAAATTATTTGGAGAAGGAAAAAATTCTTATTTGAAAGAAAAAATTCTCGGAGAAAAAGAGTAAAAATTTTTTGAAAAATTCGGTGAACGGAAAAATTAGAAATTTGAAAGAAAAAATTGTTGCGGGATAAAAGAAAATTTATTTTCTTGGGGGAAAAGAAAAATAATGTTTAATTTTTTTTTGTGTTGTTTACACTGTATTCAAATTAAAGTGAAGTAGCAAAAGAATCAATAACTCTTTTTTTCTGGTGTATATGAGCGGAGAGTGGTGTAATATTTCCCAAATGAGAGTGTCAAGACACTGACGAAACTTGATACACTAAACGCGTGCAGAGGAGCATGATGTGAAACCTGTACGCGTAGCCAGCTGCCAAAACCTGACAACCACTGATGATCGTTATTCATAAAATTCTACCTGGGGAAAAATAATCCCCCGGTATTCAACTGTTCTGACCTCTCCTTTTGCATTTATTGCGTATATTATATTTTCCTTCATCTTCTGAGAATAATAACAATTTTTCCAAACATTATAGTTCAATTTTAGTGGTGGAAAAATTTTCTTCTCTGAAGTATATATTCAAGAAAAATGTAATAACTGTAAAATTATAAGATTTGTAAATTATAGAGAATTTTTCTAACAGTTAAAATAAAAAAATTATTTTCAAAAATTTTAATAAAATTCCTAAAAACAATTTAAAAATTTTTCAAAATTTAATTATTTTCATTATCTATTATTTAGAGAAGGAGGAAAGAAAAGAAGAAGAAAAAAGTAGAGAAAGATAAAATGGAAAAAAAAGAAAAGAGTAGATAAAGAAGAAAAAAGTGTAGAGAGAAAAAAAGGAAAAAAAACAAAAAGAGAAGAAAAAAGAAGAAAGGAACAACTGTCTATAAATAGAAATCATTTTATGAGTTGAGCATCACTGAAAAATGAGCAGAAGGGCGCGTGCCAAGGGCTAGCATCTGCCGCAGTTAGTTTTGCAGCCCCTCGGTTTTTCTCTTCTCTATTCGGTAACGACACCATACTACCAACCATCACCGTCAGCGACTACTACGATTACAAAAACACTTCCGCAGGAAGTAGTCTAAATCTTTCCGTCATGTATTTTTTCCCCTCTCCTCTTTCTTTGTAAAAATCTTCTCAAATACACCCCCCGAAAACCAAGATGCAATCCCCCCCTTTTTTCAAGGGAGGAATTCTTTTATTTAATTTCCAGAAACAAAAAAAAAACAACAAAAGATTCCTACATATAATCCATACGTGCCTCGCTTGTCAATTATACACAACCAGAATTATAAAAATCGTTTTGAGAAAAATAAATACATAATTAAAGTCCAGTCGCACTTCTTTATTTTGAAAGAAATACATCTCTCTTTCTCTCTAGTGCTGAAAGAAAGAAAGGAGGGAAGAAGTATTTTGTATCCTTCGTGCGAATCAAGACCCAAGGATGACTTTTAATTTCTCTCCTCCACGGCAATGATCCGGCGCACTGATCTGCAATTTGTACGACAACACAAGCCAAGAGAGACTCTCTCGAAATCCTGCCAAGCAAGACACGAGATCTTTTTTTTTTTTTTTTTTGCAAAAGTAGTCGTGCGCTACGCCTGTTAGTCATATAAAATAAATTAAATGATAAAGAAAAGAAGGAGAAAAAAAAAATTTGTGCGGTGAAAAAGAAGCTCCGTTAGTGAATGACTTGTGGTTTTCTTAACAGTCGTAATAGGTCCTCATTAAAGAACTTGCATCTTGTGCGCTCTTTTATTTTTCCTTCGATTGTTTCAAATATTTCTTTTCTTTTCTCTTACGTCGAGTATATATTATTTCTTTCGGGTTTCTTTTTTTTTAAGTGGGGAAAAAAAATTTGCAAATTGGATGTAACTATTCGAAAGCGCATTTTTGATAATTTTTTGTTACTATATTTTTCTCCTTAAAAGTAGATTTTAGTAAAAATTAGTAAAATTTACTTCGACCACTGAAAAATTTACTATAGAAATTGCTATACTACATTTTTCCCATAGAAGTGAATTATTGTATACTTATAAAAGTTAGCATAAGTTGTCCAAAGAAAGAATTTTCAAAGAGCTGAATTTTTACTTCGTGAATAGTAAAAGTTACTCTATATTTTTTTTGGAAAGTAAATTTTAGTAAAATTTACTTAGAATATCAAAAAAATTACTCCGGTAGTACTAAAAGCTATTTTACATTTTATTTACGGAAGTAAACTTCACTAGAAAAATTAGTAAAAGTTTCCAAAAGACAGAATTTTCAGAGAACTGAATTTTTACTTTGTAAATAGTAAAAGATTACTATATATTTTTTTCGTAAAGTAAATTTTAATAAAAATTTAGTAAAATTTACTTTCACCATTAAAAATTTACTCTGGAAGTAGTAAAAGCTATACTGAACTTTTTTTCCATGGAAGTGAATTTTACTATAAAGATTAGCAAAAGTTGTCAAAAGGGAAAATTTTCAGAAAGCTGAAATTTTACATTGTAAATAGTAAAAATTACTCTATATTTTTTAAGAAGGTAAATTTTAATAAAAATTAGTAAAATTTGTTAAATTCACCACCTTTAATTAAAAATTAGTAAAATTTACTTCAACTGTCAAAAATTTCACTCCAGAAGTACAAAAAGCTATTTTACATTTTTTTTATGGAAGTAAATTTTACTACAAAAATTAGCAAAAATTGTCTAAAGAGAGAATTTTTCAGAGCTGAAGTTTTACATTGTAAATATAGTAAAAGTTACTGTATATTTTTTTCGGAAAGTAAATTTTGATAAAAATTTAGCATTATTTACTTTCATCATAAAAAATTGACTCCGGAATTATTAAAAGTTACTCTGCATTTCTTTCCATGGAAGTAAATTTTAGTAAAATTTAATAAAGTTTACTTTAGCGCTGAAAATATTTACTCCAGAATTTTTAAAAGTTACTCTACATTTTTTTCATGAAAGTAAATTTGAATAAAAAAAATTACTAAAATTCACTTCGAATGTTGACAAAATTTACTAATATATTTTGTAAAATAGTTAAAATAGTAAAAATTGACGAAAACTACAAAAATTCCAAACAATTTAGATTTTACATTTCAAATAGTGAAAGTTAATAAATATTATTATAATGAAAACAAAAAATACGAAAAATAGTAAAAATTAATAAATATTAATAATGAAAACAAAAAATACTAAAAATAGTAAAAATTAATAAATATTAATAATGAAAACAAAAAATACAAAATATAGTAAAAAATAATCAATTTTAGTGATACAAACAAAAAAGATAAAATAGACAGTCATAGAGAAAAAGTTTACCAGCTAATTAAAATCTTCTATTTACACTAATTTAGAAAATTGTTATGTGAAAATAAAATCGAGTTTCCTGTTGGGAATATTGAGAAGTGCACTACATTGATATTCTCGCAGACCACATGTTAAGCTTCTAGCTGGAACCGTAGACAATTTTTAGTATTTCTCCCCGCCCAATATTGAAACTTCTCCTTGAAAGAGAAAAAAAAATTTTTGTAAATTCTGAAGCTAAAAACCTCAAGAAATACCCAAATTTAAACTGAAACCGTATTAAATTTTTCATGGACCATCTTTTCCACAGATGCGTTTACTCTTATTTACCTGCAACAGACATTTTTCAGATATGTACATCATATTTTTACTTTATTTAAAATTTTTCCAAAAACTTCGTTGCAGGTGTTATTTTTATTTACTATTGTTTTCAGTTTTTTACTATTTTCTTTTTTTACTATTTACTAGTTCTTTACTATTTTACTATTTATGATTTGCTAAAACATTATTATTTACAATTTTTGACTATTTACTATTTCTTCACTATTTTACTATTTATTATTTGCTAAATTATTATTATTTACAATTGTTTACTATTTACTATTTTTTTACTATATTACTATTTATTATTTACTAAATTATTTTTATTATTTACCATTTTTCACTATTTACTGTTTTTATGCTATGTTACTATTTACTATTTACAATGTCTTACTACGTATTTACTATTTATTATTATTTACTATTTTTTACTATTTTTTTACCTACTATTTTTACTATTTACTATTCTTTTATTATTTTACTATTTTATTATTTTTTTTATTATTTATTATATGCCAAATTGTTGTTATTATTTACAATTTTTACTGTTTACTATTTTCTTTACTATTTTTACTATTTATTATTTTTTTTCGAAAATTTTGCCAAATTAATTAGAAATTTTGTTTTCAAAATTTTCTCGACTGTTTAAAGTTCAAAGATAAAAAGCCAGCGATATACGTTTCTTGTTTCTATTTCTCTTAAGTTTTTGGAAAATGTCTGTTTTTCTTTGACCATAAGGGTCCCCTCCCTCCCCATCATAAATATGTACATTTCTTTTTCTGCGATATACACGAATTTTGTGTGGGAAAATTTCCTCTTATCTTCCAAAATGAAGAAGAAATCGATTTTTCCATTTTTTACTATTTAATGTTTTTTTTTTATTATTTTACTATTTATTATTTTCTAAATTATTATTATTTACTATTTATTATTTTCTAAATTATTATTATTTACTATTTTTTTTACTATTATTAAGAGAAAAGAATTATTATTTCAAGAAAAAATTGTTTGGAGAACGTTAAAATTTATTATTTGAAAACAAAATTGTTTAGAGAACGGAAAAATTATTATTTGAAAGAGAAAATTTTTTGGAGAAAAGAAAAATTAATTTTTAAAGAAGAAAATTGTTGGGAGAAAGGAAAAATTATTATTTGAAGATAAAATTGTTTGGAGAACGAAAAAATTATTATTTGAAAGAAAAATTGTTTAGAGAAAAGAAAAATTAGTTTTTGAAAGAAGAAAATTGTTGGGAGAAAAGAAAAATTATTATTTGAAAGAATTAATTGTTTGGAGAACAGAAAAATTATGAATAAAAAATTTGTTTGGAGAAAAGAAAAATAATTATTTGAAAGAAAAAATTGTTGGGGAAGAAGAAAAATTTTGTTTTTTGAAAATTTGCAGATAACGAAAAAATTATAATTTAAAAGAAAAAATTGTCTAGAAAAAAGGAAAAATAAATTTTTGAACAATACAATATTGTTGGGAGAAATAAAAAATTATTATTTCAAGAAAAATTTCTTTTGGCAAACGAGAAAATTATTTTGAGAATGAAAAAATTATTATTTGAAAGAAAAAATTCTTGGAAAAAAAGAGTAAATATTTTTTAAAAATTTGAAGAACAGAAAAATTATAAATTTAAAAGAAAAAATTGTTGGGAGAAAAGAAAATTTTATTTTCTTGGGATATACACGAATTTTTTGTGGGAAAATTTTTTCTTATCTTCCAAAATGAAGAAGAAATATTGTTGTTTCTATTTTTCACTATTTACTGTTCTTTTTTATTATTTTAGATACTATTTATTATTTTCTAAATTATTATTATTTACTATTTTTTTCTACTATTTTACTGTTTATTATTTTTACTTTTTTTTACTTTTACTTTACTTTTTTTTACTATTTACTGTTTTTTTACTATTTTACTATTTTTATTTTCTAAATTACTAGGATTATTATTTGCTATTTTATTAAATTATTACACGGAGAGACCCACATTCGTAAAAATTACTAAAAACGGTTGCAATGACCGGAAATAAGGGGACTTTTAGCATAATGTACTACAGAATTAGATAAATTTACAAAAGAAATAGATAAATTTGCTACATTGAAATAGCAAGTTTTAATATTTTGTGTAAGAGTTGTAAATGTAGCGAAAATTGATTATAGTTTTCTCTAATTTAATTAGACAAAATCTGACAAATGAAAACATTTTCCACTAAAATCTTCTATCCACTGTAGTAATTTTTGGTGAGCAAGTGTGGCTAGCGAGTGCAGTCATATGGCGCCTGTATTTCTATTGGTTGCTAACCTCGTCAATCTCCGTAAATGAGCCGATGCCTTCCGATCATTGACAGTGACTATGTTTCGCGTATGTAAAATAAATTTGGATATTATCTACAATAATTAAATATAAAGTGAAACGTAGGTCGTTCGGTATCTCAGAAATTGACCATTATAAATTAATAAATTTTGCATTTATTCCTGTCCCAAGAAGTATGTCTTATAATAAGTTGTTAAAAGTAAACTGCTTTCTCGTAAGTGCTGTAAATTTTCATCATTCAATATATAAGGAAACAAAGATGTATACTTTCAGTGAAATTCGTTGTCGTGCGTGCAGTTGTGTATTAGTGTATTAATTAACCGCGTCTATACATATAAGTGAAATAAACATGTGTGTGTCTTCAAATATTTATCCAACAACAAATATATAAGTGTGTGAGTGTGTGTGTCTGTGTATGTAAAAATCCTTCCAGTTTACCTCCACTAGTCAAGAATTGACGGGAAACCGGCGACAAAAATCCGTATTTTTTCTTTTCACTCTTTCTTTCTGCATTTACAACGACTATAGTAATTTTACGTACACAATGTTTCTGAGTTTTACTACAGTTGTTTGGAACTATTGGACGAAATAGTAAGAAACTTTGCTAATTTGGTGAACATTTGTCGGGATTAGTGACTTAGTGTAGAAAATAGTAAAAAATACAAAAAGTCCCCTTATTTCCGGTGGTTGCAATGTGAATATAGTAAATTCTAGTGTGATTTTATACAAAAATTAGTAATCTCGGTCTCTCCGTGTATTTTACTGCGAAGGAATAAAATCTCGAAGTGAGTAGAAAATTCAGCTCAACAATTACTTTAACATTTTTTTCCTTGTAGTACTATTTATTACTATTTTAATTTAATAATTATTATTTAACTAAATAGAATTTTTTTTATCATTTTTTGTAACTTTTTTTTTTAATTTTAAAATTCTTTTTTTATTGCCATTACCACCGATCGCTTATGCGGTTATCGCACTAAATATGCAGGAAGGAAAGTGATGTGGGTATAATTGAAAATTTCTAATCTACGGAACGAATTACATTTTTTTTAAGAACAATGTCCGTAAATTATAAAAGTCACATTTATGTTGTTAATATTTTATCTTTTTTTTCTTCTTCATATTTCGTGTAAGAGTAACAATTTGTTAGAAACCCCGCAGAACGTCATCATCAGTTTTAAAGTCCGAAATACAATTACCTTTTGGGTATAGAGGTGCCTTCAAAACAAAAACAAAACAAAAACCGGTACAAAATAATTGCGTACCTACTCTCGCGGTAGGTCATTTAGTTTTAGTACACATATATGCGAAGGGGTCCCAACGTACCACTTAGTCTGTCGAACCAGCCTGAAACGAAAGCGGCAATAAAGTACATACATATATATACAAAGATTTCGGCGGTTGGTTTCGGCGTTGGACGCGCCACTACATTTCCACTGTAACGGCGTTCTGATTGGTCGCTCCGGGGTCTTTGCCTACCGATTGGTAACGGGCAGGGCCCCTCGGGCCTTCACGAAGGCACACGAACCGATGCTCCCAGGTAAGCAGCTGCTGTATTCTCGACCGTCCAACCAGGGGCAGGCCGCATGTTTAAAATTAGTACCGCCACAACTGTCGTGCGTACAACATGTACGAATCAACCATGAGAAACGAGCCCTCATCACAAACCCAACTCGTCGAGTTAAAATATTAATAAAAATATTAATTACTCTCCATTTCCCCTTCTGCAAAAAAAAACAAGTGCGATATTTACCCTTTCCAAAAAAAACTCTTGAATCAAAAACATGATAATAAATTCTTGAATCAAAACATAATTTAAAAAAAATAAAAACATGTTATTTACATAACAATACAAAGTGTAAAATTGTGTTACAAAAAAATAATTGTGTCAAATGAAACTGTGAGAGTGACCAAAAAAAAAATAAAAATGTTGATCTTCAGGGTAGTTTTATTATTCACCATTCACTGTCTAACCAGTGCGGATCTCCTTGATCTTTTCGTTGAGCACATGGACGAGGAAATGAAAACACCCGAATACAAAAGGCAGCATTCGAAAATTTCCCGAAATCGAAATAAAAGATCAGTCATCGAGGGTCCCTTTTTCCATATCGGTAACTATAGAAAGCAAAGACTCGATGTTGATGAATCTTGGCAGAAATCATTGAAAAATAAAACTAAATCCTTCAAAGAAGATGGTCTTGATTATCCCAATAGACACGAGACAAACACCGAACCAAATCAATATGAATTATTTAATTCCATCGAATCACAGGGTCAAAAATCATTGGAGAAAATTGATGATGAAAGACTAATTATCAATTCGCAGGAATCATCAAAAGGGGGAGTTTTAAAGAAGCATGTACCTAAGAAATATTTCTCTGGCGTTAAAAAACGATATCGTCGATATTGTGGTAAAAGATCTATTTTTGAGGAAAGTGAAATGAGGAGTGAGGAGGAAGATGAGGTGGAGGAAATTAATTTCAGTAGAAGTGAAATAATGGATGAAAATGGAGATGTTGTGCTTGAATGGGATCCATCTGATGAGAAGATTGTCACGTTCAAGGTCACTGCTAGAACTTTGGGTTATATTGGGATTGGTTTTAATGAAAAGAGCCATATGAAGGGGGCTGATCTTATTTTAGCTTGGGTCAACGATCATACGCAGCAAGTCAGCCTATTGGTAAGGGAACTATTTTTAATTTTTAATTATTATTATTTACTGTATACTCTCTAAATTTGAATTAAATAACTAATAATAATAAATAAAAATAACTAATTATAATAACTAATTTGTTAGCAAAAAGTCAGTCACTGATTCAGTAATATTTTACTAATGAAATAGTGAATAATGACTAATTAATCAATTATTAGTTAAATTCACTTTTAGGTTATGTAAAAATGACTGAAATTTGTAGTAAACTAATTCAATTAATGAAAATTGACTATTTTTTTAGTTATTTATTTACTACTAATTAGTGATTCTCTCTACTAATAATTAGAGAATAATTTATTTTTATTTATTAACATATCCGATGAAGAAAGGTATCAAAGAAGAAAAATAAATTTTAGGTTATGTTTGCAATGTTTGGAATTGAAGTACAAAAAAGAGAACAACTCTCAAAATAAAGTACTGATGATGATTAATTCTTAATTACTGAAGTAATAAAAACATTAAAAACTAATTTTATTTTTACAAAATTAGCAGAAATTTTTAATTATAAGCAGGCTTCGCACTCATCTACTAAAACTATATTTACAACATTTTTTTACAATTTGCTACTATTTGAACACTTTTTTAAATTTATGAAACTAAAAACTACTTTTTTCTTCATTTTTGTAATCAATTTGCATCACTTTAAATACGCTAATAGTTGAAATAAAAAAAGAATTCTAAAAATTGTAATAAAATTCTTTTAAACGATTTAATTATACTCAAAAACTTTTCGAAAATAAATAAATGATTTTTAATATCTATACAAATTTTTATAAAATTCCTCATAAGATGTTTGATGAAATTCTTCGCAAACATTCAATTTTTTATAAATAATAAAATTTTCACAAGAATTTAATTATTTAGAATATTTTGAAAATTTTTTCAAAAAAAAAAATCAATTTAAAAACTTTTTATAAAATTCTACAGCAATAATTCAATTATTTTCATAAGTAATAATATTTTTCAGAAAAATTCAATTATTTATAAAAATTTTAATATAATTCTTCACTAGAATTAAATTATTTTTCCAAAAAATATAATTTTTTACAAGAATTCAATTATTTGAAAATAATTAAATAAAATTCTTCGCAAGAATTCAATTATTTTCATAAATAATAAAATTCATCTCAGAAATTCAATTATTTTTTGAAAAATTGATAAATTAAAAAATTTTTTTTTAACTTTTCACAATCATGCAATTATTTTTCCAAATAATAAATTTTTTTACAAAAATTCAATTATTTGAAAAGAATTAAATAAAATTCTTCATAATAATTCAATTATTTTCATAGACAATAAAATTCTTGTAAAAAATTCAATTATTTTTTAAAAAATTGATAAATTCTTGTTCTTTTTTTTAATTCTTCACAATTATTCAATTATTTTTTCAAATAATAAAATTTTTTAGGAGAATTCAATTATTTAAAAAGAATTAAATAAAATTTTTCGTAACAATTAAATTATTTTCATAAATATCAAAATTCTTCTCAGAAATTCAATTATTTTTCAAAAAATTTATAAATTTATTCAATTCTTGACAATTATTCATTAATTTTCCCAGATAATAAAATTTTTCACGAGAATTCAATTATTTAAACAAAAATTAAATGAAATTCTTCGCAAAAATTCAATTATTTTCATAATTATCAAAATTCTTCTCTAAAAATTGAATTATTTTTTAAAAAATTGATAAATTCTTTATAAAAATTAAATTTTGAGAAACATTCAATTATTCAATATATTTTTTGTCCTACCTGCACGAAAAGTATGTCATTTCGGGCACTTAAAGTGGGCGCAAAGTAACTGATTCTCGCCCGGGGCCGGGGAAGCGGGCGCAAAAGTTCTTTTACGCCCGCTGACGTCACACAAGCGGGCGCAAAAGTACTTTTGCGCCCGCTTCATCTAGCCCGAGCGGGCGCAAAAGTACTTTTACGCCCGCTTCGCTCGTGCCCTCGATGCCATACTTTTCATGCAGTTAGGACAAAAAATTATGTTCGCAACATGGGCGCAAAGGTGATTACGACTTTGGCGAGATGAAGGGACCGAGGGGACATTTTCGCGCCCGAGGCGAAGCCGAGGGTGCGAAAGTGTCCCCTCGGTCCCTTCATCTCGCCATCGCCGCAATCACCTATTTTGCGCCCTTGATACGATAATAACTATTTTGTTTTTGTATTTATATATTTAAATTTCAGTTAAACTTTCTAACAAAAAATTAATTTAAAAACGAATTTCAGTTGAAACTTTAGATAATAATTGAATATTGATTATTTATAAAACTGTATAACCATTTAAATTTTCACTTTAAAAAATTATTAATTTATTTTCCTAATTCCTTTGAATAATTTAAATTGAATTTTATTAAATAATTTCATTTGTTTAGTTTTAAAAATTACTTTTAACTATTAAAGCTACTTCTTGTTTTTTTTTTAAAATTAATTAATTTTTTGTCTCAATTTAATATTCTTAGAAAAACTGTAAAATGTATATTAAATTTCAATGATGGTTTTCCATTTGCTTCATGCACAATTTATTAAATTCAATACAGATTTTCCTATAACAGTGTAGACAAAAAAATCACATAAACACAAAATGAAATATACATTAAATTGAAATAAAAAAGAAAATTCGAATAAATCAAAATAGACAAAATAAAATTCATGTATAGAAGAAGAGAAAAGTAAAAAAGTAAAATTCATCAAAAATTATGATTGTTATGCGACAATATTATTATGCAGTACGTCGACGGTCGACATAGAAAAAAATTATAATTGCTAGAATGCTCGAAAGATGATCGAAGAAACAGGATCAATATTATCTGTCAACAGAAAATAATCATTTTTTTTTCTTTTTCATTCATTTTAAACTTTAAAGAAAGTGAAATCACGTTAGACCAGTTTTATCCTCGTACTACTTGTATTTATATATGTATCACATTACCGGTTAATTTGACGATTGTCGATGCCTAACAATATAAACTAGAAATCACGAACGTCATATAATAAATTCTTCATTTCTTCCTGAGACAATTTTTTACCCACAAATATCTTAATTTAAAAAAAAATTTTCCTGGTAATTATCATCATTACTTATTTCAAACTGAAAAATAGAGACGAATTTTTAAATTCCGTTTTCTGTTTTCGAATTCTGCAAAGTAATGATTAATTAAATTAATTAGAAATTAATAATTCGAATATAAGAAGAATTTGAAATTTTCAATAAGAGAAAATTTGGATAGTACAAAAATGAGACTTTTAAAAAAGCTCGAGAAGTTCTCAAGAGCATAGGGAACTTGTTGTGAAATGTTATATAGGAAAAAAAAGGTGAGAAGGAGTAAAAAGAAAAATTGTTAAGAAAGAAAGGAGTGAAGTAAAGAAAGATTGGGAGAAAAAAGAAAAAAATGGGAGAGAAGAAAAAAGTGGAGAATGAGAGGAAAAAAGAGCTGCGGAGGAGGGGTGGAAAAAAAGTAAAGAATCGAATAGCGAAGGAATTAAAGGAAGATTAAGAAGGCGGTCGGTTAGAAAGAGAAGTGGATGAGGCGGAGAACGCGAAGGAGATTGCCAGTACGATCCACAAGAACTTACAAAACAAAAGGTGAGCTGCTTGACCGAGAGCGCGTTGATCGTATATATATATACGCGAAAGGGATACCTTTCGCGTATTCCAAGAGTCGAAATCAAGGGGAGGACCGGTTGCAGTGCTCAAACCCCCCCCCCCCTCCTTCCCGAACACATGCACATATTGACTGGTCCAATGAGATCAGCAGATCGATTGTATTAATGAGCTTCGTTAATTGGCACCCGCCTCATTCGATGACGATGAAGCCGTTTCGCGATATACACCCTTCGCTCAGACCAACGCATATTATCATTCCATCATCCGGTGTCGTGAACTTTCGTGAAAAAGTATTCGATTCCTCTTTTAATTATTTTCTCCGTTTGATCGACTGTGTTCTCCAATAGTTACCTGCTGCTTTTAATGATTTGTCTTTTAATGATTGGACTCTTTAGGCTAATTTATTTGTAAATGATGATTTTGATCTGTTGTTGTACAACTAGTTTCAAGTACAAACCAATTTACGGTTGTATACTATTTGTTAGCAACAAATTTTATTGGTACACTATTTGTTGTCATTAAATTTAGTTGGTGCTGTATTTGCTACCAATAAAGTTTGTTGGTACCTTCTTTGCTGCCATTAAATTTAGTTGGTGCTATATTTGCTACCAATGAAGTTTGTTGGTACCTTATTTGTTGCCATTAAATTTTATTAGTACCACTTTTGTTATCAATAAATTTTGATGGTACAAAATTTGTTACTATTACATTTATTTGATACAAAGTTTGTTAGTACATTATCTGCTAGTACAAAGTTTTTTGATTTAATGTTTGTTTCTTCAATGTTTGTTGGTACCAAAGTCGTTGGTACTGCAGTATTTTTTGGAACAACATTTGTTGGAACAAAGTTTGTTGGTTCTAAATCAGTTGGTATAGAATTTGTAGATACAAAGCTTGTTGTTACCTAATTCGTTGGTACTGTATTTGTTGGAACAAAATTTCTTGATACAAAACCTGTTGCTTCTAAGTTTGTTGGTACAGAATTTTTTGATACAAAGTTTGTTGGTCCAGTATTTGTTGGTACAAATTTTATTGGTACACTATTTGTAATGATTAAATTAAGTTGATACTATATTTGCTACCAACAAATTTTATTGGTACACTGTTTGTAATGATTAAATTTGGTTGGTACTGTATTTGCAATCAATTAAGTTTGTTGGTACCTCATTATTTATCATTAAATTCAGTTGGTACTGAATTTGCTACCAATAAAGTTTGTTGGTACCCTATTTTTGGCCATTCAATTTTGTTGGTTCTGTATTTGCTGCAAATAAAGTTTGTTGGTACCTTATTTGTTACCATTAAATTTTGTTGGTACCACTTTTGTTATCGACAAATTTTGATGGTACACCATTTGTTTGTGTTACTATTAAATTTATTTGATACAAAGTTTGTTAGTACTGTATTTATTGCAACAAAATTTCTTGATACAAACTTGTTGGTTCTAAGTTGGTACACTATTTGTAATGATTAAATTTAGTTAGTACACTATTTGTAATGATTAAATTTAGTTGGTACTGTATTTGCAACCAATAAAGTTTGTTGGTACCTTATTAATTACCATTAAATTTAGTTGGTACTGCATTTGCTACTAATAAAGTTTGTTGGTACCCCATTTGTTACCATTAAATTTAGTTGGTTCTGTATTTGCTGCAAATAAAGTTTTTTGGTACCACATGTGTAATCAATAAATTTTGATGGTACACCATTTGTTACTATTAAATTTATTTGATACAAAGTTTGTTAGTACAATATCTGCTGGTACAAAGGTTTTTTATTCAAAGGTTGTTTTTTCAATGTTTGTTGGTACCAAATTCGTTGACACAGTATTTGTTGGAACAACATTGCTTGATACAAAGCTTGTTGGTTCTAAGTTTGTTGGTCCAGCATTTGTTGGTACAAAGTTTGTTGGTCCAGTATTTTTTGGTTCAAAATTTGTTGGTGCAATATCTGTGAAGTAATCTGGTACAATGTTTGTTAATTCTAAGTTTATTTGTATAAAATTTACAGATACAAAGTTTGTTGGTACCATGTTCATTGGTACAGTATTTTTTAGAACAAAATTTCTTGATACAAAGTTTGTTGGTACAGAATTCGCTGCTACAAAGTTTGTTCATTTAAAGTCTGTTGGTCCAGTATTTATTGATCTTTGCCTTTTAGTGACCATACAATAGCAACGCAATTAAAATAAAAATACCTCATAGATCAAAAAAGAAATTTCCTTTCCTATATCCAAATTGCAAAATAATTAAATCTTTTCACCCGTTTCGTTTCCAATCTTTTGTTTTCGTTTTTGGCCTATAAGATTAAATTTGGACAAGTTTCTTGGGGAGTGTCTCGCGAAATTTTTAATTGGAATTTGAGCCTGGCGAAGTGGAAGAATAGCAAGGCAAGGAGAAAACCAATGGAAGGTCAAAACCAAAGCCAAGGGAGGAACCTGCTTCGACCAGGTTCTCAGAATTCCTAATCTTAATTAAATTTATTTCCATTACGACTGCAGTCTCATGGGTATATATATATATCGAGATATCTCAGCTTCTTCAACAAGAAAGTCCATCTCTCTCTCTTTCTTTCTCGTCTTTTATTTCATCTTCCACGATGCAATTGCGTTATCATTCCTGAATGCTGCTTTTCAGAAACTGACAAGGCAAATCTTAAAATTAACTGTCACTTATTTCCGCTTCGGAAATTCGTTCTGCAAATTTTTTTCCGCCACTAAAATTTTGTTCAAACAAATTTGTCTTTAAAAAAAGGCCTAAAAATTACGCCTTAAATTTAATATTATAATTATAACACGAGTAAATTCCACATTCATTAAAATAGTAGTTTGGTGATTTTTTTTAATGACTTCTCGTAAGATCTTTGTGCCCCTGAGTATATCTGAAATAGCATTAAAAAAAAAGGAATAAATGTCTGCGGCTGGAGAAGAAGGAAAGGATAAAATTAACGAACGTTGTCTCACCGACGAGATAAAGTCATGATAAATTTACATCTGGCCCATAGCAGAGGAGGTCCGCCTTTCTTCGGCACGATCGATCTGCCTTGACGTTTCGTTCTTGATCTTGACGAACTATAAAAAGAACGAAAAAAAAAATTACACACATATAATAGATTATACGTTAATGATATAACTCCTCGACAGTAAAGATACAAAAAAAAAAAAAAAAATGATACTCTAAACTTTTCGAACAAACATTCATTAATTAACCCACATTCAAAAATTAGCATATTATTCAATACCTCTGTAATTTAATTTGTAATTTTAATTAATATTTTTTTGGAAAAACACAAGATCGTATAAAATAATCTTATTTTTGCTACTAAAGATTATTAATTATTTTAATTGTTTTAAATATTAAATATAAATAAAAAATAAAATAATCACATTTTTGCTACTAAAGATAAAAACAATTGTTTGAAATATTAAATAAATAAAAATAAAACAAATAAAAAATTTCATAAAAATAATATAAAATAAAAAAAGTAAATGAAAATTCACACCAACGTTAATTCGACTTTGTTTTTAAAAAAATGGTCACGATCAGATAAAAGTGGATCAAAGGAGAAGAAAAAAATAACTTCTGCACATGAATTCTTTACAAATCTATTGGTAATAATTCAACAGTAGCAAAATAATAAATTAAAAATTAAATCTGATAATTAATATGCGAAACGCATTTCGCAGTGACACCAGGTGGCTTCCAGAGATATAATCGCTGAATAAATAGAAGGAGGGCTTCGAATTCGAGACAGTGGTTCTCAAAGGAAGCGAATATTTTTCACATTTTTTTCCAATTCCCTGAATTAAAGAACCGAAAAAAATCAAATAACAAATAGAAGTTACAAATAAAATAATTAAATAACAAATAGAAATGATAATAATTTATTTATTCATTTAAATATGTAAATGGGGTTACAAAAATAAAAATTGTCTTTTCGTACGAAAGTACCAAGTTTAAAATTTCAACAAAGGGAACAACTTAAAAGGAAATTAATTTATACTAGGTGGCAATTAATAATAAAAATAATAATGATAAAAATAAATACAATTAAAATAATAATAATGAAAATGAAAATAATAATAAAAATAAAAAAGACAAAAATAAAAATAACAATAATAATACAAATGACAATAAAAATATATCAATGATAATACAAATGACAATAAAAAAATAACAAGAAGAATACAAATGACAATAAAAATAATAACAATAAGAATACAAATGACAAAAAAAACAATTTAGAATACAAATGTCACTAAAAATAATAACAATAAGAATACAAGTGACAATAAAAAAAATAATAAGAATACAAGTGACAAAAAATAATTAGAATACAAATGTCACTAAAAATAATAACAATAATAATACAAGTGACAAAAAAACAATTAGAATACAAATGACAATAAAAAACAACAATAAGAATACAAACAGTAATAATAAAAATCCTAGTAATAATAATATAAAGCTATAATAAACAAAAATCTACCTTGCGCTCGATGGAGGGCCAAAAAAGCCTCCTTTAAACCCAAGGAAAAAAATTTTTTTAAATTCCTTCCAGTAAACACAGTAATAATAAGTTATCTCTTCCCTCGAATGGGACATAAAAAGAATACCGCATCTCATTAAAGTAGATTAAAAGATCTCTTTTTCAAACGAGCCTAATGAAGGATATAAAACAAAACTATATAAATATATAAATTGCGACAGCAAAAAGTATTTGCCTTCTAGTATTTTTGTAATCTATAGCAGAGGGTATAAAGTGGCGTCAAACCCTCCACCCTCCCCCCTTTCTTTCTCCCTAGTTCTGTTAAAAGTAATTATAATTCAAGGGAATCAAGCGCGCTTCCAACGATCACGTGCAACTTGCGTTCAAGGCCATCGGTATACCCATCAGGACTCGTGCACATATATTAACAATACTGGCACCCGTACGTGCGCTTTTCAAAAGGATAACCATTATACGCTCGAGGCTATATTTGCAATGATACGAGAAGAAAAAGGGGCCTCAGGGCAAAATTTATAACCAACTTTACAAATTTATGACTTTGTGTAAAATTTAATTTTTCCCTTTTTATTGAATTTTGAAATGTGACAGAATTTTCTTCTTAAATGATCTATTTAATGTGGGAGGTATAATTGATTTTTGTTTTCGTTCAATTATGATTATTTTTCTGAATTAAATTAATTGTTGAATACGGGGAAAAAATTTTTTTAACTTGGATCATTCACAAAATTTTACAATATTAGTAAAAGTAATTGTAGAAAAAAAAAATTTTTTCCAGATACTCTAAGTGGATTTGAATTAGCAAAAATATTTACGAACTTTGAAATAGTTACTGACTTTTTGCTTTTGAATTAGTAAATTTTATTAATAAATTAGTAAAAATTACTATACTTTTTTCTTTCGAATTAATAAATTTTACTAATAAAGTAGTAAAAATTACTACTTTTTAGTAAAATTTACTAATTTTAAACTGAATTACTATTATTATGATGATTTTTAGTTGTTATTATTTGAATTAAATTTATTGACTGTTTGCTTTGGAATTAGTAAATTTTAATAATAAATTAGCTGAAATTACTACTGTTTTGCTTTTGAATTAATAAATTACTATTTTTTAGTAAAATTTACTAATTTCAGACTAAATTACTATTATTATTATTATTAAAATCTCTATTTGTTATTATTTTAATTTTTACTGACTTTTTGCTTTTGAATTAGTAAATTTTACAAATAAATGAGTAGAAATTACTATACTTTTTGCTTTTGAATTAATAAATTTTACTATTAAAAAAAAATTAATAAAAATGACTAGGTATTCTTTATAGTAAAGTTTACTAATTTCAGACTGAATTACTATTATTATTATGATCTCTATATGTTATTATTTTTATTATATTTATTGACTTTTTGCTTTTGAATTTAGTAAATTTTACTAATAAAGTAGCTGAAATTATACTATTTATTAGTAAAATTTACTAATTTGTGATTGAATTATTATTAAATTATTCTCTCTATTTGATATTATTTTAATTAAATTTATTGTCATTTCCATTTAGAATTAATAAATTTGACTAATAAATTAGTAGAAATTAATATTTATTAGTAAAATTTACTAATTAGAGATTAAATTATTATTGTTATTATTATTATTATTTCTATTTGTTATGATTTTAATTAAATTTACCATCTTTTCGCTTTAGAATTAATAAATTTGACTAATAAATTAGTTGAAATTAATATTTATTTGTAAAATTTACTGACTTATTGTCTTTGAATTAGTAAATTTTACTAATAAATTAGTAAAAATTAAATATAAATAAAATGTACTAATTCAAAAGCAAAGAGTCAGTAAATTTAATTGAAATAATAACTAATAGAAATAATAATAATTATTTTAATCTCTAATTAGTAAATTTTACTAATAAATATTAATTTCAACTAATTTATTAGTAAAATTTTCTAATTTAAAAGCAAAAAGTGATAAAAATGATGAGATAAAATTTGCAGGAAATAAAATTCTTTTGCAATTAAAAAAAAATGTAAGCCATGATTTAATTAAAAATTAATTAAATATAAAATCCAATGGTAGTGATAATAATGGTAATCCTCGGGTAGCAGTGACATTATCTTTTTTATATACAATATTATATACAAGAAGTTAATTCTTCTTTTTGATAAAGAAAATTTTTTTCAAATCCTTTTTCTTTAAAAATCCTTTTTTCTTAAGGAATATTACTAACCGTTTTAATCTCTCCAATGTAAAAGGCCGTTTATAATTAAAGTCCTGAAATGACCAATAATTTTTTTTCTCCCCTTTTTTTTTCTTCTTCTTTCTTCAGTCTCTTCTCATAACAGCTTAGCTTCATTCCTTCCACGCTGATTTCACAGCTTTATCGCGCTTCTCAGCGCGCGCTAAAATCAGAAAGGGATTTCATTCTTCTGTGGCGAATATTTCATGGATTAAGATTATCAAAGGCAGAACGGTTGCCGGTGTGAATTAGTTTTGGGTCCAACTTGGTGATTTTTTTTTTTTTTTTTCTTCAGTTCGAAGGTCATTTTTTTTTCATCAGTTCGCACGTCTTCATTTCTTCTTTTGAAATTGTATGAAGAGAATTTGAAAGACTGGATTTATTAATCCACAACATGCAAATGTAGCTATTGATGCGTGAAAGACTTGAAAATTCTTTAAAGGGAGAAGAGAGAGAATATATTTTATTTTGCAAAATAGCCATAGCTCTCTCTCCCTCAGCTGTCTTAAGAGTTGAGATGCTTCAACGATTTCTTTTGATAGATGAGCTCCATTATTAGCACGTCGATCTAAAGCGAATAGTAGAACTCCACTGCGCGTAATCGAACCCACAAATCAAACGCGTACTTCGGCATATTTCTTTTTCATGTTTTTTTTTTTTTTTTTTTTTTTTGTGGGGGACTTTTCTTGTTTCTAATCTCATTTGAAAATCATGCGATTAAATCACTTTGCTTTCAGGTGATATTAATCGTTATTGTAATTGATTGTTTCTGCGACTGAATTGTTTGAATTCTCTCGTCGTTGTATTTTTCTAAGAATATCAAATTGAGACAAAAAACGAATCAAAAATGTTGCTTCGCAACACTATCGATTCATTTTTTGGCTCAATTTGATATTCTTAGAAAAATTCTAATCCTGATGCTGAAAACTTTATAATTCTAAATTTTTGAAAAATTCAATTATTTTCTCAATTTTTATCCTAAAATATACAATTGTATTTAAAAGTAATTTTTAACAGTAAACAAATAAAATAAATAATAAAATTTAATTTAAATAGTTCACAGGAATTAAGAAAATAAATTAATAATTTTTCAAAGTAAAAATTTAAATGTTTTTACAGTTTTTCAAACAATTACAATTTTTAACGATTTTAATTTAATAATCTTTTTAAAATTAGTTATTTCTAAAAAAAATCGTAAAATAACGCTTTTAATATTCAATTATTATCTTAAATTTCAGCTGAAATTCGTTTTTTAATCACTTCTTTTTAGAAAGTTTAACTGAAATTTAACTATTTAAATACAAAAATAAATAATATATTGAATAATTAAATGTTTCTCAAAATTTAATTCTTGTAAAGAATTTATCAATTTTTTAAAAAATAATTCAATTTCTGAGAAGAATTTTGATATTTATGAAAATAATTAAATTTTTGCGAAGAATTTTATTTGATTTTTTTTTAAATAATTGAATTCTCGTTAAAAATTTTATTACTTGGAAAAATAATTGAATAATTATCAAGAATTGAAAGAATATATCAATTTTTTGAAAAATAATTGAATTTCTGAGAAAAATTTTATTATTTACGAAAAAAATTGAATTTTTGAGAAGAATTTTATTTAATTTTTTTTAAAAATACTTTAATAGAAGAAAGAATTTAGAAATTTATCAATTTTTTAAAAAATAATTGAATTTCTAAGAAGAATTTTATTATTTATAAAAATAGTTGAATTTTTGCGAAGAATTTTATTATTTATGAAAATAATTGAATTTTTGCGAAGAATTTTATTTAATTTTTTTTATAAATAATTGAATAGAAGAAAGAAATCAAGAATTTATCAATTTTTTAAAAAACAATTGAATTTCTAAGAAGAATTTTATTATTTATGAAAATAGTTGAATTTTTGCGAAGAATTTTATTATTTATGAAAATAATTGAATTTTTGCGAAGAATTTTATTTAATTTTTTTTAAATAATTGAATTCTCGTGAAAAATTTTATTATTTGGGAAAATAATTGAATAATTGTGAAGAATTCAAGAAAGAATTCAAGAATTTCTAAACTTTACAAAAAATAATTGAATTTCTGAAAAAAATTTTATTATTAATGAAAATAATTGAATTCTTGTGAAGAATTTGATTTAATTCTTTTTAAATAATTAAATTCTCGTGAAAACTTTATTATTTGGAAAATTAATTGAATAACTATCAAGAATTGAAAGAATATATCAATTTTTTGAAAAATAATTGAATTTCTGAGAAAAATTTTATTATTTATGAAAAAAATTGAATTTTTGAGAAGAATTTTATTTAATTTTTTTTATAAATAATTTAATAGAAGAAAGAATTCAGAAATTTATCAATTTTTTAAAAAATAATTGAATTTCTAAGAAGAATTTTATTATTTCTGAAAATAGTTGAATTTTTGCGAAGAATATTATTATTTATGAAAATAATTGAATTTTTGCGAAGAATTTTATTTGATTTTTTTTAAATAATTGAATTCTCGTTAAAAATTTTATTACTTGGGAAAATAATTGAATAATTGTGAAGAATTCAAGAATTTATCAATTTTTTTTTAAATAATTGAATTTCTGAAAAAAATTTTATTATTAATAAAAATAATTGAATTCTTGTGAAGAATTTGATTTAATTCTTTTTAAATAATTAAATTCTCGTGAAAACTTTATTATTTGGAAAATTAATTGAATAACTATCAAGAATTGAAAGAATATATCAATTTTTTTGAAAAATAATTGTATTTCTGAGAAAAATTTTATTATTTATGAAAATAATTGAATTTTTGGGAAGAATTTTACTATTTAAGTAAATAATTGGATTACCAATTTTGATTAGCTTTTTGTCTTAATTTGATGTGTGAAAAATAATAATTTACTTATAGAGAGAGAGTACAGGTGGTAAACCAACAAAAAAATAACAAATATCTTATTTCTTCGAAAGTAAAAGAAGAAACTTGTATCAATATAATTGAAAAATCAAACAAGATCAAAATTGAAATCAAATAAATCATTTGAAGAAAGTTTTCACCGGCTATTTTTTTGTTTTTTGCTATCAAACGACAAAGTGCGGTAAGCAAAATCAACCGCACAAGTGTACATGTATAAATAAAGAGAAAAAAAAATTATATTCTCTACACTTTCAATTCCATAACTTCAAAAATTTCTTTTCTTATTATTTTTCTTCTTCTTCTTCTTTCATGAGAGAAAACAACTGGTTTCAAATAGCGATTTAAATCCCGGTTATTCGAGCCCTCGGAAATAAGTTGAACTGGGAATTGTAATTGTGTGGTACACCGCGCGTATATACACATATATATATGTTTTGTCAGAACAGAAGGTGAAGAAGATCGAACGAGTAAGCAAAAAAAAAAAAAAGAAAATGGAAGGAAGGGGTAAAGAAAAAGAAGAAGACATGACGAAGGATGAAAAAGAGCTAAAATCATGGGTAATGGGGGAAAAAAATAAGAGGTAAAATCGCCAGCGCGTCCAGGGAGCGATCGTGCATGCACCGTTGCAATTGAGAATCTGTCCATCCATCCCAAGTTCAACTCGTTGGGACCACCATCTCTCTATCTCTGTTTTTTTCTTCTTTGCCTTCTCTCTCTCTCTTTCTCTCGAGTGATGTTCGAAGATTCGCGTCGGGCCCCGCCACAGGGGGCGATGTCTGGAGGCCTTGACTGGACCCAATTGCTGCTGCCCCGAGGAGAATTGCAATCTACACTTTTCTACCATGTGTGAATTTCCTCCTGAAGCTCATAAATCAGAGAATAATAATTTTTAATTATTTTTCTCTCGGGTTTTTTCTGAATTTCTTTTTCTTTTTTTTTTAAATTTTCTCCCTGTTTTCTTTTATTTTTCCTCTCCTGTTGTTTCTAATTATTTCTAAACTAACTTTACGGTTAAACTCAATTTGCAACGGTTTGTAAAAATATTCCTGCACTCGACAAATAATTATTGTGTTCGTAATGGTCAATTCATAATTATTATTTAACAACTAATTTATAATTATTATATGATAATTAATTTTTAATTATTATTTAATAAATAATTTGTTATTATTTAATAATTAATTTGTAATTGTTATTTAATAATTAATTTGTAATTATTATTTAATAATTGTAATGTCAAAAGTTTGACAATTTATTTTTAAATAGATTGATTAGTGTTTTAGTGAAATTAATTCCCCTTGAATTTTGATATAATAACAGGATTTTCACACTATAAATCTGAATTAGTAGAATTTTACTAATAATAAGTAAAATTTTAATATAATTTTGTAATAATTTACTAATTTTTAATAAAATTCTACTAATTAGTAGACTTTTACTAACGGATAGTAAAATTTTTCTTTTTATTAGAATTTTACTAACAAATAGTAAAATTTTACTAATTTTGAGATAGTTTACTATTTTCTAATAAAATTCTACTAATTAGTAAAATTTTATTAATAAATAGTAAAATTTTACCAATTTTGAAATAATTTACTACTTAATTTCTAATCAAATTCTACTAATTAGTAAACTTTTGCTATTTGTTAATCAAATTCTACACATTAGTAAAATTTTACTATTTGTTAGTAATATTAGCAGTTATTAAAAATTCAAAAATCCGAATTTCTTAAAATACAACATTTTTTTCTCTCTTTTATGGGATTCAGCTTTATTATTTTTGTGCTTTTGGAAAATACTTTACTTATTAAATTGTCTCGACTCTTTGGTAAAAAATCTAAAATTATCAAAAATTCGAAAAAATTCAAAAATCCGATTTTCTTAAAATTTAACATTTTTTCTTCTCTTTTATGGGATTAAGCTTCTTAATTTTTGTGCTTTTGGAAAATACTTTACTTATTAAATTGTCTCCACTCTTTGGTAAAAAATCTAAAATTATCAAAAATTCGAAAAAATTCAAAAATCCGATTTTCTTAAATTTCAACATTTTTTGTTCTCTTTTATGGAATTTAGCTTCATTATTTTTGTGCTTTTGGAAAATACTTTACTTATTAAATTGTCTCGACTCTTTGGTAAAAAATCTAAAATTATCTAAAATTATAAAAAATTCAAAAATCCGAATTTCTTAAAATTCAACATTTTTTCCTCTCTTTTATGGGATTCAGCTTCATTATTTTTGTGCTCTTGAAAAATACTTTACTTATTTAATAGTCTATACTCTTTGTTAAAAAATCTAAAATTATCCAAAATTATCAAAAATTCATAAATTTTATACTTCAAAGAATATTATTTTTGCTTCTTAAAAAATTATTTTGTAGAATCAATGTATATTCTTTGAAGAATTTTAACCTAAAAATATGGAAAATAATAAAATTTTACAAAAATAAAATTTTTAGAAATATTTAAAATTTTAAATAATTCAATTATCGTTGAATTTAAATAAAAATTGACTTTTAAGAGAGACTTTCAGTTCAAATTTTGAAAAATTTTTGAATGTTAGTAGCGTTAAAACGGGAATTTTAAGAAATAATTAAATTTTAAGGTTTTTAAATTGAAATCTTTTTAGGTAACATTAATCATCCGTAAAAGTACCTATAATAACATTTAAATGTTTATTAAAAAATATGATTAAAATATTATTTTCCTTCGAAAATTATTAAAGTTTTGAATAATTTTATCCAAAAAATTCTAAAAAATAATTGACTCTTGGAAATACTACAAAACTATACAGTTGTAAATTTTATAGAAATAATTAACTTTCAAAATGCTTTAATTAGATTGAAATTATTTGAGATTTCAATTAAAATAAAAGAACAATAAGTTTTTAAATATTTGTTCAAAAAAAAATTATTGAATTTTTAAATATTATTTTAGAAGGCCTATAATAAATTTAAAAACTTTATATACAATTAATTTCGTGTAGAAATTCTAAAATAATTAGGTTTTTGAAAAATTGGACCTAATTAAAATTTTTTGTTTATTCCCAAACATAATTTTAAAAATTGACGTACAATTCAAAGTTTTGTCAAATTGCATTGATACGAGACTTATTTGTCACAGTGAATATAAAATAATTCTATAAAATAAATTCTATTAATTTTACACTGCATTCTATTTGTCTTATTTCGTTTACCGTTTATTTAATTTTGTTTATTTTATTAATTTTTTGTCTTTTTTTTTTTTTTTTTTTGATTAACACTTTCATGGAAATATAATTCCTCTCGTGGTTTATAATTAGAAATCAAGCCCCCACGCTGCGCGTTTAAATGACAGCAAAAGCGAAAGGTTCAAGTGTCAGGCAATATCTTCATTGCTCTCGCTCGCTCGCTCGCAAGGGCGGAAACGCGCGTTTCGAATAAAATCGATAAATCGATTATCTTTAATCGCGTGTAATCGGTATGCCAGTAACGGACTGAACCCCGATAAGGAGAGAGGAGAGGGAGAATTGCAAAACGGTATATCGTTACGAATGAGAAGTGAAGAGGAAGGGGTGGTGGAGGGGGGGGGGGGCATAAAAGCAGAAGATATAAGGTCGGTTCATTAACATACCGGGAACGACATTGCCCTCCCTCCCCCCTCCTTCCTACCGACATAATCCAAGCTATGATTTACGATTCCTACACCCAAGAACCAGTCAAATAAAATACATTTTACAAATACATATATATGTATACTATACTATTTGTCTGCAATGTTCATTCCGTATCTGTCTTTTCTTCTTTTGAAATCTCCGGTAATTCTTTATTCTTTTCTGCTTTACTCTTGTTATCCGTCTATTTTTTTTTTTTTTTTTTTGCTTCCCTCCTCATTCTCATTCGTATCTTTATCTTTTTCATCATTTACTTCATTTATTTTGTTCAAAGAAACAATTCTTTCTTGACTACTTTTCATTTCAAGGATGCGAGGAATAATTCAATATTGCGCTTGATTACTGACTTCCGAATCAAGTTATTAAAGAAAAGCAAAAAAAGAATGACAAACATTGGTCTGGAAAAATTTCTTATTGGAAATTTTTATAAACTTTTTACATAAAAATCTTTTTATTTTATATAAAAGAGAAAAGAAGAGATAAACTATTTTTAAACATTTTATTTGTTTATACAATAAAAATTAAATAAAAAATTCAAAAATAAGGAACTGTTCTTTTTTACAGACTTTGCACTCGATAATTAATTTTAAAATAGTAGCAAAAAGGAGCTTTCAAACTAAAAAAAAAGTAGTAAAAAAGTAGGTATCGATAAATTAAACGCTTGACGATTAAAAAAAATTCTTACAAAGATTTTTACAAAAATTTTTTTAAATAATTGAATTCTGTTTGGAAATTTTTTAAAATAATTGAATTTCCAAGACGAAATTTATTACTTTTAAAAGTAATTGAATTCTTGTGATGAATATTGTTATTTATGAAAATAATTGAATTTTGCAAAGAATTTTATTAAAATGCCTCAAAATAATTGAATTTTGCAAAGAATTTTATAAAATGCCTCAAAATAATTGAATTTTTGGGAATATTTTTTTATTTATCGACATAATTGAATTCTTAACGAAGAATTATTTATGTAAATAATTAAATTCTTAAGAAGAATTTTATAAAAATGTTTAAATAATAGATTTCTTTTGCCTAATTTTATGCAAACTTTAATTTAAATAATTGAATTCCTAAGAAATTTTTATTATTTATGAAAAGAATTGAATTCATAGAAAGATTTTTACAAACAATTTTTTAAATAATTGAATTTGGTTTGGAAATTTTATGAAAATAGTTAATATTAAAAATAATTGAATTGCGAAAGGTTTTAAAAATATTTAAATTTTACAAAGAATTCTATTAAAATTTTTGAACAATTTCATTTGAATTTCTTTAAATAATTGAATTTCCAAGAAGAAATTTATTACTTTTAAAAATAATTGAATTTTTGTGATGAATTTGATTTCTTATGAATATAATTTTTTCTTCTACAAAGAATTTTATTAAAATTTTCAAAAATAATTGAATTCCTGAGAAGAATTTTATTATTTATGAAAATAATTGAATTTTTGTGATGAATTTTATTATTTTTTATGAAAATAATTGAATAGTTGCAAAGAATTTTATTAAATTTTTTAAAAGTAATTGAATTCCTGAGAAGAATTTTATTATTTAAGAAAATAATGAATTATTGCAAAAAAAAATTATTCAAAAGGTTAAAAAGAATTGAATAGCTGTGAAAAATTTTGTTATTTTTGAAAATAATTGAATTCTACGGAAGATTTTTATTAAAATCTAAAAGAATAATTAAATTATTTTAAAACAATTTAAATAAAATTGTATTTAAAATAATTGAATCATTGCAAAAAGTTTTATTAAAATGTTTCAAAAGAATTAAAGTCTTGTGAAAAATTCTAATATTTTTGTAAATAATTGAATTCTTCCAAAGAATTTAAAAAAAATATTTTTTTAAATTGATCTTTTCGAGGAATTGAAATTAAATTTTTAAGAATAATTCCTTTTTTCTATCAATTCCTATAAAATTGTATAAAAAATCATTGAAATCCTTTCAATGAATTTTATTATTTATAAAAATAATTGAATTATTGAGAGAAATTTTATTAAAATTTTCAAAAATAATTGAATTCCTGAGAAGAATTTTGTAATTTATGAAAATAATTGAATTATTGAGAAAAATTTTATTAATATCTTTAAAAAAAATTGTTATTGAAAATTGTTATTGAAAATTGTTATTTTTAGTGAAAGTAATTGAATTATTGTGAAGAATTGTATAAAAATTTGGTTAAATAATTGATTTTTTCGAAATTTTTTTGAAAATGCTATTTTAAATTAATTAAATTTCTGTGGAAATTTTATTATTTATGAAAATAATTGAATTTTGGATGTATTTTATCAATTATTTTTTTAAATAATTGAATTATTTTGCGAAATTTTCTGAAAATACTAGATATTAAAAGTAATTGAATTTGGAATATTTTTTGAAAATAATTGAATTGTTTTAATGAATTTGATGATAATTTTTGAGTTTTAACTTTTAGGAACTTAAAATTTTTTATTTTTTATTTAAAAATAAAAAATTTTGAGTTAACAAATTTTTTTTAGCAAATTTTTAATTTATAATTAAGAGATAGAGTTGAAAAACAAACTAATTTGAAAACTGATCATCTGCAAAGTCGATTATAAACGAAGAGTAATAAACTGCCATGACGTAATTTGTACGCAGGGGGAAAAAAATAGGCAGCTCTAATATCAGTTCCGGTAGAGTAAAAATTTTTCTTCACGAAAAAACAAAAACTGGAGCACTTCAGTGTTGGTAATTACAAGGATCGAGAGAGAGTCAATCTGTTTCAAGATCCTAGGAAATCTATACACAAACCAACATTTAAGACTTAAGTAATCGCCTTAAGGAAGCACGGAAGGTTATCCATCTCTTGGATATTTAGCTTCCTTCGAGTTTTTGTTCACCGCAAAATTTCCCCTTTTAAAAATTGCCATCTTTTAATGTCTACATGCATCTGTAGTATTAAAATTTGTAACATTTAATTTCTGTGATTCGAAACCCAAAACAAGGACATTGTTTTAAATCCTCTGAAACAAATTGTATACCTAAAAAGAAACAAAACAAAAAAAATGAAATTATTAAAGAATTTTTGCGGTTTCTTTCTGTTCGTGTAAATGTGAGTTTTGTACTTTTTTGCTTCTTTCAAAAAAAGAAAAAATTACGGAAATCCCGAGAAAAGGAACTATTGTAAATTTTTTTTTTTTTTTTACAATTAGAGTGGAGGAAATTTTTTTTCCTTGGCTGCCTTTTTTCGTATGTAAAATAAATTAAATTATTCACTATTAGCTTCTGAATTACATTTTTTTCCAATCGATGGATAAATCGATTATCTTTTTTTTACCTCAACTTTTATAGCACGTTGCAAACACCTCGAGTCGATTCGTTTCGGAGGATCAAATTTCTTATACGGTCATTGCCGTAATGCGAATTTATCTTCAGCGTGTTATTTTTTTTTAATTTTCGAAAGTTACACTTAATAACTTTCGACAGAAATTGAAAAAAAATTCAGTAGAAAGTAAAACAGAATTTATTGTAAAACAAAATTTATGCTAAATAATTAATCCTAAAAAAATGTAGGGTAAATTAATCCCAAAAAAAATTATGCTAAACAATTAATCCTAAAAAAATTATGCTAAACAATTAATCCTAAAAAAATTTATTCGAAAAAATTAATCCTAAAAGGACTTTATTTATTTCGAAAAAGTATTTTCTAACAAAAATAAAAGATTTTAATCCCATTAATAAAAACTTGACGAATAATAATGTTTTAAAATTAAATTCCAAACATCGAGTTTAATTAAATTCATGAAAAATTTTACAACATCAAAAGTGTAACATTGTTTCGTTACAAAAAATTTTAATTATAACTGTGAGTTCCAAATTAAATTCCCCAATAAAATGATAATAAAAAGATATTTACATTTCCAACACATTAAAAAAAAAATATATTATTCGTCGGTCCTTTTTCTTTATTTGATGATTTTTTTAATACCAGAAAAATATGGTGTGATAGCCATAAGCGCGGATCGTTAAAAAAAAATAAAGAGATAGTAATCAAAAGGTCTTATGTACGCATTATTCAGAGAGAGAGAAAAAAAAGAGATCGTTAACGATCTGGTAAATTAGTGTTGACGTTTTTACAAAAATTTCCCTTATCACATTTGCCATACATTAATTCATTGATTATTCGAAATACCGGCTTCATATAAAACGATCCGAAACGAAGCCTACATAATGACTTCTTATATTCCTTTCTTAAGAAAGAATATTCTGAGGAATTAAAAATTGAAGAACTTATCAATATATAACAAAATTTTCAAACAAAAATAAATATTTATTAACCGTTATATTATATTTTGCAATCGAAATAATTAATAGTATAATATTTTTCTTCTCGATTTTTATTTTTTCAAAACAATTTTTTTCTCGATTTCAATTTTTACAAAATAATTTTTTTTCGATTTTTATAGTTTTTAAATAATTTTTCTCGATTTTTATTTTTTTAAAATAATTTTTTATACCAGGGGTGCGATTTTGTAATTTTACTCGGAAAATCTCTGACTTTCACATTGACTTTGACTATTATTTTTACTTTAAATTTTACTACAACTTTTATTTTCACTCTGACTTTGACTTTCATTTTCATTTTAACAATGATTTTGATTTTAATATTTATTTTTACTTTCATTTTCATTTTTACTTTGACAATGATTTTGACTTTAGCTTTTACTTTAACTTTCATTTTCACTCTGAGTTTGACTTTCATTTTTACTTTGACAATGATTTTGAATTTAACTTTTACTTTGATTTTGACTTTGACAATGATTTTGATTTTAATTTTTACTTTCACAATAATTTTGACATTAACTACTACTTTAACTTTCACTTTGAAAATGATTTTGACTGTAATTTTTACTTTAACTTTTACTTTTATTTTCACTTTGACAATAATTTTGACTTTAATTTCCACTTTCACAATGATTTTGAATTTAATTTTTACTTTCACAATGATTTTGACTTTAATTTTTACTTTTACTTTAACAATGATTTTGACTGTAATTTTTAGTTTTACAATGATTTTGACTTTAACTTATACTTTCATTTTCACTTTGACAATGATTTTGACTTTAACTGCTACTTTGATTTTGACTTTGACAATGATTTTGACTTTAATTTTCACTTTCACAATGATTTTGACTTTAAATTTTACTTTAAAAATGATTTTGACTTTAAATTTCACTTTAAAAATGATTTTGACTTTAAATTTCACTTTGACAATAATTTTGACTTTCATTTTTACTTTGACAATGATTTTGACTTTAACTTATACTTTCACAAATTATTTTGACTTTAACTTATACTTTAACTTTCACTTTGACAATAATTTCGACTTTAACTTTTATTTTCACTTTCACAATGATTTTGAATTTAACTTTTACTTTCACAATGATTTTGACTTTAACTTTCACTTTAACAATGATTTTGACATTAATTTTTACTTTTACAATGATTTTGACTGTAACTTATAATAACAATAACAAATTGCAAATAACAAAAAGATTGAGAAAGAAGAAAATAATAACAAAAAAAATAATGCGGTACAAAAAATAATAACAATAACAACAAGAATAAAAATAATAAATTGCAAATAACAAAAAGGTTGAGAAAGAAGAAATAAATAACAAAAACAGCAAAAAATAATGTGGTCCAAAAAATAATAACAATAACAAAAACAATAACAATAATAAATTGCAAATAACAAAAAAGAATGAGAAAGAAGAAAAACAAGGAAAGTTGAAGAGTGGGAATGGGAAAAAAGAAAGAAGGAAATCTGACAAAAGAATAAGAGAGTGGATGTAGAAAAGAAACAGTGCGAGGAAGATTGAAAAGAGAGAGGTTGTCAGGAGCCGTGGGGGAAAAAAGTGAACGAGACGAAGAGAAAGAGAGAGAGAGAAGAAGAGAATAAGAGAGAAAGACGAATAGTCTCCCTTGAAACACCTGGCTACCGTTCTTGTAGTGGCGCCTCGCCCTGCAGTCCTCATGAGAGAAATTCCTTCCTTTTTCTCGTCGACGAGGTCCATGGGAACCGTTTTCAACTTTGCTTGGACAAAGAAAGCTTCGCCAAGGTTTTTCTTTATACAAAGATTCACATATTGAACCCAAAAACCGAACTCTTTAAATTTTAAAATTAGTACAACTCTTTTAATCCTAAATACTAAATACTAAATTTAAACCTAAATACTAAAATCCATCCCAACTTTTCAAAATTTTATAGTTTTACCCATTTTACTGTATTTTCGCAGGAAAAAATAGAAAATAGATAAAATGTTCAGAAATAAGATTTTTTTGCTTGTTTGGCCTCATAGCTTTTAATTTTTTTTTTTTAAATAATTTAATAGTTAAAATTGCCAACACCAGTTTTCATGAAAGTAACAAATTCGTATACTAAAGTGGATCAAATTAATGACAAAAATTTGAATTTTTCAATTTGATTTTTGACTTGCTCCACATTGTTGGTATCAATTCGATGCAATTTGAAAATTGAAACTTTTAATTTAACAGTTTAATAAATTAATAGTAAAATAATTTTATTTATTTTACCAAGGGTATAAATTAAAAACTAATATTTTTTCACCCATTTTCTTATGATACAATTAAAAACTAATATTTTTTTTACCCATTTTCTTATTTAGTTACTTCCTAATTCGGAAAATCTGCAAATTTTCACCTAGGGAGTAAAATGACCCTATTATTTTTCTTCCATATATTATATACCGGCCCCGAAGAATGAAATGTCATGAAAAATTTTTGTCACGGATGTGACGTCATGGATTGGTAACTACCTTTCCTGTGCTGGCCAATTCTCGTTTTCAGCGAATGCATTCATGTATTCCGAGCAGGTCTCATTCAATGACGAGTGGATTGTGCAGAATGCGGTACGACTAAATGCGAATAACCCGTCAAGAGAGAGAGAGAAAGAAAGAGGGGGAAGGAGGATTTGATTTTTATCAAATATTTTCGACACACTATCCGTCACACCGGATATAACTTGATAATCAAGATATCAGTATATACTTTCAAAAAGAATAAAGAGGAAATCTATAATTAACACTGTTTTTTGCATTTTTATTTTCGTAACAAAAGAAAAAAATACGGTCTAATTATTTTTAAGTATTTTTGTAGTTTTGTATTTTTCTACTCTTGTAATTTGTATTTTACTATTTTCGTAAATAATTGTTGTAAATTTTATTAACTCTTTGAAGATAGAATTTTTTTAACAAAAGGTTAGAGAAGAATCGTATTTTTTTTATTTTGTCTTTTGTCTAGGAAATTATGAAAATTAATACTTTTTTCAACTTATTTTTAAAAATTGCTACTTTTTCAATTTTTTTCAAAATATTGCAACAAAATACCACATTTTTAGTATAAAATGCAACTTATTTCGATTTTTATAGTGCAAAAAATAACTATAAGCAAATATCTTTCAAAAATTATTTTTGAATAATTTTTTAAGATACCTAATTAAATTTTTCAAATATATCTATGAGAAATAAATCTTTTTGAATAATATTGAAATTTTGTAAAATTTAATTGGAAATAATTAATTTTTTTCAAGTATTTTGTTACAATTTTTGAAAATCAACTTTTGACAAATTTTAATTTACAAATATGGAAAATAATGATGAATTATCAAAAATTTTAATGAAAAATCTTTAAATGTAAATTTAAAAATGAAAATTAGCTTCTAATTTTTAAAAATTTAATATTTTCAGTATTTTCAATTAAATATTTTCGAAAATTTAAATACGTCCAAAAAATAATAACATTTTTAGAATTATTTTTAAAAATTTGAAAAAAAATCTTGTTTTATATTTTTAATTAAAATTCATCAAAAAATTAATTAGTTTTTTTAAATTATATACAAAAATTCTTTTAAGAAATTCAATTATTTTCAAAAAATTACATTAAAATATTTTTAAAAACTAATTCTTAGAATTATTTTAACATAATTTTTTTTAGATTCAATTATCTTTGAACAAAGTAAATAAAAATTTATATAAAATATAATTTTCTTACTGTTTTAGATTTATTAAAATTTCAGAGAAATTATGGTTCTATTTGTAATTAAAATTCTTCTTTTAATTTTTTTATTAATATTTTTCTAAAACTTAATTATTTTTAAAACATTTTAAAAAAATTATTTGTAAGAATTTTTTTTATAACTTTTTAAATAAATTATACCTTAATAACTTAAAAGAAAGGAAAGTTACAATTTATTGTAAACAAATGAGTTTTATATTTAAATAATTGAATTCTAGAAGAACTTTAGGAAAATTATTTAAAATAATTGATTTAGAGATGAAGTTTAGTTGAAAATTGTAGAAAATAATTGAATTCAGGAAAGGTTATATAATTATTTTTATTTTTTAGAAATTATTAAAATTCATCAATTTTACTCATTTTCTGTAAACTCTCCTTTTTTCCTGTAAAAAGAATTTTGTCAGGGAAAATAATTCCAATGTCAGTAAATTATTGTCAGGGAAATGTTAGAGAAATATACTTCATAATTTTTAGGGTAGAAAAAGGATCAATTTTACCCCCTAGTGCTAAAAACTGTCGTTTTCCCTCCCAAAACTAAGTTAATAAACTTTATAAACTAGATTTTACTACTTCTAGGGTGGAAAAGGATCAATTTTACCCCCTAGTGTTAAAAACAGCCATTTCTCTCCCAAGACGAAAAAAATTCTTATTTTCATTGGATAAAGATGGCATTTTTCACTTCCTCTTTTCAAAGAATATTTTTCTTCCAAAGATGAACAAAAATTTACCATTTTTCTCGAAATAGAAATTTTATCGCTCTTTTCCACTATACATACAAACAAATCGATATAAAAAATGTAATTAAATTAAATTAAAAATAAAATGACCGCGGGAATAAATGGAGAATATTTGCCGAAGACTCTATGAGTGAATAGCAAACCCAGTGCACTGACCCCGCCTTCTTTGCTTCCGCGATATATAGATATAATGTTAAAAAAATGCCTTGAACCTGAAACTGTTCTCAGAACTATTAAAAGGGATAAATGTAATTAAATATATATATTCTCGCGCGCATACTGTCTAGCAATTAGCGTGTGCTTGGGTTCGTGTATATAGCGATCAAATAACTGAGATTATTACTTTTCCCTTCGCTGATGATGTGCATATATATATATATATATATATATACAAATGTTTCAAAAAAAAAATATATATATATATACAAATGCTATGAAATATATATATGTATATACAATGTGCATATATAGCATAAATGCAATGGTGCGAACTTTGCGTGTTCGCATTCTACTTATCACTGGTGCACAGTCAAATGACTGTCATATAATTATGTCACTGACAGTTACTATGAACACGTAATAAGATCTCGAAATTAATTTTACCTTTATGCATAACTATAATTCAATGAGCATAAATTATATGTAAGATATTATCTTCATTTTGAAATATTGCATATTAATTTGAAAAATAAAATAAAACTCCGCTTGAGACGAAGTCTGTACATAGTGCAATAAGTCTTCAAATCGCACTTTTTTCGCCTTTGAAAAAACTCCAGTATGTTATTAGACCTAGGGCAAAAAATCACCTCTTTTTACACTATACAGAATTTATTCTGTTAAATAGATATTATTTCTGTTAAATAAATATTATTTCCGTTTAATAAATATTTAACTTTTTAACGTTTTCTAAACTTTTTTTAAAAGTTTTTGTTACAAGGAGTCATTACTAAGAAGCAATTTAAATGTAAAACTAAAGAATAAAGAAACGTTTCATACTCCTAGGGAATAAAACGACTGTTTTTAGCACATTAAAATTAAATCACCCTTTTCATACTGGAAAGTAAAATAAATTATTTTTATTAATTTTAATACTAAGAAGTAAAGGAACCACATTAAATTATTCTAGGAAGTATTACTTTACTTCCTAGGAAGTAAAATGACTTTTTTAGCCCTAGGGAATAAAGTGGCTGATTCTATCACTAGGAAGTAAACTGACCACTGTTGCCATTTTAAAGTAAATTAATCGTTTTTAACACTAGGTCGTTTTTAATACTAAAGTAAACTAATTTTTTTAACACTTAATAGTAAAGTGATTGTTTTTATCACTAGAGTCTAAAATAACCCCTTTTAACACTAGGGGCTAAAATTACAAGTTTTGAGACTAGGTGAACGGGAATTAATACAAGACAATAATAATAAATAAGTAATAAATAATAGAATAAAGTGAAACTAATTGTAAGTTTTGGATGTAAGAAAAAGAATTTGTCCTGTTTGATGATTCGGAAGTAGTTTACAAACAATTAGACAAATTAATTACAGAGAGGAAGTCGATACACTTGAAAGAATTCAAAAGCAGATTTCCCTTTTTCTTCCTCATTAAAAAAAAATCAGATCCTGTGTATAACTTTAAAAGGTCTTGACGAGAGAAGAGCCTCAACCTTCGTTTCACTGTTGTGTCCGCCTCTTTTATTTCTGAATGAAGTTCATTGCATCGAACATCTATGCATAGAGAGTCAGGTGAGCGTGACGTTGAAACGCCCTGTGTACTCGCTGAGCATGACGACTGTTGGCAATTATTTGGATTCATTACGAGCAGGAAGGCAACTTCCCTTCTTGTATATACATATAGATTCAACTATGAAGAGAATGGAAAAACTATATATATATATATATATATATATATATATATATTTTATGGGAAATGGAATCCAACGAACCCCAACGAGCTGGTAAACGTCTCTTCTTCTTCTTCTTTTTCGTCTTCTTCTTCTTTATTTATATTTTAGAAAGTGAGGAAGGGATGAAGTAGTGGGATTATTGCAAATACGAGAATGAATTCACTCTTTTGAAGGTATTAAGCAAAGAAATGAAGAAGAAAAGACGAATGCCAGGGAAAGAAAAAAAGGAGAGGAATAATGTTTCGTTACATTCTGCTGGGGTTATTCACTCTCGCACAAAAGGCCGAATGCATATCGGATCTTAAGATCTTAGAATTTCGTGGGATGTCTCGAGTTTCGTGTTTGTTTGAAGACAGTAATAAAATTTCGATCAGGGAATTCGATTGCGATGTTAGTTTCTCACTCATGGACCATTTTATTCGTTTTCGACTATTTTTATCTATACAATATTGTATCTATACAATTGTACATACATATATAATTGTTAAGAAGATAAATTTCAATTTTTCACAAATTTCTATTAATTTGTAATATTTATTAATTTGTATCACTATAATTATTATTTAAGTATTTACAACTATAAATTCTATTTATTGTGCACCTAAATGCTGTAATTAGGATTTAATTAATAATGCTCCAATTTTTCTCTTCTTTTTTTAGGATTCTCACGGCCTTGAGGAGGCGAATACTGCACCAGTGACGGATGTATCACAAGATGTTGAAATTGTCGATGGCTATCAAAACGAGACTCACACGACGATTATCTTCTCGAGAAAGTGGGAAACGTGTGATCCAGAGGATAAGCCATTAAATGTAAGCTTTATTGTATTAGGTGATTTCAAATTTTATTTTTATGTCAAATTGTCAACTTAGAGATGGGAAGAGAAAAGAATTCTTCTTCTCTTGACATTCTATATGCTCTTAATCCCTTGAAGTAACATGTTCAAAATTCTTTTTATTTTATTTATATATTTATTTATTTTATTTATATTTATTTATATATTTTATTTATATTTATTTATATATTTTATTTATATCTATTTATATATTTCATTTATTTTATTATCATTGTAAGAAAAAAATAAATAAAATATAAAAGTAGAAATAGAACGAAAAAATGTAATAAAAATGAATTCAAGACCAAGGGAGAAAATACTTCTGATTTTTGGTCCTGGGAATGAATCCCAATTTTTTAATACTTACTTCCTAGGGAGTAAAATTTCTCATAAATATTAGTTTACTTCCAACTACTAGGACATGTTATTTTATTCCCAAATACAAGGAAGTATTATTTACTTAAAAGTTAAAAGTTCTAAAATGAATTACTTTGCTTCCAAGTATCAGGAATTATTTTTTGCTCCAGGATTAGGAAGTAGGAAGTACGACTAAGGACTAGGTAGTCTAGAAAGTATTAATTTACTTCCAAGTACTAGGCAGTAATAATTTAATTCCAAGTACTAGGAAGTATTATATACATAACAAGAACTAAAATTTATTAATTTACATCCAAATACTAGGAAGTATTGTAGGTCCCAAAGACAAGGAATTATTAATTTACATCCAAGTACTAGAAAGTCTTATTTATTTAAAACATTACAGGTACTAGGAAGTATTAATTTACCTGCAAGTACTAGGAAGTATTTTAGACCCCAGGGACAAAGAAGTATTAATTTACATTCAGGCACTAGGAAGTATTAATTTACATCCAAGTACTAGGATTAATTAGTAGTATTAGTATTAGTTTTAGTATTAATTTACATTACAAGTACTAGGAAGTATTAATTTACCTGCAAGTACTAGGAAGTATTATTTAAATTACAAGTACTAGGAAGTTTTTGCTCCCAATGACTAGGAAGTATTAATTTACATCTAAGTACTAGGAAGTATTAATTTACTTCTAAGTATTAATTTACTTTTTACTCCTTGTGTGCAAAAGAATACTTCCTAGTACTTGGGAGTAAAATATGTTTTGATTATAAGTAATAAAATGTATTATTTTGCTCAAAAGTACTAGAAAGTCGTTATTTGCTTCCAAGTACTAGGAATAATTTTTTTTGCTACCAGCACTAGGAGAAATTTTTCTATTTCGATAAGAAAAATAATTGTTTTAAATTATTTATTGTTTATTTCATTTTTGTTTTTGTCTGCATTATTAAGAAAATTGCAAATTAATGCCCGTAATAATAAGAAGGATATGCATGTAATTCGAAAAGTAACAACGCGAAATTAGAATATTTCGCGAGAACATTCCCTTTGCCTCAATGATTTATAATTCATGTCCGATTGGGAATTTCTCAGGGCCCTAAAAGACCCTAGGAGGCCGGCATTCCCGCGGCGACATTTAGGCGTTTTAGCATGCCGTCTTCACCCTTTGAGACAGCGGGATGCCACCGATTCAAAAGCGCGGACCCAAAGAAATCGGGCCCCTATTAAAATACTTCTAATCGAGTATCAAGCGCCCCGATTTTACTCTTGCTTTTATCATTATAACCGCCACCACTACTAGCACTACTACTAGCACCACCACTACTTCTACTATTATATTTGTCTACTTCTACTACTAACACTACTACTAGTAGTAGTATATACTACTAATATAATTATAAAACTATTATTACCACCACTAGAAATATTACTACTACTACTTCGACTATTACAACTTTTTCTACTATTACTACTATTCTACTACTACTACTACTTCTTACTACTAATAGTTGATACATTTTATAGCAGTTATTCTGCTACTACTAATAAAATTATAAAACTATTATTACCACTACTTCGACTGTTACAACTTTTTCTACTATTACTGCTATTCTACTACTTTTACTACCTTTGCTACTACTGCTTCTACTAGTAGTGTTAGTATTGCCAACAAAATTATTACTAGTACTTCTTTACTACTATTTTTAGTAGTAGTACTGATGGAATTGTTATTATTACTACTACTGGTGCTTGTAATAGTAGTAGTCTTATTGGTATTACTATTAGTACTAGTAGTAGTGATAGTAACCGTGGTGGTGTTATTACTTCTGCTAGTAGGGATGACATTAGTTGTAGTGGTATTATTACTAAAAACTATAGTAGTAGTCTTAGTGGTATTACTATTAATACTAGTAGTAGTGATAGTAGCCATAATGGTGTTATTACTTCTACTAGTAGGAACTACTAGTTACTACTACCACTACTACTAGTACTGACAATAGTAGTATTTTTAATATGTTTAATTTTTATTTTTCGTTTCTTTCTTTTTTTATTCTTTCATATATTTTTTTTTCTTCTTTTTTTCCTTAACAAAAAAAATCTCCTCTTCCCTCGTGTATAAATATACTTAGAAATCGCAATATTAGATTCTTTAATGCATGACTGACGCTCGTATTCTGTATAATTTCAGGGAGATACGATTAGAGTACTCTGGGCAATGCATCCCAGCGATCCTGAATTAAACTCGGCGGCTTTTCATGGTGAAAAACGCGGTGGTAGGGCCCTACGTCTTAGGGCCCCTGCACCACATCCCCCTCCTCCACCCAGGAGTCCTGACGTTCAATTCTGGGATATTAAACTCAACCAGGTTTGTAATGAAGCTCATTAATCTTTTTACTGCGAAGAAGAAACGAATGCAATGGAAAATTATTAACAAAATATTTTTCTTCTTTTTTCAATTCAAAAAAATCGTTGAAGCATTGAAATTAAAATTAAACGAGAACAATCAATATCATTTTTTTTATTTATTTGTTTATTTATATGTTTACTCATTTTTTGATTTGTTTGTTTCTTTATTTATTTACTTATTTTTTTATTTATTTGTTTCTTTATTCATTTATGTATTTACTTTTTTTTTTATTTACGTGTTTATTTATTTAAATATTTACTTATTTTTTTATTTATTTATTTGTTTCTTTGTTCATTAATTTTTTTAATTCATTAGTTTATTTATTTCCTGTCTTTTTTTACTTTCTTGTTCACTTATTTAGTTATTCATTTTCTTTTTTGTCTACTTATTTATTAACTTATTTATATTTATTTCTTTTTCTTTTTTTTCTTTTTTTACATATTTTTAAATTATTTTAAAAATAATTTTTCTATATTTATTTATTCCTTTGTTTATTTGTTTCTTTTTCGTTTGGTTAATAGTTTTTAATTAATTGCTAATTTTGTATTTGAAAAATTAAAAATATTTGTTTGTGTTTGTATTTTTGATATTTTTTTATAATTAAAATATATTAAAATATTTTTTACTAATATTTGTTTTTAGTTTGCCGTCTCTGACACAACGGACACTGAATATTGGTGTAAAATTTTTAAAGCTCCAATGGTTGAGAAGCATCACATGATTGGGGTAAGTCAGACTAAACTTTTTAATAATTTTTTTCTTTAATTTATTTTTCTATTAAGTTTTTATCAATTCAAGTTTTTTTCACACAATTTTTCTAAGGATATCAAATTGAGACAAAAAACGAATAGAAAGCGTTGCGAAGCAACATTTTTGATTCGGTTTTTGTCTCAATTTTATTTCCTTAGAAAAACTGTGAAACTCAAAATTTTACTAAATTGAATTGTTAACAAGAAAAATTGTTTTTTTCCAATTATTTGTTAATTTTAACTCAAATTTTGTACAAAGTAACTTGAAAATTAACAGTAAATTCATAGTAAGTTAGTAAATTAATAGTAAATTAATAAATTACCTTACATTAAAAAAAATAGAATTAAAAATAGTTTCCTTTTTCTTAAAAATTAAAAAATTAAATTTGACGCCTAAATTTTTTTCAATATTGTAAAACAATAAATAAGAAATAAAATCTAACGGATGAGTAACTTGTCACTAAAATGGAAAGAGACACTCGATTTAAAGTTGTGAAGTGATGTCACTGGTATTAAGCCGAAAACGTTTACAGACTGTCAATGAGATATATACCAAAAAAAAAAAAAAAGAAAGAAAGAAATAAAAAAAAGAAGAATTGGAATCAAGGATCAACCCGTTCTCGATCTTGCTTTGTCCACACGAAACTTTTAGAATGCTTAATGTACCTGTTGGTCTGTTATCTTTTCATCGATGAGCGTTAGGCGATCTTTATGATCCATAAATTATGTCACACTTTCTTGTAAATCACTGCCAATGCTTGAAATTTTTCACCACAACATAAACTTGTAGACGAAAATGATTTTTTTTTCTTCCTTTCGAAATAACAGCTGCCGAAACTAAATAAGATTTTTAGTCTGATAAACAAAAAAAAAGAATCTATTTCCATGTTCTCCTTTTCTGACGTAATATTTTTTTTGAAAAATACCTATTTTTAATTGGTTACTCATCTTTCGATTATTTTGAATTTTCTGTAAAAGCAAAAATAGGGAGAAATTTTTCAAATGAGTGACAAAAAAAAATTTGTCTGTATTTCAATTTTAACATTTTTTTTAAAGTAACAAAATTTTATTTTTTTATGGAAAGATGATTTTTAAAAATTCTCTTGGTACTTTATGGAAAGAACAGATTTAAAAAAAAAGTATGACAAAAAGTAAGGGACGCGTTGAACTATATAAATAAGTAAATTGGGTCATTAAGTGAAACGTGTACATCGATTTCCCAGGAACTACTTTTCGCACCAAGTTCTGGATTCCCTTAGTTAATTAAAGACAAAACTGGTTTTACGAAGAAGTTGTGGTAGTTAATCAACTGTTTTTTTTCTCATTTTTTTTTGTATTCAATTTTTTTATTTTCCTTCATTCTTATTTTTTTTTTCTCCTTTCTTCTTTTGCAGTACACACCACTTGTCGAGAAGGCGAATGAGGCTCTTGTACACCACGTGATTTTGTACGAATGTGTTTCGACTTCACCGACCCTTGGAAAACATACGAAACTTGCTGGGGCGCATTGCTATAGTCCAACGATGCCAAAAGAATGGGAATCCTGTCTGCAACCAGTCCTCGCCTGGGCTCGTGGAAGCAAGGGTAAGGATGGGAAAGAATTCCTTTTTTTTATTCATTAAATTCAATTCATTTTATTTTTCAAACCTAAGAGTAATTTCTTCATTCATCTTTCTCTCATTTCTTTCTTTCCTCTTCGTTTTCTTCATCTTCTTCTTCTTCTTCTTTCGACCACAAAATTCGATCGTGATTGAAGAGTTCGTTTACCTCGAAAGAAGACAGGAAACGATTTTTTTTCTTTTTTATATCGATATATATATGAAAATTTCTCACTTCTTTGGAAAAGCACATAAATTTTTGGAAAGAAGTAAGAAATTTTCACATTTGTCGATTTTTACTGAACTTGGTTCCGTAATCACTTGTTAGTAAACATTACAAAGTAAAGAAATAATGTAGAAAAAATATAAATGCTAAAAATAGTAAAGAAATAATTAATATTTTAAGGCAGAAATAAAAAGTACTGAACTCGGTTCCGTAATTTCTTGTAGTAAACAGTAGAGAGTAAAGAAATAATAAAGAAAAAAACTATTTACTATTTTTTTCACAAAAAATAGTAAAGAAATAATTGATATTTTATAGCAGAAACAAAAAGTACGAAACTCGGTTCCGTAATCCATTGTTAGTGAACAGTACAGAGTAATAAAAAAATAATAAAGAAAAAATAAAAATGCCAAAAATTTTTAAGAAGTAATTAATATTTTGAGGCAGAAACAAAAAGTACGGAACTCGGTTCCGTAATCGCTTGTTAGTAAACAGTACAAAGTAAAGAAATTACAAATGAAAAAATAATAAAAAAATATTATTTCAAAGCAGAACCAAAAGTACGGAACTCGGTTCCGTAGTTTACTTTTTCAACAAATTATTTATTTCCTTTGTCATACAGAACCAAATTTTTTTTTCAATTTTAGTAATTTGTTTTCTTTTTTCCTTCAGGAGAATGGTTTCCGGAACACATTGGAATTCCAGTGGCGGAACATACGGAGGGATCGTATTATATGTTGGAGGTTCACTACAACAATCCGGGACACAAGAAAATTATTGATAGCAGTGGTGTGAGAATTCACTACACTTCTAATCTCCGTAAAAATGAAGCCGGTATTCTCGTCGCTGGCGTGGCTGTGACTCCTCTTCATGTGGTTCCCCCCCGGCAAAAGAAATATGCGACCGCTGGATACTGCACTCAAGATTGCACAAATATGGTAAAAATACTAAAAATCACTATTTTAATTTTCATTTTCCACACTTGATAAGAATACAATCAACAAATAAAGAAAAAAAACACTATACAAATTACAAATCGATTAAAAGGAGAGAATTAGCATTTAAAAATAAACAGAGAAGAAATTTTGATAAGAATATGTCGATAAAATAATAATAATAATATAATTTTTAATAACAAAAAAATTAAAGATTAGAAAAAGAATTAGGAATGTTAAAAATTACAGGATAAAAAATAAAAAATTACAGAATAAAAAATAAATTAAAAATTACATGATAAAAAATAAATTAAAATTACGGGATAAAAATAACAAATTAAAAATGCAGGATAAAAAAAATAAAAAATTACAGGTTAAAAAAATTGTATTGGAATTCAATGGGAATAAAATTAAATAAAGCAGAAATTGCAAATGGAGGGAAAAAAAAGAAATTAAAGGACAAATAAAAGAATAAGGAGAAAAGTAAATTAGTAAAGAATTTGAAGATAGTAATAATCATTAAGTAAAGAGTTTATCTTCACACATTAAATGTAGAAATAAGAGGTTTTTTTTGTAAATGTAATTATTTCCCACGACAATCGGAAATGTGTAGCCATGAGAAAGGGGAAAGATCATTGTCAGCAGATTTGAATCTCTTGAGATGAAAAGTTGACTCATAATAAGTTATCTCTCATTATGAATTCTAAGAAGGTCGGTCCCTCTTCCACCAAAGACCTGACTCCACTTCCATCCATGACCAGATTTTTAATCGTTTTCCTGCATTTTTTTTTATTCATCAAAATCCATATTCGCATACAAAATATCCAATATTAATAACAAATCGTCCTTTTTTTCCATTTCCAATTTTTTTTCACTAAAAAGTTTCAAAATTAGAAAAAAGAAAGTTTTGAAAAGTTCCACTACAAAAAAATTTTATTAAAAAGTTTCACTAAAAAAAATTCATTAAAATGGTTTACTAAAAAAAATTTCCCTTAAAAGGTTAAGGGAAAATTAATAGTAAACCATTTAAAAGAATTTTAACTTTCAAAGAATTCATTAAAATAATTTACTAAAAAAATTCATTAAGAAAATAATTGGAACTTGTGAAAAAATACTGAAAATTAATCAAGATGCGGAAAAAAATTTTTTCTTCTAAGTACACGGAAAATATTTATATAAAGGGATTTATCTATTTGTTATCAACTTGAGAAACTCAATGGCCAATTGAATCAATGAATTAGATAAATAGATAAAAAAAAATTGAAAATAATTGCGATGATATAGTCTACAAATAAATCTAAACAAATACTATTAGGTTAATAACTTTATTACATGATACATATTATCGTTCAAGATTTTTATTTGTTTTTCTTTTGTATTTCTTGTCGCAATTAAAATCAGATTAAATTTTCCCGATTGGAAATACAGAAAAAATTTTTAATCGTAAATTTAAAACTGATTAAATAAATCAAAAGTTACAAAATAAATTTAACATTCGTTAAATAATAAATTAAAGAATTAAATCAAATAACGTAAAGTCAAAAGTAAATTAAAAAACAATTTCGAAAATAGAATTTCAAAAATTAACGAAAAATGATGAAAAATGTAAAGATCGGAAAAATACAAAGAGAATCAAAGAATAGAGAGATAACAAAAAAGAAAGATGCAATAATTTAATTAAAATAGAAAAATATTTTAAGTATTAATTTAAGAAAATATTAATATTCATATAATAATAAAGAAAAGGTATTTTTTGCAAAGAAATGATGAAAATTGATAGAAAATGATGGAAAATGATGAAAATTGATGAAGTTTGATGAAAATTGTAGAAAATGATAAAAAATGATGAAAATTGATAAAAATTGACGAAAATTGATGAAATTTGATGAAAATTGTAGAAAATTGATTAAATTTGATTAAATTTGATAAAAATTGATTAAAATTGATGAAAATTGATGAAAAATGTTTTCGTTTACAGATGCTGCCGAATAAAGGTGTGAATGTTGTGTCGGTGGTTCTTCATTCGCATTTGGCTGGACGGCAATTGAGTTTAAAACATATTCGCGAAGGCAATGAACTGCCGCCAATTGTTGAAGATAATCATTTTGATTTTGATTATCAGCAATCGCATACATTGGAGAAGGAGGTGAAAATTCTTCCAGGCGATGAAATTGTCGCCGAATGCGTTTACGGAACATTGGACAGAAAACGTCCCACATTGGGTGGCTATGCGGCATCACAGGAAATGTGTTTAGCATTTGTGGTCCATTATCCAAGAACGGAATTGGCCGCTTGTTACAGTATGACGCCCGTTAAAGATTTATTTGAAACACTCGGCATCAATACATTCAAAGGCATCTCAATGGATCATCTCGAGAAAATTTTTCTCAGCACTGGGTACATTTGAATTTTTCCCTATTCTTTTGCAATCAAACTTTTGATAATTTAATATTTTTACAACTCTATAGAAGAATAAAAATTGAAATTCTAATATTCAAATGTTCTTTTCAATTTTTATTCAACTATATTGAATAAAATTTCATAATAAAATAAAATTTTTTTATGAATAAAAATATATATAGGTAATGAATAAAATTCATAAAAATTGAAATAAAAATTGAATTTCTAATATTCAATTATTCTTTTCAATATTTATTCAACTATTCTGTAGAATTAATTCTTTTCAATTTTTATTCAATTTTAAGTTGAATTGAAATCGACATTGAAATTGAAATATTCAGTTAAATAAAAATTGAAATTCAAATATTCAGTTGGATAAAAATTGAAATTCTAATTTTCAATTTATATTCAAATATTCAGTTGAATAAAAATTTGAATTCTAATATTCAATTATTCTTTTCATTTTATTTTCAATTATCCAGTAAATAAAAATTGAAATTCTAATGTTCAATTATTCTTTTCAATTTACATTAAATTATTCAGTTGAATAAAAATTGAAATTGAAATTCAAATATTCAGTTGAATAAAAATTGAAATTCTAATATTAAATTATTCTTTTCAATTTATATTCAATTATCCAATGAATAAAAATTGAAATTCTAATATTCAATTGAATAAAAATTCAAATTCAAATATTAAATTGAATAAGTTCTTTTCAATTTTAATTTAATTATTCTGTTAAATAAATTCTTTTCGATTTTTATTCAAATATTTAGTTAAAGAAAAATTGATGAAATCAATTTTAATAAATTTATTCGTTTAATTGAAAGTATAATTAAATTAATTAATATTTTGAAAATTAAAATTACAGATTTGATGCTTTGGCGCTGCCAAATTTAACGAAACAACAGCATTCTGTGTACCCGGCAGTTCAGCCAAATGATAAATTTGACAAACAATTGGTCAAAGAAGCGGAATCTGCTTTAAGGGCGTTGCGAGATTATAAGGAAGCTGATAATAATGATGAACTTTTCTCGACATTAATAATTGAAGAACCTTCCGAATTTAGAGGTAAATTCGAAAATTCTTATTAAAAATAAATATTTCTTTTCAGTTAATAAAAATAAATATTTCTTTCTTAGTTAAGAAATAATTGTTTAATTTTAGTTAATAAAAATAAATATTTCTTTCTTAGTTAAAAAAATAACTATTTCCTTCTAGTTAATAATAAAAATATTTAAATAAAAATAAATATTTTTTTTTAGTAAAAAAAATACCTAACTATATTTATTTTCAGTAACGAAAATATATCTTTTTTAATTAGTAAAAATCAATATTTCTCTTTTGGTTAATAAAAATAAATGATTTTTTAGATAAAAAAACACAAATATATCTTTTTTTAGTAAAAAAAAATATTTCTTTGTTTTAGTTTATATTTTGTAAGCCCGTTTACTATTTAAATAAATAAAATAAATAAATAAAATTCTATTAACTTTTTTTTTAGTAAAAAATAATAAAAATAAAAATTTATTTTAATTTCTTTTTTCTGGATTAAAAAAAATGTTAATTTTGTCTTTAATAATTTATTTAATTTGTAATATTTGTTTTGTTTACAGGACGAACGTTCGCAGAGCATATGTTATCTTTACCTTGGACGGAGGAACTTCTTTCAAGATCTATTGAAAAAAGTTTATATCACGGAAAACATATGACATTTTGCAGAATGAGAAACGACAATCTTGCTATGGTAAGAAAAAAATATTTAATTTAATAAACATTGTAAATTAGCAAATAATAATATAATACATAAAATAGAAATAAATTTTTAGTGAATAAACATTAAATAATAAATAATAAATAAAAAATGAAGAAATAATAAATAAATAAGAAATAATTAATGAAGAAATAATAAATAAATAAGAAATAATTAATGAAGAAATAATAAATAAATAAGAAATAGTTAATGAAGAAATAATAAATAAATAAGAAATAATTATTGAAGAAATAATAAATAAATAAGAAATAATTAATGAAGAAATAATAAATAAATAAAAAAATAATTAATGAAGAAATAATAAAAAATTGAGAAATATTTAAGAAATAGATAAATAGGTAGAAAAATAATAATTAGATTTTAGAAAAAAATGAATTTTTTTATTAAAAGAATATATTATAAATAAATAAATAATAATTACATTTTTCGAAAGAATAAATTTTTCATCTTTTCTAACAATATTAAAAATTTATGTTTCAGCCCGTGACGATTCAAAATTTTCCAAACTTCACGGCACTGCCCGAACCAAATAATACATATTGCGCCGAAATGAGGAGACTATCGAGCTCCGTCGACTCGTCATCATCAAATTCATTCCACTTGATTTTGACAATAACCGTCTCACTGTGGTGGAGTTTTCGTTAAAGTTAAATATTTTTTTTTAACAACGATTCTCTTATCAAATTTTTCCAAAAAGCAATTTTTCTGCTTTTTTTTTCTCATCTCTGTGTATATTATTTTTTTCCCCAAAAACTTGTATAAATTGGCTCTTAACTTATTTATTTTCTACATTATAGTTATATCGTTGAGTCTTTTTTTTAATCTCCAAAAAAGACAATACTTATTTTTTTGCAAGAAAAAAAAATCTATATATTACTGATTTGTTCGAAACAAATCCGAAAAAGAAAATTTTTTTGCAAAAAAGAAATTTTTTCCATTTTCTCAACAAAAGAAAGAGAAAAAAAAATTTCTGTATTTAAAAAAGAAGAAAGAGAAAATACAAAATTTTTGTATTTACTGCGTTTTTTAGTTTTTTAAGTCGACATGTAAATATATTTATGTAAGAATCGTAATTAATTGTATAAGTTTGAAAAGAAGAATAATCCCTCTGTAATGCGTGTTTTGTATAAAATAAAGAAGAAATTTTTTATAGAGAAACAGTTGTACTTTTTCTTCTGACGTATTCTTGTTTTTCTTTATATAATTTTCTATTTCTAAAAAAAATTTATTGTGTCATTTTTTCTTTATCTTTTTTTATTAACATTGTAGAATCTTTGAATGTCGTTTTCAATTTATTACTGTAATTAACAAGCTAGAATTTTTTATCACACCACTAGGATGCGTCAATAATTATTAACCTTTTAGTTAGAAAAGGTTAATTGAAGGTAGACTTTATAAAATTTTAATAGTTTATTAGCAAAGGAGTAATAACAAATTTTCTAAAATAAATAATCGACAAATTTCTGAGTCTTATAGATAAAATACTTTTCGATTTTTCAAAATTTACGATAATTTATAAAAAAAAAAATAATTTACGACAATTCGCGAAAAAAAAATTATTTTACTGCTTGTGGTGCAAAAAAAAAATATCCTTTCTTTTTCTTTTTACGTAAATAATAATTAAATATAAATAAAATAAAAACTATAGATTTATACTCTATTCAATGACAATTCTTGTGAATTTCTGTTTTTTTTCCTTATCAGCGCACCTGAAATGTCTATATAATCTTACTTGATGGGAGATACAGCATTCCCCAGTGTTGATCGCGGATTTGAAGAAAATTCCCTCAAGTTGTGGGAGTAGTTCTTTAGTGACCGTCGCAGTAACTGCATAATAATGTACTGAAAGGAAAATTTGCAGCAAAAAAAAAAAAATATGGAAACTTTTATCAAAATAGGGGAATAAAAGTATTTTCAAAATTAAATGGAAATTTATTAAAAAAAAAATGTTACTACAAAAAGTGATTGTAAATTGTTTCGGTATAAATGTTACATACAGAAATTGGCGTGCGACAAAAAATTAAGGAGAAAGAAAATTTTTACTTATCTGATCAACAATGGCAGCTGGTATCAGTAACGAAGCCTTTAACGAGGTAAATGATTTTAATTCACGATTATAATTAATAATATTTGGTGTACAATGAACTTTTTTTATCTTTAAATAAAATATTAAAATTTTTTTTTACTAAAATATTAAATAAAATATTTTTTTTATTTTCTTTTTAAATATTTCATGTATTTTTCATTTAAAAATATTCCATGTGTTTCGAATTTTTAAATATTTCATGTATTTTCTATTTTAAAATATTCCAAGTGTTTCGAATTTTTAAATGTTTTATGTATTTTCCATTTTAAAATATTCCAAGTGTTTCGAATTTTTAAATATTTCATGTATTTTCATTTTCCATTTTAAAATCTTTAAAATTTTTAATGTCATGTATTTTTGATTTTAAAATATTTCACGTACATTTTATACAAATTCAAAAATAATACCTACATAAGTAACTCTTTTGCTTTTATATTTTTTCTAGGAAAAATATAGTTTATAACTTATTATATTATTTGAAATACGTTTCAAAATGTTAGAACTTAGAAATATTAAAAATATTACAAATATTGAAAATGTTAGAAATATTGAAAATATGAAAAACATAAAAAATATTAAAAACAGTTAAAATATTACAAATATTGAGAATATTAAAAATATTAAAATAATTTTAAAACTTATTTAAATAATTTATTTCCATTTTTTGCTTTAAATTTTTTGCGTAGTTGCAAAAAAATGCGAAATAAAAATGCAAAATATTTTACAAACAATACCTTAACATTTCATGTACATATATGGAAGATTGTGTCATTAAAAAATATCATTGTGTAACTAAACAATAGAATGGGATTATCAATCATAAAAGGCAGAATCACATTTCTCGCAATGTACTTTTTGAATTAATAAAACGTCGTTTAACTTTTCAAATTGAGGAAAAAAAGTTTTTGAACGCAATTATCATATACACTTTAAAGCTGAACTGATAAATATTTTCCAAAAATATATAAAATATTGTATATTAAAATATTAATATTATTTTTTAATATTTCTTAATTATTTTAGATATTTAATTAATAAAATTTAATAATCATCTTAATTTTTTCGATTATTTTAATTTTAATGCAAGGAAAAAAAATTTACCTGGAACAGCTACAAATTTCACTGTATTAACGAAATTTTTAGTTGCTTCAGTTAATACTTTCGCTATTCTAAAGAAACTTATCGTTGTTCCAGCTGAAGCTTTTTTCTACTTTTTTGAAGTTATTATAATTTACTAATTTTTAATTTATTACTATTTATTATAATTTTTTTAGAATTATTATTACTAATTATTACTATTATTATTATTATTATATTATTATTGTTATTATTATTATTTTTATTATTATTTTTATTATTATTTTTAGTAAAGATGCTTTTTGTTGTTTCTGGTAAAAATCCACATTTATTTCATTGTTAAAAGTTAAGCTTTTAGCCCATCGACGAAATTATTATTATTTTATTATAAAATTATTATTTTATATTATTACAAATAAATAAATTATTATCTTATAATATTAGTACAGAATAAAATAATTAATTACATTCCGATTTTAGGAGTACGACATTGATGGCATTAATTCTGCGACAAAATTTCAGACACAGGTACGTATTCTTAACTATAATTCACATAAGTTTGTTGTAAATTTTTATAATTTAAATAAAAAATTTATTTATTAAAAAAAACATGAAATAACACAATTTTTATTGAATTTTTGTTACTGATGTTGTTCAAAAGATGTCGAAAGAAGAGAAAACGGAATTAGATGAGAACGATGGAGTTTTTGATAAAGCGAAAACTGGATTAGAAGTGTTTATTGAAACGCATAAAAAAACATTAAAAATATGTGGCTATTTGTTACTTAATCTCGTAGTCGTATCGTACGTGGCCTTCGCGGGGATTTACTGGCACAATAACAGTAGGTAGTATATAGAAAAAAAATTTTCTTTTTCTTACATTTCATATTATATTATAAATTTATTTATTTAAAAAAAATAAAAAATACAATAAATAAAAATACAATATACTATTAAGAATAATATATGAGGTAAAAAAACTCGTTTATAAATAATATTATGTGAATCAATAAATAAAAGTAAGAAAATGCAATAAATAAAAATAAAAAAAAGTGGTGCATAAAAATAAAAAAAATTTAGAAAAAAACTAAAATGGAAAAAATATTATAGATACTAAAAAGAAGAAAAATGTAGTAAATAAAAAGTACAATAAACATACTAAAATGATAAAACGCAATAAATGAAAATAAAAAAACATTATAATAAAAAAATACCTATCCTAAATTAAAATTAAAAAATTCAATATATTTAAAATATTAAAAAATGACATAGATAAATAAAAGTAGAGAAATGTAATAAATAATTAAAAAAATGCATAAATAGAAAAAGAGAAATTAAGAATAATAATAATAATTAGAATTAAGAATAATGAGAAATAATAATTAAGAATTAATGGAATTAAGTCAATAAAAATAAGAAATTTAATAAAAAAATGTAATTAAAAATTTTAAGTTATTAATTGTCTAATTTACAAAAGCTGATAAAATGTTTATTACTTTTCAGCAACGAATTGTGATTTTGAGTTCTGTAATGGATTTGGCATGCTTCTTATAATCATTGTGATAATCTACTCTAGTTTTTTGTATTACTCTCTATTAAGAAAGCACTTGATAAAATTGATTTGCTCTGGATTATCGCCATTCAATACAAGTTTGAAGACTAGTCGTCATAAACGGTAAATTTTTTTTTTTTCATTTCATTACACTTTTAAGTGATTAAATTAAAAATTTTCTAGATAACAAAAATCATTAAAATTATTATTGCCATGTATTCTAAATTTTTTAATTTTGACACAGAGGATAAATATCAATGATAATAAAAATTGAATAAAAAATAATTGATTAATCAATAAAAATCGAATTAAAATTAATTACAATCAATTAATCAATAAAAATTGAATTAATATTAATTAATTAATTAACTAAACTTTCTATTAAAGAAATTATTTTTCAGTTACCTTCATACCTACGGACAGACATTAATTTATTTTGCCATTTTACTACTAATAATAGTATTTTTAATTTTCGACACCGCTGGTGCTCGAGAGAGATGGATAAGTTTCGGTGGTATTTTACTTATCGTCACGTTTGGTTGGATTTTTTCCAAACATCCAAATAGAGTGTGTATAATATGAAAATTTATTATCAGAAAAAAATTAATTATTAAATAATCATAATTTTTTATTATGAAATATAAACATATTTAAACAGTATAAACAATTAAAAGATTTTTATTATTAAATAGTAAAACTATAATAATTTGTTTTTTGTTAAAACCACTTTTTAATTATTTTCTATAATAAAAAAAGAAAGTTTTAAAAAAAGTTCGCGATTAGTTCTAAAATACACTTTGGTTCTTTTTATTACAAAATAATTTTATGGAATTTAATTTTTTTTCAGGTAAATTGGAAATCCGTGGCTTCTGGATTAATAATTCAAATTTTGTTTGGATTATTTACAATAAGATGGTCTGTTGGACGAGCAATATTTCAATGTATTTCAAATAAAGTGGAAACATTTTTAAATTTCGTTAAAGTTGGTGCTAAATTTGCATATTCGGATTTATTAGTCGACAGTGGAACTTTTGTATTTGCGGTTAGTGAAAAAAATATATAGACTTTAAATAATATCAAATTTGTATATTATTATCAAATTTATAATATTTATAAAAAAATATTTTGTAATACATATAATATTATTATTCACATAACATTTTTCATATTTTTATATCTAAAGAAATTATTTACATATAATAGAAAAAAACTAATTCTATATAATTATAATTATAACAGGCGCTGCCAGCAATATTTTTCTTTGGATTTATAATTCAAATGTTGTATCACAGTGGTATTTTGCAAAAAGTAATTTTAAAATTAGGATGGCTACTTCAAACACTTGTGGGAACGACTGCATGTGAGTCTATGAATGCAGCAGGAAATACATTCTTGGGAATGGTAATGAAAAAATGTCAATTGTTTCTGTGATTCTTTTTTTGTTCTTTCAAGAAAAATTTAATAATTTACAATAATAAAAAAATTAACAAAAACAAAAATTTAACTAGTTATCAAAAATAATGCAATTATTTTCAGACAGAATCCATTTTACTTATAAAACCCTACATGAATTCTTTGACTAAATCAGAAATTCATACCATAATGTGTTCAGGCTTTGCTTCCGTTTCCGGTATGTTGTTCTAAAATTAGTGTAAAATTTGTATAAATTACCCAATTATTGATTTTTAATAATTAATAATAATAATTTTTAATTAAATGTTGAAATTTCGATATTTTAGGAACAACTCTAGCTGCCTATATAGGATTTGGAGCAACACCTTCAAATTTAATAACAGCTACTTTAATGGCCGCGCCGGCATCTCTTGCCTTTTCGAAATTATTTTATCCGGAAACAGAAAAGAGTCAAACTAGTTTTAAAGAATTACCAGATTATAAATCGTGAGTTATGGTTTACAAATTTTTTATTTTCATTATGATTTGGATCCTAATTATTGTTTTGGATTTGAATCCTAATTATTATTTTGGATTTGTATCCTAATTATTGTTTTGGATTTGAATCCTAATTATTATTTTGGGTTTGAATTAATAATAATTAGGATCCAAAGCAATTCACCTCCATTGTTATTCAAATCCAAAACAATAATTAGGATCAAATTTTTTATCTTTATTATGTTTTTGATCCTAATTATTGTTTTGAATTTGAATCTTAATTATTATTTTGGATTGAAATTGATTTGGATCCAAAATATTGTTTTAGATTTGAATCCTAATTATTATTTTGGATTTGAATCAATAATAATTAGAATCTAAATCAATTCAACTTCTTTGTGATTCAAATCCAAAACAATAATTAGATTAATTAGAATCAAATTTTTTATCTTCATTATGTTTTAGATCCTAATTATTATTTTAGATTTGAATTGATTTGGATGCTAATTATTGTTTTGGATTTGAATCCCAATTATTGTTTTAGATTTGAATCCTAATTATTATTTTCGATTTGAATTAATAATAATTAGGATCCAAATCTAAAACAATAATTGGGATTCAAATCCAAAACAATAATTAGATTAATTAGAATCAAATTTTTTATCTTCATTATGTTTTAGATCCTTATTATTATTCTGGATTTGAATGCTAATTATTGTTTTGGATTTGAATCCCAATTATTGTTTTAGATTTGAATCCTAATTATTATTTTCGATTTGAATTAATAATAATTAGGATCCAAATCTAAAACAATAATTGGGATTCAAATCCAAAACAATAATTAGGATCAAATTTTTTATCTTTATTATGTTTTTGATCCTAATTAATTACTGTTTTGGATTTGAATCTTAATTATTGTTTTGGATTTGAATTTTAATTATTATTTTGGATTGAATTTGATTTGGATCCTAAATATTGTTTTAGATTTGAACCCTAATTATTATTTTGGATTTGAATTAACAATAATTAGGATCAAAATCAATTCAACTGTATTGTGATACAAATCCAAAACAATAATTAGAATCGAATTTTTTAGCTTCATTATTTTTTAGATCCGAATTATTATTTTGAATTTGAATCATATTTATTGTTTTGGATTTGGATCCTAAATATTGTTTTGAATTTAAATCCTAAATATTGTTTGAATTTGAACCCTTATTATTATTTTAGATTTGAATTAATTTGGATGCTGATTATTGTTTTGGATTTGAATCCTAATTATTGTTTTAGATTTGAATTAATAATAATTAGGATCCAAATCAATTCATCTCTATTGTTATTCAAGTCCAAAACAATAATTACGATTTAATTTTTTATCTTCATTATGTTTTGGATCCTAGTTATTATTTTGGATTTGAATTGATTTGGATCCTAATTATTGTTTTAAATTTGAATTGATTTTGATCTTAAATATTGTTTTGGATTTGAATCATAATTTTTTTTGGATTTGAATTTGTTTGAATCCTAATTTTTAGTTTGGATTTGAATTTGTTCGAATCCTAATTATTGTTTTGGTTTTGAATCCTATAACTATTGTCTTGGACTTAAATTGATTTAGAACCTAATTTACAGTAGTGGACATTAATGTCTCTAAATAAAAGAAAAAATCAACGTATAGATTAAAAATAAAAAATAAGAATCTTTGGTATAATTTTTTTTTTAAATAGAATGTTTAATATTCCAGGGAAGATGCAAGTTTACTGGACGCTGGTATTAGAGGAGCACTCAATGGAATACCAATAGTTTTAGGAATAACCGCCAATATTATAGCATTCACATCATTTGTAGCATTTTTAAACGCTCTACTCTCATGGATTGGTGGACTCGTTGGCTACAGTGAAATGACCTTCGAGGTACTGTTAATTTCCGTCCTAATAAAATCCACTTTAAATAAAATTAACCCAAAAATAATGAAATCCTGAATTTAAAAAAAACTCAACATTAAAAACCATCAGTCATTGTCACATAACAATATTCTTTTAGTGAAAATGACTCTTACGGTTTGTTGAGAGTTGAGCCTTTTTTGAAATTTAATTTAAATTCAATTTAAAAAAATCATTTTTTCTTATTATAAATAATATAATAAATAATATAATGAATAATAAAATTATTTATTTCGTTTCGCAGTTTCTTTTGTCGCGAACTTTCATGCCATTAAGTTGGATTATGGGAGTTCCATGGGAGAGTTGCGGTGACGTTGGCAATTTAATAGGCCTTAAAGTAGCTGTAAATGAATTTGTAGCTTATCAAAAATTAGGCGAATACAAATTAGAGGGTAAATTGTCCCCAAGAACTGAGGCGATCGCAACTTTTGCAATTTGTGGATTTTCAAATCCCGCTTCACTGGGAATACTCTCTGGTGCTCTTATAACAATGATGCCTGACAAAAGATCACAAGTCACTGCTGTTGCCATTAGAGCAGCAATTGCCGGAAGTATCGTTTGTTTTTTGACTGCATGCACCGCAGGTTCGTATATATTAACAATATTCACTTTTTTCCACTTTTATGTAATAAAAGAACAAAAATAAAATATAAAAATAAAATATAAAAATAGAATAAAAAACCGTTAGAGAAGAAAAAACTGTGATAAAAAATAAAACATAAAATAATAATTTTAATTTTTCAGGCATGCTAATGGATGACAGTTTTTATTCTCCCCATTCAAATGGAACAATACCAACAACAAACTAGAAGTAAAATTATTAATTTGTATATATATTTTTTTCTTTTTAGAATAAGGCATTTGACACCACAACATAATAGATTTATACACTAGAATTGCACTAAAATACATTCAGTCGTAACAAATTTTTATTATTAATATTATCATTAAGAGAAGCTAATACTTAAGTGGTAGATGATAAAATACTAAAAAAACGATTTTAAAAATAAATTTTGAAATCAAAAAAATAAAAGTGGATAAAATTTGTTTCTAAATATAAATTATTAATGTACATATTATGCGAGCTATCGAATCACACCATTCACGGAATGTGTAAAAATGTATAGCTTTAAAAAATGTATTCAAGTTTCCTTTGGTTCAAAAAATTCTTTAAAAATTAATTTTCTACCTTCATTATGGTAGTTTATGCAATTCGTGTAATTCGTAAAGTTTATGGGTACGATCGAAAACTATGGAGGTGACTTCCAATGTTTTTGGCAGCACTTCTATGTTCCTTTCCACATGTTCTCCACAAACCTAAAGAACATTAAAAATTTTGAATTTCGTTTGGAGAAAATAATAAAAATTTATTTTTTTATTCAATTCAAATTCAGTTTTCTTTAAAGTATTATATTGATACTAAAGTGGATCGACAAAAATTTGGATCAATTTTTGATTCGATCCACATTTTTGCCAACAATTCGTTGCAATCTGATTCTTTTAAGTTAACAGTGTTATAATTGTAATAATTATCTTTAAAAAAAAAAAATTTTAATAATTATTATTGTAAGCGAGCAGAGAGAAGAAATAGAAGAATATAAAATAGAAAAAATATTAAAAGAAAAATAATTAAGTTGAAACCTTTTTGAATAAATTCTCTCTAGTTGGCATAGTGTACATGGCAACAACAGCAGCTTTCTTGACAACCCAGGGATGATGTTTGGCTAAAGTTTTGTTGTAGGCATTTTGGCAGCAAGTTGAAGTTTTTTCTGAATCTTCCAATTCGCCCATTTGCTTGAGAAATTCAGAAATAAAGTCTGAAAAAAAGATCGTTAATCAGATGAGAAAAATAATCTCTAATTATCTTATCAATTAAAGAGCATTGTAGCTATTAATTATAATTATAATTTTTTTTGAAGTATTAAAATCATTTTAATCTAGATTTTATAAATTAATAATAAAAAGCATATACCTAAACCTCTATGAAGTCGTAAAAAAGTTCTCGCACCACTGATAAAATCTTTCTTTTCTAATAAATTGTTATTTTTCTCATGCTCAATCATTGTCTTTATTGTTTGATAATTGTTGTTATCCTTTTCGAGTAGCTCTTGTAAAACATCAATTTTTTGTTTCAAGTCAGAAGACACAAAACTGAAGACACTGCCCATAAGTTGAAAAAATCTGTGGACAGAAATTTTTTTTTAAAAAGAATCAAAAATACACTGAAACAAAAATTTATTTGATTCAAATAACCGATTATTTGACTATTGTCAATTAAATATTGACTTGAATCAAATAATTTTTATTTCAGTCAATAAAATGGTATTTTTCACACTCAACAATTAATTTTAAAAAGGTATCAAAAACTAGCTTCAAGAAAGAAAAAAAGTAGTAAAAAAGTAGCAATCGAAAAATTAAACTTGACTCAATTTTTTCATAATTTTTTAATTACATTCAAAAATAGAATAATTTTTTTAAAATAAATATTTAAATACCTATTTATTTTGTCTACTGTAATTTAAATATTTCAAATGACTTTAATGTAACACTTTCTGGAAATTTAACTATACAACTATACAACTATACAACTATACAACTATACAACTATACAACTATACAAACAAATGTAATTCTTTCAAAAGTCAATCATTATTTTCTTGAAATTTATAAATAAAATTATTCAAAACTTTAATCATTTTATTTTTTTAAATTCTAAATCAATTTTTATTAGAAATTTCTACGAGAATTCAATTATTTAAATGCAAAAATAAATAATTCATTGAATAATATTGAATATTTCTAAAATTTGAATTCTTATAAAGAACTTTATCAACATTTTTTAAAATAATTGAATTTTTACGAAGAATTGCATTAGAATTTTTGATAATAATTAAATTCATTCAAGAAATGTAATTAAAAATGAATTGAATATAATTATTACACTCTAAGAAATAAAGTATATCAAATTTTTTTTAAATAATTCAATTTTTGGAAGAATTTTATTCAAATTTTTAAAAATAATTGGGTTTTTAGTGGATTTAATTAAAAATTATATTAAAAATAATTGAAATCCTGCGATGAGTTTGATTATTTATGAAAATAATTGAATTTTTATCACTGAACTTTAATAAAGTTTTTAAAATAATTGCTAATAATAATTAAGTTATTATTAGTTTTGGGACATGATTATTTAGAAATTAATATTTTTAACATTCATCAACATTTCTACGAATAGTGAAAAACTTTTTCTATATTAATATTGATTGTTTATTAATTTAATTAACCAATAAAAATTTAAATTTACCGGATTCAATTTAAATCCAGTAAGTCTTTGAATTGAGGAAAAAAATTTAAATTTTCACAAGCAAAAAAAAATTTATTTGTAATAATTTGTTAGAATTTTATTCTGTTTGTTAAATAAGGAAATTATTTTTTGCAAATTTTTATTTAACTACAAAACAATCTTTGGAAGTTTAAAAAAATCTTTGCAAATAATTTATTTACTAGCATACATATAAGATTTACCTGTAACGATAATACAAGGAAAAACTTTTTTTTATAACCGATAATAAAATTGTGATAATGATCCAAGGTTTTAAATATCCATTTTTAACAGAGATAAAAAAAATTGCAAGAAAGACAATGAACTTAATATAAAGACAATATAAAATATTTTTAAATATGGAATTCTTGTTATGACTGTCAATTTTTTTTAATTCATAAAAGAGCGTTTTTTTACTCTCTTCGAAAAATAGAAAAATAATATGAAATTATTTTAACATTATGACGTTGAATGATCGTTAAAATGTATATAGAAATGTTTATCTAAATTATTACTATTGGCTTCCTACTTGAAGGTCTACAAGTATTATAGAAAATATAGAAATAGAGAATTACTATTTTTAGAATATATCCTTAGAAGGATGGATACATAAATACTCTAAAGCTCGCTCTAAAGACTGACAATTAAAGTAAATACACTTTATCATAGCAACGTAAAATTCAAATCGAAATTATGCAAATAAGTCTGATAAGATTACTGAAATTTTTTTTTGAATACATTATTAAAAAAAAGATAATTTATTCTTTTATATTTTATTATTCTTTTCGCATTTTATTATAATATTGAATAACAATTAAAAAGCAGAAATATAATTATATTCTATACTTAATAACGAAAATTTATAAAACGAATACAATATTCTTTTGTTATGATACAGTAATTCTTTTGTTTTAATTCCAGTAGTTAAGATGCATATATATACATTATTGTCATCAACAGATTGGTGAACGTCAACAACCGACTCAAATGTACAAATAAAACTTACTTAAACAACTCGTGATAGGCATCTAAATATGCTTTAATATCCACATCATCTTCCTCAATGAGAGAACGATCGAAATTATTATGAACTTCGTGTAAATTGAAATATTCCAGTTCGTTTGACATTTTTTCCTCTTTCTTTTATATCCTTCTTAAACACTAAATTTTTACTTTTAAAAACAATATAATCAAATCACAATTGTAGAGTTCCAACATGAAAATTCATGACTATAAGCATATAAGAAAGGAAATTCTCAGTTGAAAATTTACAAACTTTGCTTTCAAGTTATCAGCGCTTCACGGATTGATGTCGAATTATTTGTTCTCGCTTTACAAAAAGAATTTTATCACTCCTTACTAACAATTTTTGCAAAAAAATAACAGATCTTTTGAAAAAATTAACAAAATTTTTGTTCTTTTGGAAAAATGTTTAAAATTTTAGAGAAGATGAAAGAGTTCAGCTAACAGAAGTGGTTAATTTTAAATTTTGATTGTTTGACAAAATTAAGTCCTTTTTATCAACATTTTCTTAAGGAACCACAATAGCTGAGATGCTTAAGGCACAGTGAGTGTGAAATTCGATAAAATGTCCTCGAGTTCAATTCCAGGTACCTGGAAATTTTTAATATTTTATTAATTAATTAATTAATATTTAGGACTAGGTCGAATACAATTTATGTTTAGTAATTTTTAGGTCAAGTGGAAATTTTGTTGCAAAAATTATGTCAATTAATGTTTCTCAATTCAAATTTCTACCAAGAAAGATTTAAATCAAATGAGATTTATGTCAATATTAATGTTTCTCAAAATAAATTTCTGCCAAGAAAGATTGAAATCAAATGAGATTTACGTCAATTAATGTTTATCGATTAAAATTTTTATCAAGAAAGATTTAGATCAAGTGAGGTTTATGACAATATTAATGTTTCTAAATTAAAACTTATATCAAGAAAGATTTAGATTTATGTCAATTAATGTTTCTCAATTAAAATTTATATCAAGAAATATTTAGATTTATGTCAATTAATGTTTCACAATTGAAATTTTTATTAAAAAAAATTTAGATCAAGTGAGATTTATGTCAATTAATGTTTCTAAGTTAAAATTTATATCAAGAAAGATTTAGATTTATGTCAATTAATGTTTCACAATTGAAATTTTTATCAAGAAAGATTTATGTAAAGTTATGTTTCTAAATTAAAATTTATATTATCAAAAAAGATTTAGATTTATGTCAATTAATGTTTCTCGATTAAAATTTTTTTCAAGAAAGATTTAGATCAAGTGAGATTTATGTCAATTAATGTTTATAATATTTCTATCAAACGAAGCATGTCGAAAATGTAAATATCAAACGTGATTCAGGTCAATTGAGATTAATTTCCATTTCACCTAAATTTTAGGTCAAGTTCCTATAAAATGAGATTTATGTAAATTAATGTTTGAATTCAAAGTAAAATTTTCCTTTTACATAATTTAGAGCACTTAAGATTTATCAGCAAGTGATTGTTTAAAAATTATGTAAAAATGTGATTTATGTGAAAAGAAATTTAGGTTAAGAAAGATTTATGCTAATTAATGTTTAATGTGTACATAGATTTATGTTTTGGTCCAGTGTAAATTATTCAATAAAGAACAAAGCAAAGAAGATTTATGTCCAACACTGTTGTCGATAAATGTGATTTATGTCAAAGAAAATTTACTATACTGAATAGAATTTAAGCCAATTAATGTTCATATGCTAAAAGATTTATGTATAAAATAGTTTTTGCCAAAGATTTAAGTAAACTGTGATTTATGTCAAGTAAATTTTAAATCAAGTGGAAGTTACGTCAAGTAAAAGTGTTCGTAATTAATGTTTATGTATTAAATGAAATTTTAATCCTGCCTAATTTATCCAATTTATGTAATTTAAGATTTGTTAAACATTAATAAAATCATATCCGTAGAGTTCCAACATAAAAATTTATGACTATAAGCTTAAAAAATAGGGAATAAAATATATCGGAGATTTATGTTTTTGTTAAAGAAGATTTATATTAAAGAAGATATATAAAGGAATGAGATTTATGCTAATTAATGTTTATGCCGAATGAGACTTATGTTAATTAATGTTTATGCCAAATGAGATTTTTATCACTTAATTTTTACATACCAAATAAGACTTCAATTATAAATAATTTAGATTATTTAATATTTAAATCGTAGTCACTGTATTTGTATTAAAGACAATATTCTGAATTAGAGATTTATGTCAAAGAAAATAGTAAAAATGAGATTTATGCTAATTAATGTTTATGCTAAATGAGATTAATGAAAAAAAGAGATTTATCCAAAGCAAGATTTACATCAAGTGAGATTTAACAACATTTCGGTTAAATTGAATTATTGGGAAACAACTTTAGGGCAAATTAGTTTTGCAAAAGAGTTTTTAGGTCAAGTGTGATTTATTTCGAGTAAATTTTAGGTCAATTGGGGATTATGTTAAACAGTTAAACAATGTTTAGGTCAAGTGGACACTATGTTAAAAAATAATTAAATCAAGTGGAGATTATAACGAACGATATTTAGGTCAATAATAGATTATGTCAAACAATATTTAGGTCAGTAAGAGATTAGGTCGAACAATATTTAGGTCAATAAGAGATCTAATTAAACAAGACTTATGTCAAAAAGATATTATGTCAAACAAAATTTAGGTCAATAAGAGATTAGATTAAACAATATTTAGGTCGGTAGGAGATTAGGTCGAACAATATTTAGGTCAATAAGAGATTGAATTAAACAATATTTAGGTCAATAAGAGATTAGGTCGAACAATATTTAGGTCCATAAGAGATTATGTCGAACAATATTTAGGTCCATAAGAAATTAGGTCGAACAATATTTAGGTCAATAAGAGATTATGTCAAACAATATTTAGGTCAATAAGAGATTAGGTTGAACAATATTTAGGTCCATAAGAAATTAGGTCGAACAATATTTAGGTCAATAAGAGATCGAATTAAACAATACTTAGGTCAATAAAATATTAGGTCAAACAGTATTTAGGTAAATAAGTGATTATGCCAAATAAAATTTAGGTCAATTAAGTAGTTTTCGAGCGAAATTCATGTGAATTTTGAGAACGAAAAATTCTAACGCCTACTAAACAGTCAGCGCCACTTGAGGTCCACAACTTCTACCTACTTCCAGTAGGGTTCCAAGTTCTCTAGGTGGGGACGCAGTAAAGCGCTAACTGGCGGTCGCAACAAGAAGTAAAATAGTTACAAGTACCAAAAAATCTCTCTTAGGCGCTACCCTCGCTCCTTTCGACCAATCACAATTCCTCTCTAACTTGTCCCCTTTCTTAAAACCTCAAATATTCTCCACTGCATCAATTCTATTCCACTTTACCACTTTCATGTCTCTCTCTCTCTCTCTCTCCATAATAATACCCTTTCAGCTGTATTAGCTTTAAAAAAAATTGTTGTTCATTCCATTTTAATATAATGGCTTGATGAGAAAATAAATTCAAAGAGCCGAAAAATTAGTGAATATCTTCAAAAACAATCACAATGCCACCGTTTATCTATACTACGGAACAAAAAATATGGATTGTCAAACAATTATTGTGTGGACATAGTGCTCGAAAAGTGAGAGACTTATTTGCCGTTGAATTTTCTGAATCACCGATTCCATCACTTCATACTGTGCAAATATGTCTTCAGAAATTCAATCAATTTGGATGTTTGAATAATGATCATAAGCATATCTTACACGTAAGTTGATTTAAATTAAATAGAAATATTTCTTTATTGGTGCGAGTATAGCGTCCTATAAAGAGCACGTTTTTAATTTTCATCACTAGCATGACAAACACAAAGCAAATAGTAGAAGCTGAAAAGCAGGGGCTGATTTGCATTGTTTAACCAATTAAATTTTGAAAGCAATTCTAATTATTCTATTTATTAATATTATATTGACATTCATTACTAGCGTTCTATTGTATTTTATATATTATTTGTACTATATTGCAACGAAAAAAAATATATTTAACCCAGAGGCAACTGGAAATTTTATTTGTTTCAAATAAATTTTCTTTGGTTTAAATAAATTTTACTTGTTTGAAATAAATTTTATTGGGTTTAAATAAAATTCTACTTGTTTTAATTAAATTTTATTTGGTTGAAATAAATTTTTACTTGTTTTAAATAAAAGTTCTATTTATGTGGAATAAAATTTTTATTTGAAACAAATAAATAGCCTGTAGTTGGATCTATGAAAAATATACTTATATTTAACTCGAATAAATTATATTTTGAGGCCTTGGATCGAATAACTCGCCCGACGTTCGAAGGAACGCCCAACTGCCAGTCAGTGAGCAGTAAGCGCCTCTGGGCCACTCACTGCTACCCAACTGGTATTATTGCGTGCCTCCGAGCGTCAGGCGAGTAATTCGATCCAAGGCCTCATTTATGGTTTAAAATAAAATTTTTCTCTGGATGTGTTGGTACACAATAATTTGATGTCTTAGTATATAAAACTAATACTAACAATCCGAATATCATATTTGACTTCAAATGTCATTTACAAATATTCATTCAATTTTTTGATAATAAGTAATACAATTTTCACAGGAATTGAATTATAAAAAATGTTTCATAAAATCCTTCAAAAAAAAAAAAAAAATCAATTTAAAAATTTTTTGGAAAATTCTACCGCAATAATTTAATTATATTTATAAGCCATAACAGTTTCCACAAAAATTCAATTATAATTATAATAAAATTCTTTTCAAAAATTCCATTATTTTTTAACTAATTGATAAATTCTTGAATTTTTTCTTTAATTCTTCACAATTATTAAATTATTTTTCAAAATAATAAAATTATTTACGCGAATTCAATTATTTAAAAAGAATTAAATAAAATTATTTGCAAGAATTCAATTATTTTCATAAATAATAAAATTCTTCTGAGAAATTAAATTATTTTTCAAAAAAAATTGATAAATTCTCTCTTTTGAATTCTTTATAATTATTCAATTATTTTCGTAAATAATAAAATTTTTCACGAGGATTCAATTATTTAAAAAAAATTAAGTAATATTGCACTAAAAAATTCAATTATTTTCATAAATAAAAAAATTCTTCTCAGAAATTCCATTATTTTTTTGAAAATTGATAAATTCTTGAATTTTTTCTTTAATTCATCACAATTGTTCAATTATTTTTCCAAATAATAAAGATTTTTATGATAATAAAGATAAGAATAATAATTGATTTAAAAACAAATTTCAGTTGAAATTTTAGATAATAATTGAATATTAAAAGCGTTATAGTTGAATTTTTTTAGAAATAATTAAATTTTAAAAGATTATTAAATTGAAATCGTTGAAAATTGTAATTGTTTCAAATATTGGATAAACGTTTAAATTTTTACTTTGAAATATTATTAATTTATTTTCTTAATTCCTGTGAACAATTTGAATTAAATTTTATTAAATAATTTTATTTTCTTACTTTCAAAAATTACTTTTAAATGCAATTGTATTTTTTAGGATAAAAATTTAGAAAATAATGGAATTTTTCAAAAATTTAGAATTAAAGTTCTCAGCAGTATTAGAATAAAAATAAATATTTTTGATTGAAATCAGGAAACAGTCAGGGAAATATTGAATCAAATTTTTGTGAATCGACTAAAACAATTTTTTTTTATTCGTTAAAATTAGTTTTCGATACCGCTACTTTTTTACTACTTTTTTCAGTATTAAAGCTATTTTTTGATACTTTTTTAAAATTAATTATTGAAAGTGAGATATACCATTTAATTGACTGAAATAAAAATTATTTGATTCAAGTAAATATTTAATTGATAATAGTTAAATAATCCGTTATTTGAATTAAATAAACTCTCTAAATTTTGAATTCGTAAAAATGTTTACTAATTTGAATTAATAAATTTTTTTAATTTATAGTAATTTCTACTAATTTATTAGTAAAATTTACTAATTTAAAAGCAAAAAGACAGTCACTTATTCAAATTAGTAAACATTTTTACTAATTCGAATTTAGAGTGAATTTTTGTTTCAGTGTAGAGTAATAATAATATTAATAAGAGTTATAATAATAATATTTATAATTATGATTATAATTATAATAAAAATCTATGTTTCAAAACAATTTTTTCTAAGGATATCAAATTGAGACAAAAAGTGAAGCAAAAATGTTGCGAAACAACATTTTGATTCGTTTTTGTCTCGATTTAATATCCTTTGAAAAAATATGTATAAATAAATAGTAATAATATTAATATAATAATAATAATAATAATAATAATAATAATAATAATAATAATAATTTATCCTTTCTTTTTAGAAAAAACGTGAAAAGTATCTCTTGACTGAAGAAGTACAAACAAGAATTTGTGCAAGCGTGGAGGAAAATCCAAATGTGACAAGTCGAGAAATCGCAGACGAAATGGGAATTTCAAAAACCTCAGTTCTAAAAACATTAAAAGACGCTGGCTATCATCAACAGCGAGAGAGTGTTATATCAGCAGACGGAAAGAAGAATTCATTTCGTGTTTGGTCAAGAGGAAATCCATTTGAAATTGTCACTGTCGAATATGGAAAAGAATAAAAAAAAAAAAAAAAAAAAAAACAGAACAACCAAATTTTTTCTAACGTAACGAATAATAATAATGTAAAATTGTTTTTTTAGAAAGAACGTGGTGAAAAGTATCTATTGACTGATGAAGTACAATCGAGAATTTGTGCAAGAGTGGAAGAAAATCCAAATATTGCCAGTCGAAAAATTGCCGAGGAAATTGGAGTTTCAAAGACATCTGTTTTAAAAACCTTAAAGGATTGTGGTTATCATCAACGACGTGAGAGTGTTATTGCAGCAGATGGAAAGAAAAATTCATTTCGCGTTTGGACAAAAGATAATCCATTTGAAATTGTTACTGTTGAATATGGAAATGAAGATGCGAATAAAGATGAGAATGAAGATACGATGGAAGATGCGAATGAATAAGGCAAATCGACTACTTTTGACGTATTTGAAATAAAAATGAAACAAGTATACGTGTGTGGTATGTTAAATATAAAGTAAGGAAACAAAAATGTAAATACTACTTCGTAAACAATTAAAAAACCTTTTTTTTATTTATGATAATAAAAATGTAATACTCTCTAAATTTGAATAGATTTTATTTCATTTCTTTGAAGTTATAAATCGTTTTCTCATTCAATGAACTCTTATTGTGCGTATTTTTCCATCTTTCTAAATTTTTAGTAAAAATATTTACTGATTTGAATCAGTGACTGACTTTTTGCTTTTGAATTAGTAAAATTTACTAATAAATCAGTATTATTACTATTTATTAGTAAAATTTATTCGTAAATTTTATTATAATAAATTTTTTATAATAATATCTAATTATTTATTATAATATTAGTAAATTTATTAGTAAATTTTATTATAATAAGTTTTTTATTATATTTATTATTAATATTAGTGAATTTATTAGTAAATTTTACTCATTCAAAAGCAAAAAGTTAATTACTGATTCAAAGTAGTCAACATTTTTACTAATTCCAATTCTCATACCAAGGAACGAGTAATAAATTTAAAAAAGTGAAACTTTACTTATTCAGCTTTAGAGAGTACATTTACTTTAGTTATTCTCTAATTATTTAATAATTAGTTATGCAAAAATGTTAAACTTGTGTTAAGAACGTATTCCATTTTTTTTGAACAAGTAATAATAAGTTATAAAATAAAGCGTACTTTTGAAATTTAGTTAATTAATCGATTTGTTTCTAATATCCTTCATTCTTTTGTATTGCAAGAAGTAGTAAAAAAAATTTTTTATCAGACAAACTTCGCACCATTTTCTTGAAAGTATCAAATTTATTATCAAATTGACTAAAATTGATCAAATTGATGCCAAAAGACAGAAAATACGTTCTAATTTCTTTGTCGTTTGTGAAAAAAAAAATTTTTTTTAAATACTGTCGAAAAAAATATTTGTAATTAAGATTAATTGAGAATTTTTTCGATTTATTTTTAAAAATTGTGACTTTTTCGACTTTTCTTCAAAATATTGCAAAAAAATATCACAATTTTTAGTAAAAAAAAGTGAAACGTACGTATTTCGATTCTTGGAATGTGAAAAATAACTATAAAAATATCTTTCAAAAATAATTTTTGAATCATTTTTTAAGATAATTAAATTTTTCAAATATATTTATCCAGAATAATTGAAATTTTATATTTTTATATTTTTTATATTTTATATTTGAATAATTGAAATTTTGTAAAATTTAATTGCAAATAGTTACTATTTTCAAGTATTTTGTTACAATTTTTGTAAATCAACTTTTAAAGAATTTTAACTACAAAAGACAATAAATGAATTATCAAAAATTTTAATGAAAAATTTTAAAATGTAAATCATTTTTTAAGATAATTCAATTTTTCAAATATATTTATCCAGAATAAAAAATCTATTTGAATAATTGAAATTTTGTAAAATTTAATTGAAAATAATTACTATTTTCAAGTATTTTGTTACAATTTTTGAAAATCAACTTTTGAAGAATTTTAATTGCAAATTTTTAAAATAAATGAATTATCAAAAATGTTAATGAAAAATCTTTAAATGTAAATTTAAAAATGAAAATTAATGAAAAGTAGCTTCTAATTTTTTATAGTTCCATATTTTATTTTATTCATTTATTCTTTTATTTATATTATTTTATTTATATCTTCAGTATTTTTATTTACATATTTCCGAAAATTCAAAAACATAAAAAAATATTAACATTTTAGAATTATTTTTAACACTTTGGAGACAAAAAATAAGTAATTTTTTAAAAATTATACAAAAACTCTGGAAATTCAATTATTTTCGAAAAATTACATTAAAAATATTTTTAAAAACTAATTCTTAGAATTGTTTAATCATAATTTTTTAAGATTCAATTATCATCGAACAAAGTAAATAAAAATTTACTTTTACAGAATTGTATTTAAATTTCGAAGAAATCATTGTCAAATATTTATAAGTAAAATTCGTTAAAAATTTGATTATATTTTTATTTATATTTTTAAAAAATTCAATTATTTTTAAAACATTTTACCAAATTTCAATTGTTTGGAAATTTTTCAATTGTATAATTAAAAAAACTATATCTTTCAAAAATTATTTTAAAATTAAAATAAAAAAGTAATTGTAAGAATTTCTTTATTATAATTTTTTGAAAATATTATACCTTCATAATAACTTAAAGAAAAAAACATAGACAATTACAATTATTATATAAAATTGAGGTTTTTTAATTAAATAATGGAATTCTAGAAGAAGTTTCCGAAATTTATTTAAAATAATTGATTTAAAGATGAAGTTAGTTTGCAAATTGGAGAAAATAATTGACTTCAGGAAGGATTTTAATTGTAATTTTTAAAAATGATTAAAATTCATAAATTTTACTCATTTTCCGTAAACTTTTTTATTTTTCTGTAAAAAAGAATTTTGACAGGGAAAATAATTTTAGTATCAGTAAATTTTTGCATAATTTTATTTAAAATTGTTATTCTTTTGAATAAGTAGATAATTTTTCTAAGTGGTAAAAGTCAGTTTTAATCAGACGATTTTTCAAAAAATATTATTTAATTTAATACCAGTAGAAAATGTCGTTTTCAGTCAGACAAGAATTTGCCTTTTTTGGAATTATCATCAGTAGGGAAAATAGGTATTTATCTGACAAAACATTTCACGTGCTTGCAATTTCGAAACATAATTATTATAATTAGAATTATTTTTATTTATTATGAATTACAATATTAATATTTTATTATATGATTATAATACATTATAATTTTTTTGGAAACTGTTCCTTTTGTCAGGCAATTCAGTAGAGAATTTTATTTTTAGTCAGACAAACTTTTTTACTTTTTCATAATTTTTAATTAAAAAGTAGTAAAAGTAAGTTTCAGTCAGACAAATAGAATTTTTAGGTATAAAATTGTACCAGTAGAAAAATACATTTTCAGTCAGACAAGTTTGAATCTTTTTTGTAATTAAGGTCAGTAAAGAAGTAAATGTAAAATAAGTAAGTATAAGTAAGTGTTAAAAAATTAAGAAAAAATAGTAGAGAAAGTAACTCACACTCAGACAAAAGTTTCAAAAATTTCTTTTAATTTAAAACAAGTAGAGAATATTTATTTTAGTCGGACATACGTCACATTTTTTACTCGATTATATTCGACAGTTTTTGCACAATATATAAGCTAAAACTGCATTTGCAATCTGTAAAGAGTATTAATTAATTAATTTCAAACTTTTTCAAAAAAAAATTTTTTTTTTCTTTTCTACTTAAATATGTATATATAATATTTTTTTTTGTCCAACATACGTTTATAAAAATATGTTTTACTCTTTTACCAATAGTTTAGAATAATATTTTGTAAAATAATTTAAATATTCTACTTTATAATTATTACAATTGAAATATAAAATAAAACTAAATAAATTTATAAGGAATCGTAAAAATATTTACCAAATGAATAATATTTAAATTCATATTGAGGTAACCACATACACTAAACGTAATTTTATTATTAAGACAGTATTCCGTAACTTCAAGATGATCCTGTAAAGTAAAATCATTCAGTTACGCTCAAGTATTTAACTAATTAAAACTTAAAAGTAAAAGTAATTTTTAAGAATTATTTTTAATAGATAATTACAAATTATTCATTTTACATTAATTATATTACGTAATAAAAATTAAAAAATTATTTTTAAAAAGTCAAGTACCATTTTTATAAGTTTATTGTCAATTGGAACTTTCTTCTTGAGAATATTATCGAAAAATTGATTAGCCTAAAACAAAAATAATTTAAATAGAATAAATTACATATTTAATAACCGAATAATCAACGTTTAATTATTATTTCCTTAATATTATTACGAAATTTTTTTTTCTAGAATTTTAAATTTAATTTGAAAATTTTACCTCAGAACTGCAGATATGAAACGATGCGCACACCGTGATGAAATTTAAAACCATGACACCAAAAAGTAATATATATGTTGTGTGTTGAGTGAAAAAATATTGGGAGATAATTATTTCGATTATTGCATAGTAAATATAACAAAAATGAGAAAATCCATAAAGATCATTTAAATCCTCAATTGATGTACAAAGTAATTTGTGCAAACTTTTTAAATTTTTAAATGCAATGTTGTTATTCTTCTTTTTAGAAAAATCTTTTTCCCAAATAATTTTTGGCACAAGACTGTTGTTTATGGTATAAAATTTTTTATACAAAATATATGCCTGACAACATAGATAAGTTGTTGAATATAATAAATGAAAATATAGAAATCGATTTATCCGATTTACATAAAATAGAGAGCCACTTAAGTCAAATATTTTTCTACAAATTAAATATATAGTTAATGCCAATAAATAAATAATCATCGTTCCTTTAAAAAACCAGAAATTTATATTTTCTTCTAAACAATCATATTGTTTAAAAATTCTATCCACTTCAGAGAGCTTTTTATGAAACTGAAAACAAATTTAAATTTATTATAAAATGATTTTTTCAATTCTAAACTATCTAATTATTATTTTATTAATTATTAATTTTTTATTTTAATTTATCAATTAATTATTTTAATATTATTTATTATTTAATTATTAATTATTTAATTATAAAATATTTAATTATAAATTATAAAAATTCATTGTGTTAAGATAGTTAATTGCTAATATCAATACGTAAGAATTATAATAATATTATAACAACAAATAGTATAACTATTAATATAAATAAAAATTAAATCACAAAAATTATTCACTAACTTTAAAGAGTCGATCTTGACGACATATAACAATGACTTGAATATTTATAATTTGTATTAAATTTGTCACTTCTAGAAAAAAAAGTTGGAATAAATCCACTTTAAAATCGTATAATAACCATACATATGTAGATATTCTTGTATAAATAAAAACAAAGGTAAGAATACACAAGAAGAGTAGAGCGTATATTTGATTAATAACACGATAAATGCGTTTATTTGACGAAAACAATGGTATTATGGCCAAAATTTTGAAAATCGTTGCAAATGGATATTGACATTCCATAATATTAAGTCGTTTTACTTTTAAGCTCAAAGTGAAACTAAAAATAATGACAATAAATGTAGTTTGTAAAATGTGTTTCACTGAATTATGAACTCAATCGATTGGTTCTATTAAAAGGGTAATTAACTCCCAACTAAATGTAATTCATTTTATTTATCATATTTTTTATCTACGAATTTGCTTAATGATAGATATATACATTTTTATAAATGAGTAGAAATATAGAAGTAATTAACAGTAATGATATATAATTATATGTTTCTATAATAATTTTCTGTTGTAATAATTTTTTTTCTCTCCCATCTTTTATTCTCTCTGCGGATTATTGTATTCTGTTCTTCTCTTCTGCGCTTCTATCATCTGCAGCAATTGAAAATTTCTTCTCTCTAAATTGAAATTACTGAAAAGTTCATTAATTTAAATTAGTAACTATTTCCACTATTTAAAATTGGTAAAAAAAAATTTTTTTTATTACTAACTTGTCACTAGAATCGCAAAAAAAATTGTTGTATTGAAAAAAAATGTTCGTATAGTTAAAATTTTTTAAAATATTTAATTATTTTATGAATTATTTATTTTTGTATTCAAATAATTAAATTCTCATAATTGAATTCTGATAAGACAATTTTGATAAGTTTTAACTAAATTTTTTTTTTTTAAATCAATATTTAAAAAAGAATTTTAGTTACAACTTTAGAAAATAATTAGAAGTGCACGGAAAAAAAATTTACCTGCCACAGCGATCAATTTCTCTAGAATAGCAAAAGTCTTAGCTGAAACAACTAAAAATTATCTATAAATATAATTGTATATTTGTATTTTTGAAAATAAATTATTTTATGAATTTAAAAAAATTATTATTCTATTTCAATAATTCAATTCTAGTAGATGAATTATAATAGAAGTAAAATTTCAAAAAATAATAGAATATTTAAAGCGTTATAACAAGAATTTTAGAAATTATTGAAATTTAAGAAGATTATTAAATTAAATTCTTTCAAGAGAAAGCAAAAGTATAAAAATATTTAAATTTTTTGTTTTAAAAAATTATTAATTACATTATTCTTTTTCAAATTCTTAAAGTGTTGAATAATTTTTTCCAAATTCTTAAAGTTTTAAATAATTTTCTTTGAAAATTCTAAAAAAATAATTGGATTTTGAAAGAATTACAGTTGCAATATTTAAAAACAATTAAATTCCAAAAGGTTTTTCATTTAAATTATATCAAATTTTTATTCATGTGGAAAAATAAATAAGAATGAGTTTTTAAATTTCTGTTTAACAAAAAGTATTGAAGTTTTCACTAATTTAATTTTGAAATTAAAAAAAAAATTGTTTCTCGAAAAAATGGAATTAAAATTGTTTAAAAATAATTGTATTTCCGAAAATAATTTTGAAAAATTGAAACACTTGGAAATTTTATCAAGATTCACTGAAACAAATTTAATATTTCAATGAATTTTATTTTTTTACTTCTAAAAATTATTTTTAAACATAATCCTATTTTTGAGGAATTCTAATTGAAAATTCAAAATTTGTAAAATAATTAAATTTTAAAGAATTAAACTTATTGTTCCAGTCGTCCTCGAAAGTTTAATTATTCAATAAAAAATATTTTAATAATTAAAAAGTTTTTAATATCTTTTTACTAAAATTATTTTACATTCAAGTTGTTGTTAGAAATATCTTGGTGATTTCTACACTAATTGTTCAAATAATTCTTAATTTTTTTTTTTTTTTTAGAAAAATTATATTTTTTAAAAACTGAAGAATTATACTCGTTATGCTAGTTAATTAATAAAACGAATGATAATTACTTACTATTATATTAAATTTTTGCTGCCTTTTGGCTAACGTTGTTGAAAAGTATTTGTCCGATCCCTTTTTTCAAAGCGCATTTAATAAAGTATTTAAAAATTCCATCGAAATTAATTGAGAATTTAATATTAATAATTAGGAGCAATTTTATTAAAATTAATTTACAAAGGAATGTTTATAAAAGTGGATTCAAAAGAAAATTTCTCAGAATTATTTCTCCGTAATATTTCTAAACAACAGGGAAAGATTGCATTTATAAGAAATTTAATTAGTCTTCAAGTTAATTACTATTTAATTTCTCATTCATTTTCTTTTCCATAGAAAACAAATTTTTAAATCGAATTCAATTTTCCATTAAATTGAAATTTAATAAAAAAAAAATTTCATTTTCTTTATAAAAAAATAAAATTCTTATTATTATTAGGAAGAAATTATGAAAAAATGTTATTATGAAGAAATTGCGAAAAAAAGAGGAAAAATATTATTATGAAGAAATTACGCGAGGAAAGAAAAAAATTTGAAGAAATTATGAAAAAAGGGGAAAAATGTTATGAAGAAATTATGAAAAAAGGGGGAAAAATATTATTATGAAGAAATTATAAAAAGGGGGAAAATATTTATATGAAGAAATTATGAGAAAAGGAAGAAAAAATTGTTTATAGCGATTTCTATAATTAATGTAGGAAAATGAAAGGAAGTCCCAAGACTGAAATTATTGATCGTCACTTTTTTCCATTAGCTTCGAGTTCAAGGGGTTGGTTGGGGTTCGTAGCGAATTAAAGATGGCCGGAGTTTTTCCATTGTCTTATAACCCCACCCACACTTATCTCGACCCTTTCAAATCGGCAATGCCCATGGGATACTTTGAAAAATGGCCGAAATATTTTCTTGACCCCAAAAAAATGGATGTTTATAAAACCCTTACTGTATTTAAAATAAATTTCTATTTTTTCGAAATACTTAAATACATAGATTAGACATTTAGATTCAATATCTTTTTTTTAAAAAATACTTTGAGTATATTCTTCATATTATTATTATCCATTAAAATTTTTATTTTTAAAAAATACATTAATTTTTTCTCTAATCCAAAAATCACTTAGTTTACCAAATAATTGATCTTGACAATTTAAAACTTTAATTTAGTTGTTAATTTATTTTTTTTAATATTAATTAATTTTTGATCCTGAAATTATTTTTGAATTTTCAAAGAATATTTTATTTTTAAACAATAATTGATCTTGACAATTTTAAATTTATATTTAGTTGTTAATTTATTTTTTTTAATTTGGATATAATTAATTTGTGAACTTGAAATTATTTTTGAATTTCCAAAGAATATTTTATTTTTAGACAAGAAAGATAAGTATGGGAATATAAGTTGAAAATAAGAAAGAGAATAAAAGATGTTTTTCTTGGACCATGTATATATGTCTTGAAGGAATGGAGAATGAGTGCGGAAAAAGAGAGAAGCAAAGGGAAAAGCAAATGATAATGCTTCTTCGTGTGGGAGGAAAATGGAGAAAAAGGAGGGAGGAGGGAGTTTTCTAGATTGCCTGATGGCGAAGCAAAAGGAAACGGTAGGATGAGGATAGTAATGCGAAAGGTATGTACGGAATCGCAGCTTGCTTTTGTTTTCCTCCGACTTTCACGACCTCATCGTCCTCTTCCTCTTTTTGATACAAAAACTTGTCGAATTCTCAAACATCCCAGTCCATTTCTCTGTTGAGGTTTTACTTTGGTATTTTCTTTTTTTATTTTTGCCCATATATTTAAGAATTGATAACTATTTGAAAATAAAAAATTTATAAAAATTAATATTAAAAAAATTTTTTTCTAAAAAATTATTCGAACACTATTGACTCACTTTTTGTATACAATTTTCCGGAACAATTTTATTTTTCCTGACTTTTTCTAACTTTTTCAGCTATAAATTTTTCTGAACTGGGACAAATTACTGATTCACGATGAAGAAAACTGATTTTGAAAATAAAAAACTGAAAGTAGTGTTTATGGACCGGAAATTCGTGGTTGCGAAGAAAAGTAGATTATAGTTTCATACGTGACTGTTGAAATTGGACTGAACCGTTTTTAAGATACACTGTTTGATTCAGTGGACACACAAGTTTGACCAGTATGCAAATTTATTATGACCACCCCGGAGATTGAAATTCATTTCTAAGGGTCGACGGTCCAACAGCTGCCTTCCGCATTGTTACTCCTGGCGCAGATTTCGTCCCTTGACCCTTTCCGGGTTGCATTTTTTTTTCCGAATATTAATTAGATCTTTCTAAGATTCTTTCTCTTTGTTGCAAATTCTTTTTATTTCTTCAAATTTGAACTGAAAAACCACCTCAAATTTTTAAACCTCAATTTCAAAAAATTACAAATATCGTCAAAAAAAAAAATTATAGGCTGAAGTCCGCAAGGTTTTTAACAACAAAAACAAAAAAAAAATAAATACATTCGTCTGAATAATAATTATTAAAATTCGATAAATTATTACACTTATAAAATTATTCGATTATTGAAATAATAAAATTATTCGATTAATTATAAAAATTCGATAAATTATTAAACTTATATAAAATTATTCGATTAATTATTAAAATTCGATAAATTATTAAAGTTATATAAAATTATTCGATTAATTATTAAAATCGCTAAAGTGGAAACAAATTGATGAATGAAAATTTGGATTTTAAAAATTTTTTAAATTTGAAGAGAATGTATGTTGGTTCGAGGGCTATATGAGGGTTTGTGTTAATATTGAGTGTTAGTAATCCTGCCCTCCTCTCCCTCCCTCTAAATCCTCAGGCCGATCGAAATAGTTTTTCAATTTTCACGGTCGATTGAGTGTACACCAGACCTGATCGCAATTTTCCCGGCGTTTAGGTTTTCGATTATCCAGGAATAGCCTACGCGATGAAACAAATACCGAGGGAATCGACCGCGAAACGAAACTTCTGCGCTTATATATATACATATACTGATCACCTTAATTGCAGTGGATTATCGACGGTATATCACTCTGTTATACTAAAACAGACGATAATCGTTATTTTAATGCCAATATGTGTATACTCGCCAACCTTCACCACACAGATAAATTTCCTGTCCCTTCCCTTCTAAGGAAAGTCAAAAAAAAAAAAAAAAAAACAGAAAAAAAGAATTGGACCTGAAATAATAAATTAGAAAAATTATAATAAAATAATAATAAATAATTTTATTACTAATATAATTAAATGTTTAAATATTAATTATATTAGTAATAAAATTATTTATTTATTTACATATTTGGGCGATTCTCCCAAAAATGATAATTTTGATGTGTAGATTAATTTCATAAAATATCAACTCTCTAATATAATTATTATATTAGAGAGCAGATATTTTATGAAATTAATCCAGACATCAAAATTGTCATTTTCGGAAGAATCACCCAAATATGTAAATAAATAAATAATTATTAACCATTTTCATAGTAAAAATTTATTATCATCGAAAAATATTAAACAATTTTATTCAAATGAATTTATGCAGTAAGCTAAAATAATTTTATATCCGAAGTTTTGTTTTTTATTAAATAATTATAAATATATAAGTGAATTTAATGAAATATTTTGATGACAATATAAAATTGCGATATAATATTTGTATGTTTTATTAAAAAATATTGTGCCCTAACGTCAATAACTTTCACTTTCATGCAAAAATTTCTCACTTTCATATTCTCTCAAAAAAATTTTCACTTTTAATTTCACCCAAAAATTCTCACTGTCAAAAAAAATTTCACTTTCACTTTGAAATTCAAATCTTTTCAAGTAAAATTGAAAATAATTTTGGGGCAAAGTGAATATTATTTGAGTGAAATTGAGAATTGTTTGAGTAAAAATGAAAATTATTTATTTTGTGAAAGTGAAAATTTTTTTTAATAAAATCGAAAATTGTTTATCATTTTTTAGGGAAAATAAATTTTTTTGAAGGCAGTAAATTATTATTTTTAGTTAAAGTGAAATTTTTTTGAGTTAATGTTAAAGTGAAAATTTTTTGTATGAAAGTGAAAGTAAGAATTTTTGAGGGAAAGTGAAATTTTTTTAGTGAAATAAAAAATTTTCCTACAGAAGGTCAACAAAATTTTTAATAAAAGTGAGAAGGTTTTTAATGAATTTGAAAATTTGATGAGTCAAAGTGCCAATTTGTTGAGTGAAAGTGAAAATGAAAAATTTTTGTGTAATGTGAAATTTATTTAATAGAAGCGAACATTTTTCGATCAAAATTGCGACTTTTTTTGAGTGAAGTCAATAATTTTTTAGTGAAAGTAAGATAATTTTTTGAAGGAAAGTAAAAATTTGTTGAGTAAAAATAAAAATATTTGAATCAAAGTAAAAATAAAAACTTTTTAGGGAATGTGAAATTTTTTTAATAAAAGCGAAAATTTTTCGATGGAAATTGACAATTTTTTTTGAGTGAAGTCAATAAATTTTTAGTAAAAATAAGTTTATGAATGAAAGTAAAAATTTCTTGAATTAAAATAAAAATATCATAAGATGTGAAAATAAAAATATTTCAGTCAAAGTGAATGTGAAAATTTTTTGTATGAAACTGAAACTGAGAATTTTTTAGGGGAAGTGAAATTTTTTTAGTGAAAGTAAAAATTTTTCCAGAGAATTTTTTATTTTTAATAAAAGTGAGAATTTTTTTAGTGATTGTGAAAATTTGATAAGTCAAAGTGACATTTTTGTTGAATGAAAGTGAAAACTTTTTAGGAAATGTGAAATGTTTTTATTAAAAGCGAAAATTTCTCGATGAAAATGGACAATTTTTTTGAATGAAGTAAATAATTTTTTAGTAAAAGTAAGAGAATCTTTTGAATGAAAATAAAAATCCATTGAGTAAAAATAGAAATATTGGATTCAAAGTGATAGTGAAAACTTTTTAGGAAATGTGAAATTGTTTATAATAAAAGCAAAAAATTTTCCATCGAAATTAAGAATTTTTTTAATGAAGACAATAATTTTTTAGTAACAGTGAGAATTTTTTGAATGAAAGTAAAAATTCATTGAGTAAAAATAAAAATATTTGAGTCAAAGTGAAAGTGAAAACTTTTTAGGGAATGTGAAATTTTTTTAATAAAACCGAAAATTTTTTGACCAAAAATGATAATCTTTTAGGAAAAATTTAAGAATTTTTTTAAAAAAGTGAAATTTTTTCAGTGAAATGAAAAAGTTCTCTAGTGAAGGTCAAAATTTGTTAGGGATAATAAATTTTTTTGAGTGAAGTCAATATTTTTTTAGTTAAACTGAAAATTATTTGAGTCAATGTAAAAGTGAAATTTTTTTGAATGAAACAGAAAATAAGAATATTTTGGGAAAAGCGAAATTTTTTTTTTTGGTGCAACTAAACTTTTTAGAGTGAAATTAAAATTTTTCTCTGCAAAAATCCAAATTGTTTTAATGAAGTTGGAAATTATTTATTTTTTCCGTAAAAATAAAGTGGAATGTAAATTTCTTATTCATCTATCTGTCAAGACCAAAGGAAAAAAAAAGTAAAATCGGTATAAGCTAAACAAAAGAAGATGATGACTCTTGAAACGGTCCGGAAAATACTAAAGACGAGTTTTTAATTGTACCATAAATTTAAAGAAGGAAGGCCTTTGTTTTTAACGTCACGGTGCACCGCGAACTTTCCGCTCAGTAACTCAATGACCATTTTGCATATTATTCTCTCCTTTTAATATACTTTTTGTAATTTTACTTTTCTTTTATACCTGTAAAGAAATATAACCACACAATATGTTACTTTTTATTCTTTTGCTTTTTTATCACAAATATCATAGTATTTACTCTTATTTTATTTATTGTTTATAGAAATAAATCCAATAATAAAAAGACCATTATTGTATTTATAATAATCCCAATCTCTAATTTATAATTAGAAAAAAATTTTATATTTTATTTTATATATATATTTTATTTATTTATTTTATATATTCTATTTAAATGTATTTTATAGATTTTATTTTCTCTAAATTTAAATTAGTAAAAATGTTTACTAATTTGATTTGATGCCTGACTTTTTGCTTTTGAATGAGTAAATACTAATATATTTAAATGTAATTAAAATATGATTTAAATATAATTTAAATTAAATTTTAATATAATTTAAATACTCATAATTTAAATATATTTTCTAATATTTTACTAATAAATTAGTAGAAGTTACTATTTATTAGTAAAATTTTCCCAAAGAAAAAATTCAGTTACTAATTCCAATTAACATTTTTCTAATTCAAAATTCAGAAAGCAACCGTTAAACACTCTTGAAAATTTTTCTTGTTTTTTTTTCAAAGTATATATAATTTATTCTCCTTTTACAGTTTGAGTCGATTTTTCAAACTGGGGGTTGTGTATATATATGTATATCGTGTGGAGTGGGGGAATTTTCTAGAAGGGACGAAAGAAAGAGAAAGAAGAGGGTTGAATATAGAGGTGGTAAAAGGGGTAGTTCGTTCTTGTTCAAAGTATTCGAGATAAGAATAAAGTAAACGGGGTGAGGGAATTTAGAGGAGGGAGAGGTATCAAGACGGGGAAAGTAGACAGTTGAACGATCGATGTTTTTCCATTAAGAAATACGGTGCACTTTTTTTCAATTCTTCCAATTTTTGTCAAATAATTATTTTCTTGCCTTAAATTTATATTTTTGTTGAATTGATTTTTTTTTAATGGAATTTTTGATTTTATTTGGCTAAAAATTTTGTTTTCTTCCTATTTTTTCAGATTTTAGTTTTTTGTATCCTTTTTATTTTTTTTTTAGCCTTTTTACTTTTTTTATCCTTTCTACTTTTTTTTACCCATTTTATTTTCTTTTAATCCTTTTTATTTTTCTTTATTTTAGATATTATATTTCCCCTATAAAAGTAGAGAAAATGTTTATAAATATTCCGTTAGGAATGTTGAAAATAAGAAAAATTAGTTAAGAATTTGAATAAAAAGAAGAATCAGTAGTTCAAGTCAAGTTATAGTCAGACGAAATGTTTAAAATCGAATTTTTGTATTCAAGTGAAAATGGACAATTACAGACCGAAAATGTTTAGTCGAACTGCTACTTATTTTCAATAATGAAACTATAAGTTTCTTTTCAAATAGTTTTTTTTAATAAAAATAGTAGTAGTATTAGTAGTAAAAGTCAGTTTTCAGTTAGACAAAAAGTCCCTCGTATTCAATTAGTTTTTTAAAATAAGAAAAGTAGTAATAGTAGTAGTAAAACTCCGTTTTCAGTCAGACAAAAAATCTCTCGAATTCAAATAATTTTTTATAATAAAAAAAGTAGTAGTAGTAAAAGTCAGGTTTTAGTCAGACAAAAATTCTATTTTTTTTTTCTAATTAACTAAACTCATTGTCAGTCAGATGAAATACTTCTAATTGAAACAAAATAAACAGAAAATAAACTGAAATAATTTTACTTTTTATTAGAAATCGTTTTTCAGTAGTACAAGTCAGTCTGTGTCAGACACAAATTTTCAATTCTTTTACTTTTGCCCATAACTAAAAATTCATTTAAAAATTCGCTTCTAATTACTGGCAAGAAGGAAAAGTTTGTTTCTAATTTTAATAACAGTTACAAACAGTTAATAACAGTAATAACAGTACAAAAATGTACTTTTTTATTAACTGTTTTATAATTCAGTAGTAAAACCTTGTTTTTGTCAGACAAGAAGTTTCAACTTCTTATAAATTTTGTCTAAAAATATACTAAAAGTAAAACTCAGTGTTCAATATATTCTTAAATACATTTTTCATTTCAACCATGAGAAAGCAATCAGTAAACAAATAAAAGAAAATAAATAAATATAAATAAACAAATAATAATTTTCTATTTAATTTTACGTCTTCAGTAGTACAAGTCAGTTTCGGTCAGACGAAAAGTTCAACCATGAGAAAATAATAAGTAAACAAATAATAGAAACAAAATAAATATAAATAGATAAATAGTAATTGAATAAATTGAAGTAATCGTTAGTGTATTAAATTAATTAAAAAAAAAATTTTTAATAAAAATAAATTTAAAAAAATAAAAAAAATGAGAAAATTAAAAAAAAATTAAAAAATATACAAATATTTCTAAACATAGAATATAAAGACAGTTATCGGTGCATAGTCGATATTTCATAAAAGTAACGAAAAGAAAAGAGGTGAAAATTTCCTAATTAAAACTCAAGCGTGTAACTATTTAAAACTTAAAAAGTTTTCAGAAACTGCCAAAGTCTTGGGTCGCGAGAGGGGAGCTCTGCAAATTATAAATCTACTCCTCTCTTCTTGTGTCGCGCGCAGTATCTTTCTACCATTTAGGGGAAGTGATTTTCTTCGAGAATTTTTTTTTTACACTTTTTTTCTATTTTTTTTTTTTTAATGGCATATATAGAGAGGCTCAGTGACACTAATACTCGAGACTTATTTTAACGGTCTCCGACATTGCGTCGCGCCGAACAACGGGTCGCAATTAGGAAGACTGTCTTAAGCTTGGTCATAGATTTTTCCCTCGAGCTCCCCCGCTTAACAAGGAAAATTTAGAGGGAGTTTACGAGCTACATGAGAGATGAGAAATTTTCCTCTCCACTCGACTCATTTTCCCTACTTTTTTTCTCTTAATTTTCAAATTTATTATTTTTTATTCCAGAGACATTTCTTTGAATAAAAAGTCTTCTTCAAAAATTACTCTTGTATTTTTCGTTCTTTTTGAGACAACTATATACGTAAAAATTTTTTTACCTGGATCAGGTATATATTTCACTATATTGACGAAATTTTTAGTAATTATATTTAAAATTATAAAATTATATTTTAATAATTATAATTATAATTAATTATAATTTTTAATTGTTAACTTCTTTCACCTTTAATTATAATTATACTTTCGCTATTCTAGAGAAATTTATCGTTGTTGAGAATAAAGTTTTTTTTTCATGTACTTAATTAGAAGAAAATATCGAGGTCTAAATTTATTAGAAAGGAAAAATAAAATATCAAAATAAAACATCGAAGTAAAAAATACGAGTAGAATTATTTTAGGAAAAATGAGAGATTTTTCAAAATTCCGACCAGAGGGGTAAAAATTCAAAAAAATGAAATTATTTAAAATTTATTTACAGATTTCTACAATACGGTCCTTTTGGCAAATAGTACGTGCGACATCTCTTCTCTATCAAGAGAACCTGTTTATAATCTAGGGATATTTTCTCTCCGTCGATGAAGCTGGAGAGTACATAAGAAATTCCCCATTTTGTCAAGAGAGGGCAGCAGTTTACACAAAATTTGAATTGAAAACAATAAAAAAAAATCCCATGCCTTATCGATCTATTACTAAATTTAGAAATTTTTTTTTTTAATTTTTATAACTAGGAATAACATTTAAAAGAAAAAAAAATATTTATAAGAATAGAAAACATTTCGCCTTAGAGGACTACAACCAATTCGACAGTAAAGTCAGAGTGTATGCCAAGGTGCAGGGGTTTTTTCAAATTTTTACCCTGTAAAAAAAAATTTCTGAAGTCACAAAAAAAAATTTTTTATTGTAAAATTTTTATTTAAAAAAAAATTTACTTATTGATTAATTTTTTAAAACTAATTTTGCTTCGTACTAGAAATAAAATTATTTCTAATAAGAAGCAAAATTAGTTAATATTTATTTATAGCATACTATTTTTTGTTAAAACTTTTTTTTTTGATGATTTTTTAATAAAAAGCGTATTTTGGGCTTTTTATTAAAAAATTTTCGAAAAAAAATTTATAACAAACATAATTTTTTAATAGAAAGCCCCAAATACGCCTTTTACCTTTTTTTTTTGATAATTTTTTAAATAAAAGGCGTATTTAGGGTTTTTTATTAAAAAATTATCAAAAAAAGGTTTTAACAAACATGATTTTTTAATAGAAAGACCAAAATACGCCTTTTGTTAAAAAAATATAAAAAAAAACGGTTTTAACAAAAAAAAATTGTCATAAAATATTATAATAAAATAATCCATTAATTAATAATATTAATATAATTAATTTCCCCAATTATAATCATGAATGAAACGACAGTAAATTATCCGCAATAAGAAATTTATTAATTCTTCAATATACAATATAAATATGAAACATTAATTTTTTAATTATTCAATCAATTTTCTCTTTACTATATGAATTTCTGAGATTTGTCATATAAATTATTAAATTCTGAAAATAATATACCGCCCCGGAATCTGATATATATATATATATATATATATATATATATTTTATATTGATTGTAGGAAAATATAATCTAGTTGGAAAATTTCAATTCACACAAGTTTATCAAAAAATAATGCAATAATGAATAAATTATTGACAAAAGTGTCAGGATACATGAAGTCTAAGTAGATATTATTAATTTTTCAAAAGTGACAAAAATAAATTGAGAAATCTCATAGTTTATTTTCTATAATTATCCACGCTTGTAGATCACTTCCTGTATATATTCAATTAATTTTTCCCTCTTCATAATAATTTATTATTCTATGAATTATCAAAAATTGAATTTGAAACAGTATAATGAACTTTGATTGGCAATTTTCTTTTCATTTAGTTATCTTTTGCCATTTTCAATCATTTTTATTTCTTTATATTTAATTAATCTTATCTTTATATTATTTTATCAGTATTAATTTTTTTTCATTTATTTATTTTTACTATTTTTAATCATTTTTATTTCTTTATATTATTTTATTTCATTTTTCTGTTTATACTTTTTGTTTCTCTGTTTTCTTTACTCCATTTTTTTATTTACTTTTATTTCTTTATATTGTTTTATTCAATTTTTTTTATTTACTTTTATTTCTTATTAATGTTTTTTTGATTCCATTTTTTTATTTACTTTTTATTTCTTTATATTTTTTTTCAATTTTTTATTTACTTTATTTTATTTTCTTTCACTTTATTTATTCAGTTTTATTTTTTTTTCATATTTTTATTCAGTTTTCTTCGTCTCGGTTTAGATTATACATATAGTTTTTCTAAGAATATCAAAATGAGACAAAAATCGAATAGCCAGCGCCTCGTCGCAGCCCTATTTGTTGAAATGTCCATGTAAACTATAAATGCGACTAAATAAATTATGAAATAAATTTTAAAATTAATTACACATAAAATTGGATAATTAAAATTAACCGATTAAAAAATTGAAGCAAGGATTGAAAATTTAAGTAGAGATATTATTAGAAAATTAAAATAAAAAAAAAATAAATATCGAAATTAAATTTTATTTCCTAAAAATGAAGTGAAATATAATTTTGAATAAATTACAGGTGGGGGGGGGGTGGAATAGAGGAAAGGGAGGGGTGGTTAGGAAAAATTAAAATTGAAAGAAAATTTTATTTTCTAGAAATGAAGGGAAATATAATTTTGAATAAATTACTGGAGGGGGGATAGAGGGGAGGAAAAATTAAAAATCGAAATTCTTTTTTATTTCCTAGAAATGAAGTGAATTATAATTTTGAATAAATTACAAGCGGTGGGATAGGAGGAAGGAAAGAGGGGGAAGGGGGTTAGAAAAAAATTGCTAACAGAAAAATACTTTTTGAAGCGAATAAAAAATTTATTTTCAAATAGAACAATAAGATTCATGTCGAGTTGATAATAAAATAAACTAGAAACATAAAAATTCGAAATTCTGAACCCCAGTGCACATTCTCCCCGCGCCCGGCCTCTTCTAAGCAAGGCTAATTCAAAATGGCGGCCTCCGCCTCTATATCATTCTCAACCCCAGGCCGTTGCTCGGGGCTCAAGAGAGGTGGGGCCTCCCAAAGTATGGCGCTCTCTCCCTTCATCTCAGAACTTCGCCAAATTGAAATCCTGCATTTTCCCCGGGAAGCGCGCGACGGCTTATCTCAAAGTTGGAGCTTTGCCGGGATAATTCTTGCCTCAGCCATATAGGATAGAGAGTCGATTTGCCGCTGCCGTCGTCGTCGTTGTCGTAGTCGTAGTCGTCGTCGTACGAATTTCAAAGCAAAATAGCGTCTACACACCCAACACCCCACTCTTATCCCATTTTCAGAATACTATCTGTATATATATATATAGAACACTGAGAACGAGATATTCGCCAAATCACTTTACATTTATTTCTAAAATCCACCTAGACGTTTACTATATATGTGCTTGTAAAGGATTTAGATGTATAGAATTTTACAATTATAAATGGTTTCAGTATATAACTTAGCTTCGATAAAGTTTGGGAGATTTGAACTTTCGTTGTCTGTATATAATATTGGATGATGGTAAATTATTAATAATAATAATAATATTTAATGTAAAATTGATCTGCGAATAATATTTAATAATAAATTGCTGATTAATAATATATTCAATAATTTATTCCTGAAAATTATTATTCTAACTAATTAATAATATTCTATAATAAATTGTTAATTAATAATATATTCCATAATAAGTAACTAATTAATAATATTCAACAGTAAATTGATAATTAATAATATATTCAATACTAAATAACGAATTAATAATTTTCTTTTCTGTAAAAAGAAAGGTACTAATTTAGTACCAATTTTGGTGCTAAATAGTAATTTGTTTTAAAATAAAAAAAAAATTAAAATTAAAAATTAAAATTAATTTAGAACTTTTTTTTCTAACAGTGATTCGATAATAAATTGTTAATTAATAATATATACAATAATAAATAACTAATTAATAATATTCCATAATAAATTACAAATTTACCCCATATAGTACAACTGGGGTAATAAAGTACCCAAAAATGCTAATAATTAGATTTTTGTAAATTTCTTTGTATTTTTTTGTTTTGGTTTTTGTAATTTTTTGACAATCGAAAAACAAAAATTGCTATCCTGTTCTTTATTAAAAAAAACGAAGAACAGTCTATCAAGAAAACAATTTTGGGGTACTTTATTACCCCAGTTGGTTTTTTACGTATGAGCTAGCTAGGCTATGTTGTACTACCTAAAGTTAATAATATTCAATCATAAATTACTAATTAATGATATACGCAATAATAAATATATTTTGAGTCTGGAATTTTGAATAAACTATGGGGTAACTTGTACACATCAACTATAGTGGTAATAAGGAGATAAACTAAAATTACGAAACGCTTTTTGAAAATATAAATACTTCTTTTAGTTTTGCAATAATAGGGTTAATAATATTCAATCATAAATTACTGATTAATAATATTCCATTATAATAAATATTTTTTTGATTTGGAATTTTGAGTATACTATGGGGTAACTTGTACACATCGACTAGGGGTAATAAGCTATACACTAAAATTACGAAACGCTTTTTAAAAATATAAATACTTCTTATGGTTATGCAATTTTGAATACACAATGGGGTAACTTGTACACCCTCGAATTCTATTTTACTCCAATTTACCCTAATGCTACATACTCCACAATAAAATTTCCAATATTTGATTATAAAAGTAAAATAATATTGTCCAATAATTCGAAACGAGATATAATTTTTTTTTATTTCGAAAAAAAAATCTTTCTAGGTCCCAAACGCCATTTTACCCCAATTTTCTCTGTGCTATGTGCAAATTTTGAATACATGAATATTTTATTATGTAAAATTGTTTTATTTTAGTTATGTAATATTTTTTAGTAATTAAAAGTAAAATAGAATTTTTATTTTTGATTTTCCTTTTTGTATTTTATTTCGAAACAAAAGAAATAATAAACCCAAAAATCTATTTTACCCCAATTCTCGGTTCATTATAAGCAGTTTTTACACAGGAGTCGAAATTTCAATAATGTTTTCAATTGTAAGTTATAATTTTGTAAATTCAAAACGAGATTTTTATTTTTGTATTCTATTTCGAAAAAAAGAAGTGTTTTCAAGCTTCAAACGTCATTTGACCCCAATTTTGGCTATTAGGTACATGTTACAGTAAAATAAAAATTTTAAAAAGGGTTTTACATTAAGTCAAATTTTGTAAATTAAAAACGAGATTTTCTTTATTGTCTTTTATTTCGAAATAAAGTATTTTTAAGCTCCAAACGCCATTTTACCCCAGAACAAGAAATTATTAAACCCAAAAATCAATTTTACCCCAATTTTCGATTCTTTTCAGGCATTTTACACTGGAGTCGAAATTTCAATAACGTTTTTATAATTTTGTAATTCAAAACGAGATTTTCTTTTTTTTGTATTTTATTTCGAAAAAAGAAGTATTTTTAAGCTTCAAACGCCATTTTACCCCAATTTTTGCTACTGGATACATTTTACACTGGAGTCGAAATTTGAATACTTTACATAGTAAGTTATATAATTTTCGAAATTCAAAACGAGATAATTTTTTGTATTTTATTTCCAAGAAAAGTATTTTTAAGCTCCAAATGCCATTTTACCCCAATTTTCGCTATTAAATACATTTTACAGTAGAGTAAAAATTTTAAAATGATTTCACATTGTAAGTTATGTATCATTTTGTAACAATTCAAAACGTGAACAATACACTATAGTAATTGTAATCCTCATTTCTGTATTTTCTCTCGGATTAAAAATATTCTTAACCCTTCGATTTCCATTTTACCCCAATTTTATCAATTTCTCTTTTTTTCTCTCTATTTTAAAGTGGATTTAAAAATTACAATACTTTATTAAAGATTACAAAATATTTAGCAATAATAAATCGAATTACAAATTTCGTTTCTGATTTTCACCTTTTTATTTTTTATTTTCAAAAAAATATTTTTAACCCCCAAACTCCAATTTACCCCAACATTTAATATTATACACAATACACATTTTATACATTGCAATGAAAATTTCCAATATTTTATTGTACAAAACAGATATATATCTATATATATATATATACATAATTTGTAATAATTCAAAATGAGATATATTATACGAGCTAAAATACATAAATAGTATATAAAATAAAAAATTCAAGTATAATTAAATGATTTTGGTATTTGAGAGGAAAATTTATTGCCGGCGTTATATATTACTAATCGAAAAGGGATAATAATTAGGATGATATGAAATGAGTAAATCATGATGGGTTTATGATCGATGAATTTCTCGCGTTGAAGTGCATATTGCGAATTAACCGGAATCAGTGTGGTCGACACATTATTTGTTATTCACCAGAAAGGAATGTGAATTTTGGTGTGGGTGGTGGTGGTGGAGAGAGGGGTATTGTGAGCGGGGAGTGGGAATACACGTTCATCCCAGAAATTTCAACAGCCGCCCAGATTTCGTGTCCCGCTTGCTCTGACCACTGAAAGTCTCAAATTCCACTGGAAATAGTTCTCAAATTAACGAACGCTTTTCAAAATTCTTCCTTTATAGTATATATATACATATATTTTAATATACATGATTTAGAAACAAAAATTTTACACATACACAACTTCAAATATTTCACCCAGTTTTTTGTTTTGGAGGGAAAATAAATTATTATTTTTAAAAAAATAGTATTTGAAAAAGAATAGTTTTTTACTGAAAAATAGTTTTCTTTTTATAAAAAGTAGATAAATGTAAACAAACTTTAATTTTTACTTGCAAAAAAGAAAAACGAATTTTTTATATTAGTTTTTTTGGAGAAATATCCGAATTTGGAATGCAGTAAAATTTGATAATTTCTATTTAATTCCTTTTTAAGTCAAACAAATTGTTGAATTCAATTTAATTTACTATAAAGAGAAATTTAATTTATTTTACTATAGAAAATTTTATTTGAATTCCATTAATTTTCCTAGTTTCAATTTTTAAACCATGTTTATAATCTACATTAAACCAAAATTGTGTTTTGATGAATAAAAAAATTTATTGCAGAACACAAACCTTTTTCTCACCTTTTATAAAATCCATTTTATTGTTTATCCACAATTATTAATTATTTAATCCATTTTTTATGTTTTTTACAATTTACAGTTACAATTTCAGTTGTTATTTTAGTCACGTTAGTTATTTAAATTCGAATTTTGAAAAAAAAATTTTTAAAAAATTGAACAGAAATAAAAAAAGATTTAATTACCTAATGGTCTCGGTGGTTAAAGTACTTGTTATAGAGTTAAGATAGGTCAGGGTTCGAATCCCTCTGGGGTCGAATAAATGAAACACAATCTTAATATTCGACGGTAGGAAATAATTATTTCAAGAATGATTTTTTAATTAACAGAATTTGCTAATAAGTATAATTTATTGACATTATTGATTAATGAAACCTAATAATTTATATAATTTATCAATTATTATTTAATAGAATCTAGTAATTATAATTAATAAATGAATATAATTTACTAATTAATACAAGTTATTAAAGAATATAAGTTACTATTCTAGTATAATTTAATAAAGAATATAAGTTACTATTAATATAAATTAATAAAGAATACAAATTACTATTAATATAATTTAATAAAGAAAATAAGTTACTAATTAACATAATTTTTTATTTTTTGTGATTTTTGTTTTTTTTTGTTTTTTGAAAAATATTAAAATAATTTATTATTGAGTATAAATTACCAATTAATATCATTCATTAATGAATTTAATTTTCTAATTATTACAATTTACTATTGAATATATAAAAAAAGATTTTTTATTCACGGAAAAAACTTAAACTGAAACATCGACAAGTTTCACTAAAATATCGAAAGTATTAATTGAAAAAATTAAAAATTTCGCTAAAATAGTGCAATTTGTAGCTATTTCAGCTAAAATATTTTTTTTGTGTTTTTTCAAGAGAAGGAAAATAATGAAAAATAAAAAAAAAATTACAAAAAAAATACAGAAAATCAGTAGTAAATAAAAATATTATATAAACAAATTTGAAATAAAGATCAATTGAATTAACGTTTGAATTGTTAATAGTTACATACTATGTAAAATTTGACCTAATTATTAAATACAATTATACGTATATGCAAAAATTTGGGAGGCGGTTCGCGGAATTAGCGTGAATTTTTACGCACTTCTCGCGGCGTACTGACCTCGCCCTTATTTTTCAACCCTGTTCTATTCTTTCCCCTTTACCTCTACACCCTCTCAGTTGTCTACCAAGGAATTTTTACGATTCTGCGCGGAAAAATACTTTTTTTTACCCAAGTTACGAGCGTGCGCGCCCTACTTTTCATTCTTTCAGTTCTTCTTTTTCTTTTTTCTCAAATATCATCATTTTCCTGCGATTTATACTTTCTATATTTCTTCAAAAGTGACCTAAATTTTTTCTAATCTAATAAATATATTTTTTAATTATTTACTTGACTTTCTTTTATTTAATTTTTGCTCTTGAATTAGTAAATTTTACTAAACTATATTTTACTTTTTAGTTGAAATTACTATTTATTAGCAAAATTTACTAATATAAAAACAAATAGTCAGTTGTTAATTCAAATTAGTAGACATTTTTAAATAATTCAAATTTAAAGAATTTTTTATTTATAATTTTTCAATTTTATACGTATGAGATTATTATTATCCCAGCGCTGTCACCAAAAACTTATTGCGATCTATCAAAGTGAATTTAACGTTTGTATAATAAAAACTCTTCTTCGAGAATTAAAATTATTTTCCTTCCACACAGACTTTCTTTATTTTTCTTTTTTTTGGATTCCTTATTCGACAATTTATTCGACTATGCGAAATGCGAATATTTAATCTCTTTAATCCGACACATATGCGACCAAGACTTGTTGGATTTCAGAGATTTGTCGGATTATTGAATGTTTAATAGAAAATGCTCTAATACTGTCAGAAACTTTTTGAAGATTAACTTCAGCGTAATGATGAATCATTGTAGTAATTTATCATTTCGTATCATTCAATAATTATTCAATATTTTTTTAATAATTCATTAAATGATTAATCATTTTGAAAATTAATTTAATAATTAATCATTTTAAAAATTAATTTAATAATTAATTATTCTGAAAATTATTATTTTATTAGTCAAGAAAAATTAATTCAGACTTTGAGATTAAAACATTTTTTTCTAAATTCATTTTAGGAAAATTTCCTTACAAAAGTTTAGAAAAATTTTCTCTTTAATGTCTCAGGGATTTTTCGCTTGAATATATGTTTATTCTTCCTTTGAAAGCATAATGAATTTTTTAAAATTTATAAAATTTCTATATAAAAAAAATTTTTTTTTCTACTTAATGTATAAAAAATGTTGAACAAATTTAAAAAAAATACTTTTCCTTACTAATTTTTGGAACATCAGAAAAAATTCCCAAATTACAGTGTTGATATAAAATATTGGAAAAAAAATTTGGAATTAAATAAATATTTTTGTAGAAAATTCTCAATTTTCATAACGAAATAATTTACATTATTTTTAAAAATATACAAACAAAATGTTTATAAATTCTATTTGTCAATTATAAATTTTAATTGAAAATAATATTAAAACTTTTTAAATTTTCAGATAATAATAAAAAAAAAATTTTACTCGAAAAAATCTTCCTTTACATTTATTTAAGAATTTCTTTGAAATTATTCGAAAACATCAATAACTTCTTTTTTATATAAATTTTTTATTTTATTTTTTAAAAATGTCAATAAAATTCTTGTCCTAATTTCAATTATTTTCAATATCTACTATTTTAATAAAATTATCCAAAAAGAATTTAATTATTTAAAAAAAAAATTTTAATATAATAGTACGAAAACATTTAATTATTTTCATAAATAAAAAAAATTTCACAGAAATTAAATTATTTACAAATTGTGTACAAATTTCTTCGCAATAATTAAATTATTTTAATAAATAATAACATTTTTTTAAGGAATTCAATTATTTTCCTAAAGAATAATTGAAAATTCTACAGGAATTCAATTATTTACCAATTTTTTTATAACTTTCTTCGCAATAGGTCAATTATTTTAAGAAATAATAAAAATTTTTTTTAGTAATTTAATTTTTTGCATAAAAAATAATTTAATTATTTACAAATTTTTTATAATTTTCTTCGCAATAATTAAATTATTTTAATAAATAATAAAAACTTTATTTAAGTTATTCAATTATTTTTATAAAAAATAATTAAAAATTCAATTATTATTTTACAGAATTTTCAATTATTTTCATAGAAAATAATTGAATAACTTAAATAAAATTTTTATTCTTTAATTATTTTCATAAATAAAAAAAATTTCACAGAAATTAAATTATTTACAAATTTTGAATAAATTTCATCGCAATAATTCAATTATTTTAATAAATAATAACATTTTTTTAAGGAATTCAATTATTTTCCTAAAGAATAATTGAAAATTCTACAGGAATATAATTATTTACAAATTTTTTATAATTTTCTTCGCAATAATTAAATTATTTTCATAAATAATAAAAATTTTATTCAAGTTATCCAATTATTTTTATAAAAAATAATTAAAAATTCAATTATTATTTTACAGAAATTTCAATTATTTTCATAGAAAATAATTGAATAACTTAAATAAAGTTTTTATTATTTAATTATTTTCATAAATAAAAAAAATTTCACATGAATTAAATTATTTACAAATTTTGAATAAATTTCATCGCAATAATTCAATTATTTTAATAAATAATAACATTTTTTTAAAGAATTCAATTATTTTCCTAAAGAATAATTGAAAATTCCACAGGAATTGAATTATTTACAAATTTTTCATAACTATCTTCGCAATAATTAAATTACTTTAATAAATAATAAAAATCTTATTTAAGTTATTCAATTATTTTCATAAAAAATAATGGAAATTTCTATAAAATAATAATTGAATTGAAATGATGAAAAAATTATTAATTATTATAAAACATGAAGAAATCGATTACTCCGAGTCTTCGACTCGGAGCAATCGATATCTTCATGTTTTATAATAATTAATAATTAAAGATGTCCGAGTGATAAAATCATTATTTTATATTATAGGAAAATTGTTACTCCAACTTCTTCAAAATTATTTTCATCATTTCAATTCAATTATTATTTTCTAGAATTTTTAATTATTTTTTACGAAAATAATTGCATTCTTTTTATTATTTATGAAAATAATTCAATTGTCTGTGTACAATTTTATTAAAATTTTTTTAAAATTGAATTCTTTTTGAGAAATTTTATCAAAATAGTAGACATTGAATATCATTATAAAAGGAGAAAAATTTTTGAAAATAATTGAAATTAGGACAAAAATTTTATTGACATTTTTCAAAAATAAAATTGAACTTTGGGAAAGAATTTTATTATTTATAAATATAATTAAGACTTTGACCAGAATTTTTTACAAATTTTCAACATAATTGAATTTTTTTAGAAGAATTTTATTACTTTTGAAAATAATTGAATTTCTGCAGTTATTTCTACCTTCTCTAAAATTTAATTTTCAGTTTTCAACAATTTGAATTAAAAATTTTTAAATTTTGTTATTATCAAGAATTTGCTAATTTTATTTTAAAAAGTAGGCAAGAAGTAAGCAGCGCGAATTGTTGTTAGTCTTTTGATAAAAACCGAAATTATCGTTCGGAGTCTATCGAAATTCCAGTATAACGTGATATATGTAAAAAGACAAAGATGTTAAATTTACTTTTTTGACATTTTTTCTGAAAACGATCAGTACGAAGTGAGATAAATAGATAATTAAAAATTTCGTATTGTTTTGCATAATTCTTTGGGTAATAAAGTGAAAATTGACATCAAAAAATAAAATCTTAATTCGGCTCCTCTGGAATATCTTGACTGTGTGTTATGCTCCTTGTAACCAGGGAAGGTTTTCGAAGGGTGGAAATGATGGGAGTCCCTCGGTTGGGTAACCCCCGCGAGGCAATAAATTCGTTCTTCGTTCTGTCTGAAATTCTACCTTCTCTGAATGTTATATACTTATATATATATATATGTGTAAATACATAAAGGTACCATTTCGTGGTATAAGTTTTCAATGTGTGTGTGTATATATATATGCGGTATATAAATTCGCCTCGCGGAATAAGGATCGAGCCATGTTTAACCCCCTTTCAGACGTCGCTCGGGTATACCCTAGGCAAGTAGGAGAGGGTGGAGAAAGGTTCGTTGGAGGTCGTCGGATGGTTTTCACCCAAAAGTGGAAGGAGGCACCTTCTTGGATCAATAAATGATTTAACATTCACAAAATGGCGGGCCACACGGTCGGGTTCCGCAGAGGCGGAGAAATAATATAATCTACCTTAGACTCTCTGCTTCTCTACTTCCACCCTCGACTCGCGGGGTTTCGTTCTCGGTTCTCACACACCCCTACCACTATACTCTATATAGAGCCTTAGCTTGTGTTTTCCTTCTCTCTCTCTATTTCTCTTTCTCAAACCACCCTCTTATTCCACCCACACCTCGACATCGTCAGCAGACTTTGGAGAACTCCCTTAATACCTACGTGGTTTCTAACATCGAAGAAGGTACCGTTCGGTACCATTAGACTATTCGAATCTCGACTTTTCAGATGCCACGAATAGTTCTCCTCGTGTGAGTGGATTCTATTCTGCCAGAATCCACGTCTGGTCTGCATACTTCTCTCTTTGGGGCTGTGCTTATATAGGCAAAGCTTTAGACTATTACCCGCTCACAGTAATAGATTTGTTTTCACGTCTGTGTTGGACAATAAAATATCTTTTAATTTCCAGTGGAAAATAAATTTTCAAAATTCCTAAACTATTTCAAAATTTTGCTTCTGTTGATCACTTCATTAATTTTTATATGAGATGTTGTCATTTGGTAAAATAATTATTTCCTTTATTGTATTAAAATCTTGTACATCCAAGTAGTTTTCCAAGGATATCAAATTGAGACAAAAAACTTATCATGAAAGTAATCATTTGCGCAAATTTTGAAAGAAGAGAAAGAGGTTCTTGAGAAAAAAAAGAAAATTCTGTTTCTAGAATTAATAAAAGAAAAATTAATCTACCTTCATTATAAACAAGTTAGAAAAATACCAATGTTGGTACCACATCATCATCCGTTAAAAATCCCTTTCTTGCTTTTGTAAATTCTTTTGGAAAACAAAAGAGAAATAAAATCGACAAAAAGTAGTTCCTTGTCGACTACTATTTCCTTCTACAAACAAAACAAAAATTAGAAATTTTTAACCCTTACTATATTGGGAGTTGGAAAATTTAACAATGTTGTCTCATAAACTGTTCAAAATCTGTTTCCTGATTTTACAGATTGTTTTAGAAATAATTGATTTTGTTAGTAAAATAAAAATAGAATCCAATAGAAATATTTTCATTACAACTGTAGCATTTGTTGCTATAAACATTATAAACTAGGAAAAGATCAGAAATTTTCAAAATCTGTTGTTTTGAGATTGAAAAGAGGATTTCATTGATGATAAAAGAAAAAATATTTATTAGATTTGAAAAGAATTTATTTTATAACCTTTATATGGATGAAAGGAACGTATGGTTAACACAAATATCATCCATTAATACATATTCCATAGTCAAATTGTGGTCGTAGTTGACAAATTCCGCAACAATAAACACGACCCATTCCGGGTTTGCATATACCACCATTCACAATACATTGTGCATTCGATAATTTCACCAAAATAGCGATTTTTATAATCATCACCAATAGTCCAATTAGTTTCAAATTCACCATATTTTAAGCTGTTCTCTAAAAAAAAAGTTTACTACTATTATTACTATTATTATTTTTATCACTATTTTTATTATTATTATTATTATTATTATTATTATTATTATTATTATTATTATTATTATTATTATTATTATTATTATTATTATTATTATTATTATTATTATTATTATTATTATTATTATTATTACAATTATATTACTTTATGATCCAATTATTGTTCAACTATAACAAAAATTATTAGTCAGTTCTCGATTTTCTTTCACCTAAAATTTAGTCTCTCAATTCTAAAAATTATATACGAAACTGAATTGTTAATAAAACTTGGAGTCAAATGTTTATTTAATTGTTTAAGATATTGTACTTTTTCCTCTAACTTTATTGCGACAAATGCAAATTTTAAATAACGTCAAGGAACAATGTATGTAACGAAACCAGATAAGGCGCACGTGCACACTTGAAAAAACAGAAGACTTTTTTTTGCACTAAATATTTTAATCAGTATAAGTATGATGAAAAATACTTTTATAATGTACAATAATATGTTTCGCATAGATGTGAAAATTAGAGCATTAAATTTTTATAAGAAAATAATTTACAATAAAATTATTGCGTAATAGATTATGATTCTTACTGTCATTGTGGTAATATTATCATGAACATTATCATTACCATTAGCATTGACATTATCATTAGTATTAACATTTTCATTAACATTATTATTAACATTAATATTAACATTATTATTAACATTATTATTAATATTATTATTAACTTTATAATTTACATTATAATTAAGAATATCATCACAATTAGATATTAGTTATTTAGTACTATTCTGATTATCATTAGCAATATTAACACTATTATCACTATTATTATTATTATTATTTGTTTTTTTGTTTTTTTTAGTTGTTTAGTAATATTATCATTATCGTTTGCAATATTATTTTCACTATTAGATATTAGTTAGTTAGTTGTATAGTAAAGATAAGAAAATTTAGAGGAAGATCATAAATTATCGAATGATATTAAAGGATTTTTGCAGTATCCGGTATTCCAACGTCTTTGTTGATAACAAAAGCCAGAACAGCAGTTTCCCAAACTACCGTCAACTTTACATGTGTGTCCATTAGATAGACATGAATTTGCTACAATTGAACGTGAAACGAACACGATTGTTGCCATTAGGATTAACATTAAGCGCATCGATTTATTCAACATTTTTGTCTAATGTTTCTGTAAAAATCGAATAAATGTTAATAAATTTACAAATACGGCAAATTTTTAGGATTTTTTCTTAAATAAAATATCAATGCATATTAAAATGATAATAATACATTAGTGTTTATTAATATTAATATGTTTACAACTTATTTATAATTTAATATTTACCAGTAAGACTGAATTGATAAGCACAAATATGAGATGAAACAGTTTTTTGTGAACAGTTCGTATAAATGCAGATAAAAATTCGAAAATTAACGACTTTTTATACAAACTCAACAAATAATGACACATTCACATTCATTATTATCTCTGTTAAAAATTAATTGCTTGGAAAGTTGAGAAAATATTTTTACGCATAATAATTTTGTTTAAAAACGTTATCACTTTATTTTTATTTTACAGAATTCAATTATTTAAATACAAAAGTAAATTATTTATTGAATAATTAAATGTTTTTTTAAATTTAAATCTTAGAAAGAATTTTATTAAGAAATTTTTAAATAATTGAATTCTTTTGACGAATTTTAATAAAAATTTATAGAATATTTACATTTTTTAAGAAATTTGATTAAAATTGTATTAAAAGTAATTGAAATTCTGCGATGAGTTTTATTATTTCTGAAAATAATTAAATGTTTGCGTACAATTTTATTAAAATTATTTTTAAATAATTAAATTATTTTAGATAATTTTATTAAAATAGATATTTAAAATCATTGAAATGAAAAAAATTTTTTTAAATAATTGAAATTTTGACAAGAATTTTATTAAAATTTTTGAGAATAATTGAATTTTGAAGAATTTTTTTATTTATAAAGATAATAATTGGGATTTTGTCGAGATTTTTTTGTAAATTTTGAACATAATTGAATTTTGTTATAAGAATTTTATTACTTTTGAAAATAATTGAATTTCTCCAATCATTTGTAACTTTTTCAAAATTCAATTCTTTTTTAATGTTTTTAATTAAAATTCTTCTATGAATCCATTATTTTAAAGAATTAATTAAATACCTATATATTGACAAACTTAACGAATTTTAGAAGATTTTGAATTATTAAAATTTTCCGAAAATTTTAGTTCTTTAAAATTTCTAATTAAATTCATTTAAAATTGAAATTTTATAAAATTTTAAATTATAAACGTTTGAAGTTCATTTATTTATGAAAATTGTAAACGCGACTCTTTTAAAATTCAATTAATTTTGAGATATTTATGTAATTAATTATTAATTATTTAATTATTTAATTATTTAATTATTTAATTATTCAATTATTTAATTATTTAATTTATTTATTTTATGATAATTGTTAAAGATTTAAGTTATTTCAAAAGAAATTTTTGTCAGATATTGAAAAAATGAAATGTTTTGTATTAAAATTTGTGGAAATTTTATCGTTTAAGAGTCAAACAAAAATGACACAAAAAGTTGGAATTTTCTTATGAATTCTAAAAATTAAATTTTTTTCAGTACTGTTAAAAATTCTTGACTTTTTCCTAAATTCTCTATTTCAGAATATATGATTATTATAATTATAATAATATCAAAACTATATACCATACAATATAATATTGATTCCATATAATTGGAATTAATTCATAATTTATTTTTATAAAAGAAATTAAAATTAAAATTTTATGTTCTATTATTTTTAAAATTGCTAATTTTAATTTTTAATTTCTGAAAAATTGAATTTTTTCAGTGTTTTCAACAAAAATTTGAAATAAAAATTTTTAAATTCTATATACATTTAAAATTGTTAATTTTATTTAAAATAGTAAGTTTAAAGGCCTAAAGGGAGTAAATGCAAATTAGTTTAGAGAAGAACTTCTTATGATGTTGTTAAATAGAAGAAATATTGTAGAGTTATAGAAACAGGCAATGATTACTTGACGTACATCTTTAAGGGTAAATCTTTAAGTGAATCGAAATTTTGGACATTATCCTTTTTTTCCAATGAAATCGACATCTTAAGATTAGGAACCTCGTAGCAGGAATATTTTACCCTAATGGGGCAGTAAAGTGGATTTTAGGATGGGCTGTAGCATAGCGTTCGGCTTCAGGGATGCTAGACGTACAAGATCCCTAAATATTAAGAGGGCATTAACGTGGGCGGCCATTTTGCATCCCACGAACCCCCAACTCCCACTTTCATCTCCAACAACTTCTGGACTACCAACGAAGCGCTAGATACCATATAAGCGAACCTTCTCTAGCGTATATTATTATATTATAAGGGTGTGCTCTCTCGCCTCTACCCCTTCGTTTTCATCGTCTCATCCTCCTAAAACTTCCCACCCTCCCCCCCCCCGACCCTCTTTTCATCCTCAACCTCTGAAACTCCCATTCCTCCTAGAAAGCGTTCAAAGTACCTCGCAAGATTATGGAAATCGTAATAGGCATTAAAGACCCTGTAAAATGAAAAATATGCCCCAGTGAACGTACTTTATGATTAATTATTAATTTTTATATATTCTCTAATGTAACATGTTCATTGGATTTGATATAATATTTTACTTTGATAATTTGACATTCTCATACAGAAATTGAGACAAAAAAAAGGAATCAAAACGTTGCTTCGCAACATTTTTAATTCTTCTTTTGTCTCAATTTGATATTTGCAGAAAAACTGTGTACACTGAAGCCACGATTTTTTCTAAATGAAAAATTTAATAAATGAAAAATTTTGATGTAAATAAAAAATACCATTTAGATTGAATATGAATAGATGAAGAAAGTGGAAAAATGGAATATAGATTTTAGGATATCCTAAAACAGAAGGATTAAGACAACTTAATAAGATTAACCCCCTTCCTATATTCTCTTGTACTCTAAAAACCCTTTTTCCCAACAAATGAAAACTGACATTCCTCCCCTAATTATTAGAACTAATGAGAATTCTTAAAAATACACTAAGCTTCAAAAATCGAAAATTCTTAAAATTCAAAATTTTTCTTTTATTTTAAGGCAAATTGCTTCATTATTTTTGGGCTCTTAAATAATACTTTACTCGTTTTTTTAAACTTCACCCTTTGGTCAAAAAAAAAATAATTACTTTTACCACTAGCACCAAAAATCGAAAATTCTTAAAATTCAAAATTTTTCTTTTATTCTAAGGCAAATTGCTTCATTATTTTTGGGCTCTTCAAAATTACTTTACTCGTTTTTTTAAACTTCATCCTTTGGTATAAAAAAAGTACTCTGACCACAGCAAAATTAGAAAATTTTACCAATAATTCAAATCAATAACAAAACATTTCAAAAATTACACAGAACATTTCAAAATTTAAAAAAAAAGAACAAAGAAATTTAACTATTTATAAAAATTACAAAAGTCATTTTTTTCAAAATAATTTTTTTTTCTTGAAATTTATAAATAAAATTATTCAAAACTTTAATCATTTTATTTTGATCAATTCTAAATCAATTTTTAAAAGAAAGTTCTATACGAGAATTCAATTATGTATTTAAATACAAAAATAGATTTATTGAATAATTGCGAATGATTCTTAAATTTGAATTCTTATAAAGAATTTTATCAACATTTTTAAAAATAATTGAATTTTTACCAAGAATTGCATAACAACTTTTGATAATAATTAAATTCATTCAAAAAATGAAATTAAAAATGAAATGAAAATAATTATTACACTCTAAGAAGGAAATTATATCAAATTTTTTTAAATAATTGAATTTTCTCCTGCGATGAGTTTCATTATTTATGAAAATAATTGAATTTTTGTCACTGAACTTTAATAAAGTTTTTAAGTTTTTGAAATAATTGAAATCATGTGAAAAATTTATTTATTTGCAAAAATAATTGAATTTTTGCGAAGGATTTTATTAAAACTTTTATAAGTATTTGAATTTTTTTTTCAAAAATTTTATGAAAATTAAAAGGAATAATTCAATTATATCTACTAATTTAATTAAAATTTTATTAAAAATTATTAAAATTCTGCGATTATTTATGAAAAAAATTGAATTCCTAAAAAGAGTTTAATTATTAATGACAAAAATTGAATTCCTAAAAAGAATTTTTTTTATGGAAATAATTGAATTCTTGCAATGAATTTTATTACATTTTTTAAATAATTAAATTCCTGTGAAAAATTTAATTATTTGCAAAAATAATTGAATTTCTGCGATTATTTATGAAAATAATTTAATTCCTAAAAAGAGTTTAATTATTTATGAAAAAATTTAATTCCTAAAAAGAATTTTTTTTATGGAAATAATTGAATTCTTGGAATGAATTTTATTACATTTTTCAAATAATTGAATTCATGTGAAAAATTTAATTATTTGCAAAAATAATTGAATTTCGGAAACAAATTTTATTAAAAATTGTGTTTTAAATAATTGAATTTCTTTGAAAATTTTATATTATTAATGAAAATAATTGAATTCTTGCAAAAAAATTTTTTAAATAATTGAATTCTTTCAAAGAAATTTATTAAAATTTTTAAAAATATTTTTATTTTTAGCAGAATTTATTTAGAATTGTATTAAAAATAGTTGAAATTCTGCGATGAGTTTTCTTATTTATAAAAATAATTGAATTCTTGCAACGATTATTATTAAAATTTTACAAAACTAATTGAATTCCTGAGAAGAATTTTATTATTTACAAAAATAATTGAATTCTTGGGAAGAATTTTTTAAAAATCTATTTAAATAATTGATTTTTTTCGAAAAATATTAGGAAAATTCTGTTTTAAATAATTGAATTCCTGTGAAAATTTATTTATTCATGAAAATAATTGAATGTTTGCGAAGAATTCTATAAAAAAATTTTTTAACTTATTCAATTCTTTTGGGAAATTTTTTATTAAAATAGTAGATATTAAAAATCATTGAATTACGAAAAATTTGTTAAAATAATTGAATCGTTTAATAGAATTTTATTAAAATCTTTAGAATTTTTTCCAATAACTTTATTAAAATCTTTGAAAATTATTTTTTCTATTTCAACTGTTAATAAATTTAACTCTCTAAATTTGAATTAGTAAAAATGTTTACTAATTCCAAGTAGTGACTGACTTTTTTTTTCTTTTTTGAATTAGTAAATTTTACTAATAAATTAGTAGAAAATACTATTTATTATGTAAAATTTACTAATTTAAAAGCAAACATTCAGTCACTAATTCGAATTAGTATACTAATTCAAAATTAATGAGTAAATTAGTACAAATTCTCAAACATGAAAAAGTAGCTTTTATAAAAAACTAGTAAACTAATTCAAATTTAAAGAGTAAATTACTGGAAATTCTCAAACATGAAAAAGTAGCTTTTAGTGTTACAAATAAAGAAAGTATCTAAATTAGTAGGAAATCGTAAAAACGTAGTAAATAGTAGGCTTTAGTAGATGAGTCCGAGGTCTGTATACCAAAGCAATTAATATTTTTTTATTTTCTCTAAACTATAAATAATCATTAAAAATACAGGAAATAATATCAGATAGTACGAAATAGTATACAGTAGGAATGTTTGTTCCGTCGCATATCTTCATTAGAAGGTTGGTAATTGGTGTAGGTCTCTTGGTACTTAGTTCTTGGGAGGTGCTCTCGCTATTCCAGGAAAAGGGTGTGTGTGGGTGTTGGAAAGGTGGAAGACCTCCTCCCCCCACCCCTTTGTCCCCTTTTCTCTCTCACTCCCGAGTGTATACTTGGAAATGGGTGATGGGAGAGTAACTACTAGAGATCAAGCCACTAGAGTTTCTCCAAGTTTGTTGTGTGAGAAAACAGGGACTGATTTGAATTTATATTGCCTAGCATTGCCCTCCCTCCCCCCCTTCCACCTCTCACCTCACCATCCACCCACAATCTGCAAGGGGCTGTGCAACGCACTGCTCTAAGGAAATTTACATATATCTGAGAAACCGCGAGATCACACAGTTCACGAAATGAATTGTTCTCCAATTTGAATATCCTACACTACGTGTTCCTAGCAGTTTGAAACGTCATTTTGGAAATGCATCTTATATACAGAATTTGATCAGCGAGGTGGTAATTTCTTTTTTCTTATTATTAATTAATTATGTGTGATGCTTTCCCAAGAAAAAATTTTCTTACACCAAAAAAAAACGTTATTCTAAAAAGTACTGAATTTAAGAACTGTTTCTTATTTAAGGAATATTATATTTTAACTTTAAGATAATTTATTTGATTCGCGAGTTTTTCTATAAAAAAAATACACGCTAATATAATTCACGTAATTCAAAATAAAATGACACTATATAAAAAAAGAATTTTTATATTTTAATACCAAAATATCTGCAACGAATATAAAATCGCGATGGGTAAAAATTAAAAAAAATAATTTTCAAATTTTACAATTATAAAACAACGTTATCGATTTAATTCAAATTTAATTAAAATTACTTGAAGTATTTCTTCTGCGAACAAAATCGAAATTGTTTCCAACGAAATTTAAATTCATTCAAATTCTAATTAATTTTCCACTTGAATTTATCAAAATTGTAATCCGTTCGAACGTTAATTTATTGAAATTTTATTTAAATATCTCCTCACTTTTAATTTAAATCAAAAATAAATTCAATTAATTAAAATAACATTTTTTTCAACAGAAAAATAAGCAGCCGACCAAAAAAAAAGTGTTTCAATTAACCATATTTTATAATTGACCTAAACCTAATTTTTATTAAATAAAACTTATTATATATTGAATCAAAATTATTATATTTAAATCAAAAATAAATTAAATGAATGAAATTAAATCATTTTTGCTTGACTGTATTATTGTATCACAAATATTTTAAAGCAAAAGTTTATATTATATAGAATGGAATGAGTGATTTCCGGTTTATACGTATTTCACTTTTCACTAAAATTCAATGGCTGGCATTAAAGTAGAGGTTTTTACGCTAAATTTTCGCTTTTACACGCGAACCCTCGTTATCAGCGAGTGTGGCCGTGGCTTAAGCACTTTTTAAACGGGCAGGGCGCACGTACATATTTATAAACGTAACCGCGCACTCACAATTGTACCGCTTTAGCTCGCCCGACCGCGAGATGTAAGCTCAAAACAATTAAAATCTCCAAAATGCAAAATTGAGCTTTTCCACGTAAATATACTTTTCACGATGAGTCATATTAAGAATATAATAACTGGGAAGGGTAAATAACTGTCTTCATTTCCTTTTATGACTTACTTTATTATTATTATTATTATTATTATTATTATTATTATTATTATTATTATTATTATTATTATTATTATTATTATTATTATTATTATTATTATTATTATTATTATTATTATTAATATAACAATAATAAATATTACAACCATAATAAATGTTATAACAATAATAATAATTATAAAAATTATTATTATTATTAATATTATTTAGTAGCAATTTTATTTAGTTACTACTTTAATTAGTTAGTACTATTTCCAATTAGTATTTTTGTTAGTTAGTATTCTATTTAGACACTATTTTATTTAGTCAAAATTTTCAGTTTTGAAATTACTTTATTTAGTCAAAATTTTCAATTTTGAGATAATTTTATTTAGTTAATACTTTATTTAGTCAGTATTTTATACAATTATTACTTTAGTTAGTATTCTACTAAGTCACTATTTTATTTCATTATAGTATTCTATTGAAGTCACTGTTTTATTTAGTCAAATTTTTCTATTTTTAAATTATTTTATTTAGTTAATACTTTATTTAGTATGTGTTCTAGTTAGTAACTATTTTTTTACTTTAATACTTAAATTAGTTAGTACTTTACTTAGTTAGTATTCTGCTTCGTCACTATTTATTTGGTCCAAATTTTCTGTTCCGAAATTATTTTACTTAGTTACTCTCTAAACCAGGGACTTTCACGAAAAATTCGTGTCGTGCCCGTGCCGTGCCTTGGCACGACACGAAGTACGATTTGTAATTCGTGCCGTGCCAAGGCACGACACAAAGTTCGCTTGGTAATTCGTGCCGTGCCTAGGCACGACACGAAGTTTGCTTGGTAATTCGTGCCCGTGCCAAGGCACGACACAAATTACACTTACTAAATCGTGTCGTGCCTTAAATATTGCTTTTGAGATTCTACACAATATTCCATGCGTGCCTTTAAAACGTGCCTTGGCACAACACATTTCAAAAATTTTATTTGTGTCGTGCCTTGGCACGGCACGATTTACCAAACGTACTTTGTGTCGTGCCTAGGCACGGCACGAATTACCAAGCGTTATTCGTGTCGTGCCAAGGCACGGCACGAATTACAAAACGTTTTTCGTGTCGTGCTAAGGCACGGCACGGGCACGACACGAATTTTCGTTTTTTTTCGTGTCCGTGTCGGTCCCTGCTCTAAACATAAATTAGTAAAAATATTTTCTAATTTTAATTAGTGACTGACTTTTGTCTTTTAAAATATTAAATTTTACTAAAAAATTAGTAGAAATTACTATATATTAGGTAGAGTTATTTTTTCCAATTTTTTAGTAAAATTTATTAATTCAAAAGCAAAAAGTTTGCCACTAATTCAAATTAGTAAACATTTTTATTAATTAAAATTTAGAGAGTAAAACTTTATTTAGGAAAGTATTTTATTCAATTAGTACTTTAGTTAGTATTCTACTTAGTCATTATTTTATTCCATTAAAGTATTCTATTTAGTCACTATTTTAAATAGTTTAACTTTTCTGTTTTGAAATTATTTTATTTAGTTAGTATTTTATACAATTAGTACTTTAGTTAGTATTCTACTAAGTCACTATTTTATTTCATTAAAGTATTCTATTTAGTACTTATTTTATTTAGTCAAATTTTTGTATTCTTTTATTTATTTAGTTAGTATTTTATTTAATTAGTACTTTATTTAGTGTTCCACTCAGTCACTATTTTATTCTGTTAAAGTATTCCAATTAGTAATTATTTTATTTAGTCAAAATTTTCCATTTCAAAATTATTTTTTTTAGATGAAATATTCTGTTTAATGATATAAATCGTTATATTTATAGTTAATAATTTAATTAGTTAGTATTTTATTTTTTAAGTATTTATTTTATATTAAGTATTTTATTTACTATCTTGTCTATAGTTCACTAAGTTAGTATTTTATTTAGTCACTATTTTATTTATTTAAATTTTAACGGTTTTAAAATTATTTAATTTAATAAATACTTTATTTTGTTGGTATTTTTTACAGTTAGTACTTTAGTTAGTATTCTGTTTAGTCACTATTTATTTAGTCAAAATTTTATGTATTGAAAATATTTTATTTAGTTGATTTAATTTAATTTATTTAGTTAATTATTCAATTAGTACTTTATTTAGTTAGTATTTTCTACAATTAGTACTTTATTTAGTATACTATTTAGTCACCATTTTATCCCATTAAAGTATTCCACATAGTCACTATTTTAAATAGTTAAAATTTTCTGATATGAAATTACTTTATTTTGAAAATTTTTCTGTTATCAAATTATTTTATTTAGTTAATACTTTATTTAGTTAGTATTTTATACAATTAGTAATTTAGTTAGTATTCTACTAAGCCTCTATTTTATTTCATTAAAGTATTCTACTTAGTAATTATTTTATTTAGTCAAATTTTTCTATTTTTCAATTATTTTATTTTTTAAGTAGTATATTATTTTATTAGTATTTTATTTAATTAGTACTTTATTTAGTATTCCACTCATTTACTATTTTATTCCGTTAAAGTATTCCATTTAGTCACTATTTTATCGCATATATTATTCTATTTAGTCACTACTTTTTCCATTAAAGTATTCTATTTAGTTACTATTTTATTTAGTCAAATTTTTCTATTATGAATAATTATTTTATTTAATCAAAATTTTTATTTTTAAAAATATTTTATGTAGTTAAAGTATTCTGTTTAGTGACTGTTATATTTAGTTAATAATTGATTTAGTTAGTATTTTATTTTTAAGTATATTTAATTCAGTTAAAGTATTCGATTTAGTATCTTATCTTTATTTTCTTTACTCAGTATTCTATTTTGTAAATATTTTATTTATTTATCTGTTTATTTAGTTAGTATTCGATTTAGCAACAATTTTATTTAGTTAATGCTTCATTATTTATTATTTTCTTTAATAAACATTTTACTTCGTTAATACTCTGCTAAATAACAATTTTAATTAGTTAATACTTGTTTTTAGTAATATTTTATCAAGTTAGTAGTTTATCAAGTAAATTTAGTAATTTTTGTAAAAAGTAATTTTAGAATGAATTTAAATATATTTTATCTATTTACTATTTTAGTTAATAATTATTTTATTTATTCACTATTTTTGCTACTAGTCGGTATTTATTCGTTTATAATTCACAACCGAATACGATCGCAATGCTTGTAAGACTGATTTGAATTTTGATATTAAAATAGAATCGAAAGAAGAACTCTTTTTTTTTCCTTGAAACTGAGCTGAAAGTTGATTTGGTTACTATTGGTTTAGAGACAGAAACGATATACGGGAGTCGAAGGAAAGGGAAACGCGTTTTCCGGAACCTGTTGGTTTGATTGTCGGACACAAGTTGACCGGTCACGTGAGAATAACGACAAGGGGGCATGCCGAGGTGGTGGCAACAGATTCACTTTCCTTCGCCAGTGTCCGGGAATGTAGGACACACGCAAATTCCCACAGGATCTGGTTCTACTACGATGTTTCGGCACACAACCTGCTTCAATGTAGAAATTGAATCACATCGTATCCAGAATGACCAGTCACTGACCATCGAGTTACACGTTCTCGATCTTCGATAACAATTACGTACTGTTTACAAGGACAGACACTTTTAACTCGTTTTCTTACTTTCCCCTTTCTTCTCTCTCTCTCTCTCTTTCTTTCTGCCTCGTTTCTCTTTTTCTGTCTCTTTCTCTCTCTTTCTGCTTCTTTCTCTCTCCTTCTGCCTCTTTCTCTCTCCTTCTCACTTTTTTAACCCCCTTCGTTTCGCTGACATTTTTACTTTTTTCTTTCCACTATAAAAACTCGTAACAACATATATATATATATACCTGATACCATAGAACAAGCGTGCGAATTAAATATAAAAAAACCCTCTCATCGTAATTTAATAATTTTATTTAGAAAATTAACTTCCGCATCCGGATTTCAAGAAACAATAGAAATAGTCTTCCGGAAATGAAACAATAGAATATTTTTCAAATAAAAAAGAAAATAGAATATTTTGTTATTCTCCTTTTGGGGTGGTTAATAAAACAGAATTTTTTTAATTTGAATATTCGTTGTTTGATTAATTAGTGGTCTATTGATGGGAACAAAAAGATGTTTTATATAATGAAATTGTTAATTATTAAATTTACAATAGAATTTGTGAGTTGATCATTTTATACGTGAATGACTAAAGTACCGATGCACATTATGCCCATTGTGTTATATGAACAAGAGACAACAATGTGCATTGTCGCTCAGGGCCATGTCGTTGTCGACTTGAAACTTAATTTCTCAAAGACGACAAGTGTACAATTAAGTTGTTAAAGGACTTCCGCGAACTTAGCACTGATTCTGTCTCTTCTCTCTCAGAACAATGCAATTTTGGTCTCAAAATGATCATATTCGAAATAATAAAATGCAAATTTTCTTGATTAAGCACAAAATTCAGAATGCTTGCACAGTTACGTTATCAGGCTTCGTACTCGATAATTAATTTTAAAGAAAGTAGCAAAAAGTAGCTTAAAGACAGAAATAAAGTAGTAAAAAAGTAGCTATCGAAAAATTAAACTTGACTACATTTTTTTATAATTTCTTAATTACATTCAAAAATAGAATAATTTTTTAAAATAAATATTTAAATACCTATTTCTATTGTCTACAGGAGTTAAAAGATTTCAAATTATTTCAATGTAACGCATTTTTGAAATTTAACTATTTCTAAAAAATTACAAAAGTAATTCTTTCAAAATTCAATCATTTTTTTCTTGAAATTTATAAATAAAATTATTCAAAACTTTAATCATTTAATTTCATTCCATTCTAAATCAATTATCATTAGAAAGTTCTAATACGAGAATTCAATTATTTAAATACAGAAATAAATAATTTATTAAATAATTGAATATTTCTTAAATTCGAATTCTCATAAAGAACATTATCAACATTTTAAAAAAAAATTGGATTTTTTCGAAAAATTTTATTCAAATTTTTAAGAATAATTGCGTTTTTAGCGGAATTAATTTAAAATTATATTGGAAATAATTTAAATCCTGCGATAAGTTTTATTATATTTATGAAAATAATTGAATTTTTGTCATCGAATTTTAATAAAGTGTTTAAAAAATTGCATTCTTGAGAAAAATATTGAAAAAAATCTTTTTAAAGAAATGATTTTTTTCAAAAAATTTTATGATAATTGTATATTATTTATGAAAATAAAGGAATTTCTTTAAAAATTGTATATTATTATGAAAATAATGGAATTTTTTTAAAAATTGTATATTATTTATAAAAATAATTAAATTTTTACCAAGAATTTTATTATTTAAAAGTAATTGAATTTTTACGAATAATTTTATTATTCAAAAATAATTGAATTCTTGGTAAGTTTATTAATTTTTTAAAAATAATTGAATTCTTGCATATAATTTTATAAAAATTTCTGAAAATAATTTAATTCTTTGGAAGTTTATTAATTTTTTTTAAATTATTGAATTCTTGCATAGAATTTTATAAAAATTTCTGAAAATAATTGAATTCCTAAGAAGAATTTTATTATTTAAAAATAATTAAATTCTTGGGAATTTTATTAATTTTTTTTAAATAATTGAATTCTTGCATAGAATTTTATAAAAATTTCTGAAAATAATTGAATTCTTTGGAAGTTTATTAATTTTTTTAAAATTATTGAATTATTGCATAGAATTTTATAAAAATTTCTGAAAATAATTGAATTCCTAAGAAGAATTTTATTATTTAAGAATAATTGAATTCTTGGTAAGTTTATTAATTTTTTAAAAATAATTGAATTCTTGTATAGAATTTTATAAAAATTTCTGAAAATAATTGAATTCTTTGGAAGTTTATTAATTTTTTTTAAATTATTGAATTCTTGCATAGAATTTTATAAAAATTTCTGAAAATAATTGAATTTCTAAGAAGAATTTTATTATTTAAAAATAATTAAATTCTTGGGAATTTTATTAATTTTTTTTAAATAATTGAATTCTTGCATAGAATTTTATAAAAATTTCTAAAAATAATTGAATTCTTTGGAAGTTTATTAATTTTTTTTAAATTATTGAATTCTTGCATAGAATTTTATAAACATTTCTGAAAATTATTGAATTTCTAAGAAGAATTTTATTATTTAAGAATAATTGAATTCTTGGGAATTTTATTAATTTTTTTTAAATAATTGAATTCTTGCAAAGAATTTTATAAAAATTTCTAAAAATAATTAAATTCCTGCAAATAATTTTATTATCCTTGAAAATAATGGAATTTTTCTAAAGAATTTAATTATTTTTTAAAATAATTAAATACTTTCAAGAAATATAATTAAAAATCATTAATCATATAATTAAAAAAATTGAAAATAATAATAGCATTCTAATAAACAAATTATATCAAAATAATTTAAAATAATTGTATTTTTCATGGAATTCATTTAAAATTGTATTAAAAATAATTGAATTCTTGCAACGATTATTATTAAAATTTTTAAAAATATAATTGAATTCCTGACAAGAATTTTATTTTTTATAAATATAATTGAATTCTTAGGAAGAATTTTATAAATATAAATTTGAATAATTGATTTTTTTCGAAAAATATTAGAAAAATTCTGTTTGAAATAAATGAAGTCCTGTGCAATTTTTTTTATTTTTGAAAATAATTGAATGCTTGCGAAGAATGTTATAATCATTTTTATTTCAATTTTTTGGGAAATTTTTTATTAAAATAGTAGATTTAACGTTGAAGTAAACTAATTTTTTAAAAATTGTTTGTCCGAAAATTTTCGTTTATATTCCTTCACTATAACTTTATAATTATACTTATTAATTTATTTGTTTCAAATAAAAAAATACTAATTAACACAAAAAAAAAATTTGTACATAAATGCACTCGGACTGTAATGTAATTGTACAAATGTGATTTATAACTTAGTAAATAAATATCCATAAAATAAACTTCTCTCAATATCTGTCACTCCTATTTATTTCAATATTCTCATCACTCTCGAGAAATGGAAAATACAATTTTCAAAATTCATATCTCTGACGTTACATCCTGTTGAGAAATGTAAAACTGCAACGTAAAGATATAATATTACGAATAAATTTTCCCTCATAATTTCCTCTATCCCCCCCCCCCTCCCACTTCCTTTTTTTAACCGCAAGGTACGAAAACTCTCGGCAAAAAGGCATGAAAATCAAATTATCCATATTAACCGCTTTTACGTGCTATACATAATCATTTCAATTTTAATCCTATCAAAAAGTTTGTATAACAATAAGAGCGACATTATATTAAAATAAATCCAAATTGCTAATTCCTTAATCAATAAAATTCGAGAAGATAAATAAATTGAAAGCTTCATTAATATTTAATATACAATTTTATATTTTCAGTTAAATAAATAGAAATTTAATAAATTGAAATATAGAATAAAATGTCAAATTATTTTCATATAATATTTTTAATATATTGGATAAATAATTAAAATAATTTCGTGTTGAGACATCTTCGCGATGGGGAACTTTGACGTCTGTCGTATCTTGTGAAAGTTTTGGAGAGTAAATGGTGCAAAGGGGTGGGGGAGGGAAAAAGGGGAATGGGAAGGGGGTTGTGTTGGGGGTGGGTTAAAGGGTGGTACCACTAAGAGAGTACTGTTTTCCTCTCGCATCTCATCTCCAAACCCCTCTCACAGTTCCCAGTTTCTCCTATATCATTAATTATCTAAATTGAACCACTATAGCGCGTGTCTTAGATCGAAATTGTCAAAGGAGTCGAGACGCTCTAACTCAAGAGAAAATGGCGGCGGGTCGTTAGCACGGAAACTGCGCGAAGACTCTTCTCTTGAATATATTTGCGATATACATGTATATATATCGCCAATTGTGTTATATAACCCCTTTAACGAAAATACGGGGGGCGTATTGTCCTTGTTTTAGGCTCTAATTTCAATCTTGGCGGGTGTGTGTGTGTATTACGATTCTCGAGGAGCATATTAATGCCTCGTAGAAGTAATCCCATTCGATTAAATTGTTTTAATTAAAGGATTAAATTCGTTAGGCATTATTAGATATTTATGACAAAATGCGAATAATAAAAATTACGTCTTTTTTATTTTTCTTTAGAAAATTATTAATTTTATAAAATTCAAACAAGACACTACGATCTCGGGGGAAAAAAGGTTACTTTTAACTCTTGGGAAATAAAGAACACACGATTCTTCTCCTTTCTCAATTTGATATAGAAAATTGTGAAATCTTATCGATCGCACAGTAAAACATGAGGTGTTAAAATAACACCAGAATGGATTAAAATAATCCACAACAGTTTAATCTCTCTAGGATTAAATTAACACCAGAAAGGATTAAAATAATCTATTTTGGTGTTATTTTTAACTATGAATGAAATTTTACTTTAAATAAATTAATAAAACACCAAAGTCAACGATTTGTAAAAATTCAACGAATTTAGCTTCTCCAGGAAGAATAGTAAGTTAGTAAGTTAGTTTCTAATTTAGTTACTAACTTATTAACTAACTAACTTAGTAACATAGTTACTAAATTCAATTGTGTTCAAAACTTTTAAAAAATACTCGTCAAAATTTCAATTTTCTTTATAAATAATAAAATTCTTCTCTGATATTCAATTATTTTACAAAATTTTAATCAAATTCTTGTCAAAATTTCAATTATTTTCAATAGTTTTCTAAAATTCAATAATTTTCAATATATCTACTATTTCAATAAAATTTTCCAAAAGAATTCCATTATTAAAAAAAAATTTGAATAAAATTCTACACAAACATTCAATTATTTTCATAAATAAAAAAAATTTTTACTGGAATTCAATTATTTACAAAATTTTTTTTATAAATTTCTTCGCAATAATTTAATTATTTTCATAAATAATAACATTTTTACAGGGATTCAATTATTTTTATAAATAATAAAATTCTTTTTAGGAATTCAATTATTTTCATAAATAATAAAAATTTTTACAGGAATTCAATTATTTACAAATATTTTTATAAATTTCTTCGCAATAATTCAATTATTTTTATAATTAATATCATTTTTACATGGATTCAATTATTTTTGTAAATAATAAAATTCTTTTTAGGAATTCAATTATTTTCTTAAATAATAAAAACTAATAGCAGAATTTCAATTATTTTTAGTACAATTTCAATCGAATTCTTCGAAAAATGTAGTAACTCTTAAAAATTTTATTAAAATTTGTCGAAAGAATTTTATTATTGAAAAAATTTGTTGATAAAATTCTTTAGGAGAATTCAATTTTAAGAAATATTCAATTATTCAATACATTATTTATTCTTGTATTTGAATAACTGAATTGTATTATGTTAAACAATTTTAATAAAATTCTCGACAGAATTTCAATTATCTTTATAAATAATAAAATTCTTCCCCGAAGTTCAATTATTTAAAAAAATTTTCATAAATAATATAACTCATTGCACAATTTCAATTATTTTTAGTTGCAATTTTAATCGAATTCCTCGAAAAATGTAATTATTGTTAAAAATTTTATTAAAATTCGTTCAAAGAATTTAATGATTTAAAGAATTTGCTGATAACATTTTTTATGAGAATTTAATAATTCAAGAGACATGAAATTAATAAATTTTTTATTTTTGTAGTTAAATAATTGAATTCTCGTAGAATTAACTAATAAAAATGGTTTTAAAAATGAATTTCAATTGAAATTTTAGATTATAATTAAATATTAAAAGCATTATAACGTGGATTTTTAGAAATAATTACATTTTTGAAAAAGTTTCAAACTAAAATCATTGAAATTCTTACTTTTTAATATTTTTGACAAACAATTCTGTTGAATTAATTATTTGTAAAAATTTAATAGGATTTTTATTGAAATTATTTCAAGCTTTTATTTTTCATTATATATTTAATTGCAGAATTTCCGAATAATTGAAATTTTGTAAAATTGAATTGTAAACGAATGAATTTGAAAATTCTCAAAGAACTTTTTTAAAAATTATTAAAAATAATGGATTTATTGAAGAATTTTAGTTTAAAACACTAGAAAAAAAATTTAATTTTAGAGAAGTTACAAATATTATTGCAGAAATTCAATTATTTTCAAGAGTAATAAAATTCTTCTTAAGGATTCAATTATTTTTATTAATAATAAAACTCATCGTAGCGTTTCAATTATTTTTCATATACATTTATAATTGAATTCCTTGAAAAAAGTAATATTATGTTCATGCAAGTTTTAATAAAATTCGACAAAAGAATTCAATTCTTTAAAAATATATTACAAAATTCCTTTTTGAGAATTGAATTTTGAAAAATATTTAATTATTCAATAAATTATTTACTTTTGCATTTAAATAATTAAATTCTTGTAGAATTTTTTAATAAAAATTGATTTTCATTTTTTAAAAATGAATTTCAGTTAAAATTTTAGATTATAATTGAATATTAAAAGCAATTCAGCGTAAATTTTTAGAAATAATTGAATTTTTGAAATTAATTTTTTCGAAAAAGTTTAATTGAATTTTCTTTTATATTATTGATGAGTCGAAGACTCGGAGTTATCGATATCTTCATGTTTTATAGTTATAAAAAAATTTTATGAACTAAAATTTCATTTATTGTAAAAAATATCACCAAAATTGATTATTTTAATCTTTTTTGGTGTTAATTTAATTTGCAACACTTTTTAATACCTCAAGATTTACTGTGCGGATAAAAGTTTCTTGTAAAAGGTTTTTTTGCGTGAATTTAAAGCTTAACTTTAAAAATAAACAAAAAATCGAAAAAAAACCGTTTTTTCAGAAATTAATTCAAGACTAGAAAATGAGACTGGAGATGGTGTCTCAGGTCGACTCATATCGACGTATTTTAGCTATTTTCCCCGGGACCGTCTTGCACCCACTCAACCCTCCTCCCCCCTACCACAACACGTTGCTCCTATATATGTGAAAATACACACATAGGAGGAGAAAGCTTAGGTTTTCTCTCTCCTAAGGTCTTTCCATTTCTCTCTTGCTTTCGTGGTCCATTCTCCTAGAATATATGCCTCGCGCGACCCTTCCCAGCGCTCTAAACTTCCCCGCAACTAGTGAGTAACGATTTTCCTCCATCTTACCCCGATTCTAGAACACACCCTCGAGTTCAACCTCCCACTCTCTTTCTCTCTCTTTCTATCTCTCTCTCTCTCTATCTATCTTTCTCTCTCATTTCTATTTCTCTCGCATTTCCATTTCCTTTTATATAGCAAATTCGCAATGTACGGGGAGTAAAAGTATATAGAGTAGACTAAACACAAAAAAGGTGAAAAATAAAAGAAAATAAAACGAATGGTGAGAGAATTGTTTCCGCCCACCACCCTTATGTCTCCCCCCCCCCTCCCTCCCACGGGAACGCGAATCTCATGGAGATTTCGATGCCAGCGTGTAAGGATAATTCTTTTTTCGCGAAATACTCGCTTCTTTTTCCGTCGTTGAAATTCTCCCTTCGAAATTTTTTAACACTAGGAAGTAAATTTATAAATGTAAACATTTAAATATGAATGTGGTTTTTTTTTCTAAATTTTATCGAAAAAGTTAAATATTTATATACTTTAGAAAAAATTATAAAAACGATTCGAAAGATTTTCATATCTGATGGAGGAAAAGTTTATTTCAGCTAAAATTAAAATAAAAGTAAAATAAAATTTATTTTGAAACAAATAAAAAATCTAGGATTTTATTAGAAAACTATAGTAATAATAAGACTAACTTATATTACTTTTTTTTAAATAAAATTAGCAATTTAAAGAGAAAAGAATTTAAAAATTGTTAATTCAAATTTTTGTTAAAAACACTAAAAAAAATTGAATTTGGGAGAAGTTAGAAATAATTGCTCAGAAATGCAATTATTTTCAGAAGTAACAAAATTCTTCTCATAAAATTCAATTATGTTTGCAAATTTTTTTTTAAATTCTCGTCAAAATTACAATTATTTTTACAAATAATAAAACTCTTACCCAAAGTTCAATTATTTTCAAAAATGTCAATAAAATTCTTGTCCTATATATATTGAAATTTTTTAATTTAATTCTTTCTATTAGTCTCAGAGCTAACAAGAATATTTAATAGTTTTAAATTTAACAAAAATTAGACATAATTAAAACTTTTATTAAAACAATAAATGAAATTCTATTCGAGATTCTATTTAAACCAAGTAAAATTTATTTTAAACGTATAAAATGTCTGTAGCTGGTTCTGAGTCAAATATATTTTTTTTCTATACGTGTGTTTGTAATAATTATACGTTAAATTAAATGATCAACTTTCATAAATCTAAATTAGTAGAATTCTACTGATAAATTTTAATTTTTACTAATTTTTAGTAGTTTTTATGTTTAGCATTGACTATTTTTGCAAAGTTGTACAAAATTAAATTAGTTGTCTGACTAAAACCTGACTATTACTACTTAGGATTAAATACTATAGAAAACTGGTAAAAATTTAATTAGTTGTCTGACTAAATCTGACTATTACTACTTAGGATTAAATATTATCAGGGTTGCCGCAGGTCAGGGAAGTCAGGGAAATCAGGGAAAAGTCAGGGAAAGTAAAATTGGTCAGGGAAGTCAGGGAAAAGTCAGGGATTTTTACTAAAAATACTGGAAAAAATTGAATTTTTAAAATTCATGAGAAAACTTTAAATTTTTTTCCTTTTTTCTTCGTAAATTATAAAATTTCCTCGAATTTTAATACAAAACCTTCAATTTCTGACAATAATTTTTTTTTTAATAACTTAATTTTTCAAAAACTATTATAAAATTATGACTTACAAATTATTTTATAAATAATTTTTACAATTTTCATAAATACTAGATTGATAGAAGAATTTCAGCTAAAAATACTAAAAAAAATTTGATTTTGGAAAAGTTACGAATGATTACAGAAATTCAATTATTTTTAAAAGTTACAAAAATTCTTCGCAAAATTTCAATTATGTTCAAAAATAAAAAAAAAATTCTCGTCAAAATTTCAATTATCTTTATAAATAATAAAATTCTTCATCGAAATTGAATTATTTTTTTAAATTTTAATAAAATTCTTGTTAAAATTCCACAGGAATTCAATTATTCAATATTTCATAAATTTCTTTGAATTAATTCAATTATTTTCATAAGTAATAAAATTTTCACAGAAATTCAATTATTTAAAATACAAAATTTCATAAAATTTTTCGAAAAATATCAATTATATAAAAAGATTTTTATAAAATATTTTCATGAATTCAATTATTTTTATAAATAATAAAATTCTTCACCGAAATTTAATTACTTTCATAAACTTGAATAAAATTCGTTGTAAGAATTCAATTATTTATATAAACTTGAATAAAATTCGTTGGAAGAATTAAATTATTTTCAAAATAATCAAATTCTTCGCAGAAATTCAATTATGTTCAAAAATTAAAAAAGAAATATTTGTCAAAATTTCAATTATCTTTATAAATAATAAAATTCTTCATCAAAATTCAATTATATTTAAGAATTTTAATAAAATTCTTGTCAAAATTTCGTAGGAATTCAATTATTCAATTTTTAATAAATCAATTAAAAATAATTTCATTATTATATAAAATTCTTTATAAGAATTGAATTTTAACAAACATTCAATTATTCAATAAATTATTTATTTTTTAATTTAAATAATTGAATTTTTTTAGAATTTTCTAATAAAAGTTGATTTAAAAATGAATAAACGAATAATCGATTTATTATTATTTAGAAAAATAATTGAATTATTGCAACGAATTTTATTACATTTTTTTTAATAATTGAATTTTTTTGTGAAATTGTACTTCTTGTAAAAATAATTGAATACTTGTGAAGGTTTTTTTTAGGATTTTTGTAAATAATTAACTTATTTTAAAAAATTTTATGGCAATTTAAATTATTACAAAACATGAAGAAGACGATCACTCCGAGTCGAAGACTCGGACTGATCGTCTTCTTCATGTTTTGTAATAATATTCTTATAAGTTGTTGAATTTCAAAATGGTTTAAATTTGAATATTTTGAAGAATTTTCATTCCTACAGAAAAATAATAATGATTAAATATTTATTTAAGAAAGAAGTTATTGATGTTTTTAAATAATTTTACAATTAAAAAAGTTTGTAAATAAATGTAATAGAACATTTTTTTTTGAGTATCTAATAATTTTTAGAGTGAATCAGAATATTCTTTAGGGTCAGGGAAAAAGTGAAATTTTTTTCTGGAAATCAGGGAAAAGTCAGGGAAAAATAAAATTAAATATTTGTGGCAACCCTGATTATAGAAAACTAGTAAAAATTTAATTAATTGTCTGACTAAACCTGACTATTACTACTTAGAATTGACTATTATAGAAAACTAGTAAAAATTAAATTAGTTATGCCCGATGAAACCTGACTATTACTACTTAGGATTAAATATTATAGAAAACTAGTAAAAATTTAATTAATTGTCTGACTATTACTACTTAGCATTGTCTATTATAGAATAATTGTAAAAATTTAATTAGTTGTCTGACTAAATCTGACTATTACTACTTAGGATTAAATGTTATAGAAAGCTAGTAAAAATTTAATTAATTTTCTGACTAAACCTGACTATTACTACTTAGAATTGACTATTATAGAAAACTAGTAAAAATTGAATTAATTGTTTGACTATTACTACTTAGCATTGTCTATTATAGAATAATTGTAAAAATTTATTTAGTTGTCTGACTAAATCTGACTATTACTACTTATTATTACCATAAATATGTAGCACAACTGCACAATATTAAATACAATATTAACATTGCGTAAATGTTTCTTGGTAACATTGCTAATATTGCAAATATTTCTCGTCTTTATTCTCGTTTATTAGTTATATTCGCATTAAAGCAATATTGCGGTGATTTTTAATGAAAAGACAAGGAAAGCCAATAATATTTTTCCCAAAAATATTAACAAAATATTTACACAGTAAAAAGTAAATCTTAGTTTAAGAGCTGCCTTAAATTCAACACTGTCTGCTATAATGTTAAAGGATACGAAAAACGTGCGTAAATTCAACATTGACTGTCTTAAAAATGTTGCATCTTAATTTAAGGCAGCTTTCGTGCCTTAAAATAAGATTTTCTTTTTACTGTGTATTATTAAATTTCGTATTAAAGTCAATCACTCATAAAATTGTTGAAAATGAACATTACAATGGCAATATTGTTATTTATGTTTATGCAATTCGAATTAGCATCTTCACTCTTAGAATAAACCAAAGCCAAAATAGACAAGACGTGCGAATTATAATCCTTAGACTCCTAAGTTGTTATACGGATAAATTCTCAGCAATGCATTATGCCACCGCTCTCTCTCTCTCTCTCTCGCTAGTATGATGTGATTCGTGGAAAGAGGTTTTGATGCCGCGCGAGAATGGTTGTCGACATTAGAGCTCAACGAAACGACGACGACGACGTTATATGAATATATATATATATATATATATATATATATATATATATATATATATATATATATATATATATATATATATATATATGTGCGCATAGATTGCACGTAAAATATCAAGGCAACGTCACTGGTGATGCGTGTTTCTCTCCACATAACTAAACCCCGTTCCGCGCCAAGACTCCTTTTCCAAGTATATAGAAACCCAACCCTCTCTCTTAGAAAAGCAGGCAGGCTGTTCACGTCTTCGCTGATTATACAAGACGAGTCTCATGGGAGCGCGAAGAGGTGAGGATGGGGGGGGGGAGCGGGTGTTATTGCGATGCCTTCGAGTTAGAGACTCGAGCTCCCGTAGAAGCGTAGGTATTCGGTCTTGGTGCCTGGTTCTTTGGTAAAGGGGGTTAGTTCTCTAGGGTGGGTTTGGTCTCTCATGTTTCTCATTTCGCAGACTGCCTTAGAAACCCAAGACTCACACGTACACACGTACGAAAGAGAGGGTGGTGGGTGGTTTCAAATGAGAGAAGGTGGGGGGGGAAGGGGGAGTTGAAACGTCGAGGGTGGAAAGGCGGCTCTTCCCTGTTGGATCTCATACATACATTAACGTCGCTTGTCAGGCGAACCGAGCTCTGTAAGACTTAAGATACTGTGAGGAAGAGCGAATAGTTCCTGGGAGGTATGAGGGTGCATATAGTAAAGGGTGGATACCGTATATCCTGTGCCAACCCGCTTTTCTAAAATCCACTACTACTACTACTACTACTACTACTACCACTACCTTTCTCCACCCCCCATTTTGGATCTCAGGAGTCGAGCTTATTTCCCTCATGGAAAATGGCTGCTCTCGAGAATCTTACCCGGTATATATTCAGGAAAGTCGATAAGACGTCTTTACGTTCTACCGAGTGGAAGAAGCAGGGATTCGAGGCGCACTGCTTTTCCCCTAAAGGATGAAGCGCCGTCTTGCAGAACGCTTTCTGATATATACGGCTTACATGCGGTAGTGCGGTAATTAATATGAGCCTAGATCGGAAGATCGGCATCAGGATGGCGAAACCTTTGATCTAGGAGGGAAAATACCTTATGTGACTTATAGTCCTAAATTACACTCTGCGGTGCGGCTAATATTAATATAACTGTTACATTTAAATCACTGATGCAAAAATAATTTTCTGATTTTTAAAATATGAAAAAAAATTATTATTTTATGCTCTAAATTTCTAACTTCGGGCTTTGGAAGATAATATTCGAAGAGCAGTTCCAATTGTTTCAAAGAGTTGACACAAAAAATTAATTTTTGTAATTTGTTTTTCCCTAATTTTCAAACAAAATTTTGACTTTTTCCCTGACCCTGTAGAATATTCTGATTCACTCCAAAAATGAATAAAAGAAAAATTTTTTTTTAAATTTTACTCAAAAAAATATTCTATTACCTTTAAAATTTTTTTAAGAACTCAATTATTTAAATACAACAATAAATAATTTATTAAATAGGTAATTGAATATTTCTGAAAATTGAATTTTTATAAAGAATTTTATCAAAATTGTTAAAAATAATTAATTAATCCCATGTGAAAAAGTTCCCGGGAATTGGACCGAGAAATTCCCGGGAGTGAAAAAAACAAATGAATAAAAAAAATTTTTTCTTTTGTTTTTTTCACTCCCGGGAATTTCTCGGTCCAATTTCCGGGAACATTTTCACGTGGAATTAATTATTAATAATAATAATTAATTATTAATAATAATAATTAATTATTAATAATAATAATTAATTATTAATAATAATAATTAATAAAAATAATAATAATTAATAAAAATAATAATAATTAAAAATAATTCAGCGAATTTGAAAAGAAAATTTAAGAATAAATGCAATTTTCTATCATTTTCTTTAAAATTGTATAAAAAAATTATTGACACTCTGCAATAAGTTTTGTTATTTATATGAAAATAATTGAATTCGTGAAACGAATTTTATTAAAAAATTTTTTAAAGAATAATTGAATTCTTGTGAAGAATTTTATTTGAGAAAATAATTGAATTCCGGAGAAAAATATTATTATTTATAAAAATAATTAATTTCTTATGAAGAATTTTATTCAAATTTTTCCAAATAATTGAATTCCCTTTAAAAAATTTATTATTTGCGAAAATAATTGAATTTTTAAAAAGAAATCAAAATATTAAAAGAAAAAAATATTATATTGAAAATAATTGAATTGTATATAGGAAAATTTTATTAATATTGAAATTTTATTGACTAAATCTTGTAAAGAATTTTGGCAAAATTTTTAAAAATAATTAAATTCTTTCGGTGAATTTTCAAAAAAAAAAATTCAGAATAAATGCAATTTTCTATCATTTTATTTAAAAATGTATAAAAAATCTTTGAAATTCTACGATAAGTTTTGTTATTTATATGAAAATAATTGAATTCTTGGTAAGAATTTTATTTAAAAAATGTTTAAATAATTGAATTCTTGTGAATATAAGAATTTTATTTATAAGAATAATTTAATGAATTCCTGAGAACAATATTGTTATTTATATAAAAATAATTAATTTCTAATGGAGAATTTTCTTTAAAACTTTTAAATAATTGAATTTCTCAGAATTTCTTAAAACTTTTTTTGAAAATAATTAAAGTCCATCGAGAAATTTGATTAAAAAATTGAAAATAATTGAAATCTGACGAAAAATTTTATTAAATTTTTTTTAAATAATTCTGTTTAGTAACAAATTTTATTTTTGAAAAAAATTGTATTTTTGGGAAGAATTTGATTTAAAATATTTTTAAAGAATTGAATTCCTGTGAAAAAAATTTTATTTGTGAGAATAAATTAATTCCGGAGAAAGAATGTTATATTTTACGAAAGTAATTAATTTCTTTTGAAGAATTTTATTCAAATTTTTTTAAATAATTGAATTTATCAGAATTTTTTTAAAAAAATTTTGAAAATATTTAAAGTCCATCGAGAAATTTCATTAAAAAATTGAAAATAATTGAAATCTGACGAAGAATTTTATAAAAATTTTTTATATAATTGAATTCTTGTAACAAAAAAAAAATTTTTGTGAAGAATTGATCTTTTGGCAAGAATTTTATTTAAAAAAGTTTTTAAAGAATTGAATTCCTGTGAAGAATTTTATTTGTAATAATAATTGAATTCTCGAAAAAAATTTTTATTATTTATGAAAATACTAATTGATTTGTTGTGAAGAATTTAATTTAAATCTTTTAAAATAATTGAATTCCCATAAAAAATGTATTATTTGTTAAAATAATTGAATTCTTAAGAAGAATTTTATATTGAAAATAATTTAATTGTACAGGAAAATTTTATTAAAATTGCAATTTTATCAACTAAATCTTGTAAAGAATTTTGTATAAATTTTCTTAAATAATAGAATTTTTGGAAAAATTTTATTTAAATGTTTCGAAATATTTGAATTTCTCATAATTTATTTTTATCAATTCTCTGAATATATTTAAATTCTTTCGAGAAACATAATTAAAAAATAATTGAATTGGTGCGAAGAAATTTAAGAAAAAATTAGTAAGTAATATTGCCTGTCAATTTTTTTTGTGACAATATTTCCACGCAATGTTCGTCAATATTTTCTCAAAGCTAACAAACTAAATCGTTTTTTCTCTGAATAATTATAACAGTAATTATAATAATATAATAATTATATTATAATTTTAATATTATAATTTCAATATAAAATAATATTATAATTATTCTTATAATAATAATAAAAATTAAATAATAATAATAATTTTCGTTGAAAAAAAAATCGATTTCAGTTTCGGATAAAAACTAGAAATAGAATCCCAATTTTAATTTCCTTTTGATTATAAACTAAAAACGAATTTGTTAATTGTCTCTATATTTAAATATTTACCCCGAGAATTTTTTCTTTCTTTTGCCCCGCTCTTTCTGAACACGAAAACCTGTTTAAATACGTTCCTTCCTAACTTGAGGCAAAGTCCATTACATATTTATAATCTTTGGTCTCTCTCTATATGCGACTTCTGATTCACAAAAAAAAATTCTCCTCCTGTCCTGAGTTTATTATTCTGACACTGTTATTATGAAAAAAAATTATTACTTTTCTTCTTCAATTTTTTTGCCAAAAATTTTGTAAATAATTTCCTTAAATTATTTATTTATTCAACAAACATTATTTAACAAAAAAAAATAAATTAAAAAAATTATATTTTTTAATTGAATGTGTATTTTCTTTTTGTTCTTTTGTATACATATGGGAAAATGATATGTTTGTTTCAACTAAATACGGATTTATTCGAATGAAATTGAAAGTAATAAGAAGCCGTCTAAGCGGAATTGATGCTATATACATATATATAGTTATTAAGTAGCTGTGGTCATTTTGCGGGAAATAATCGATTAGCAAGTTGCCTCCGTTCATTAGCAAATCAAATGGTTCTGGTGAAACTTAGTGTTCGCCATGTCCTCTATCAAACTTTATTTATGAATTAAAAATGTGTTTCTTCCTTCGAACTTTCTACAACTTGTGAATAGAATTATTGGTTTTTAAAAATGAATTTTAACATTATTTTTCTGCAATATTTTTTAGTTAAAAACGTATAAATAATTTTGGTTGACAAATATCATAAGCGACCTTTGTCTTTGTCTAAGACGGTTAATTTCAAGATGTCAAAATCAATACTAAAAGTAGGAAGTTAATCTCAATTTTTATATCAATTTGGTACTTTTTGTTACCGATTTATTATTCTCTGCTAACAATTTAGTACTAATTATTTGGTGTGGATATGCTATTTTCTTGTACCAATTTGACGCTTTTAGTATCAACTATCAATTTATCATTTTTTGGATCATTGTTCTATTTTTTGTATTAATTTTTTTTGTTAGCATCAATTTTCAATGTTTGTCATTAATTTTCTACCTTAGGTACCATTTGATTACTTTCTGGTATTAATTTGGAACTTTTAGTGACAAGTTTTTAATTTTGATGTAAATTTTCTATTTTTGTATCAATTTTCTACTTTCGAATACATTTTTTATTTTTGGCATTAATTTACTACTTTAGGTATCAATTCGATTACTTTAGTACCACTTTGAATTTTTTGCATCAATTTTCTACTTCAGGTACAGTTTAATTATTTTCAGGCACTAATTTGGCACTTTTAATGTCAACTTTCTTCTTTTGGTATAAAGAATCTATTTTTTTAATCAACTTTTTTCTTTGGAATCAATTTTCTATTTTTTGTATTAATTTTTTTTTGGTAGCATCAATTTTCAATTTTTGGCCTTAATTTTCTACCTTAGGTACAATTTGATTACTTTCTGGTATTAATTTGGAACTTTTAGTGACAAGTTGTAAATTTGATGAAAATTTTAAAAGACAAGATGTAAATTTTCTATTTTTGCATCAATTTTCTACTTTAGAATACATTTTTTTTTTGGCATTAATTTACTACTTTAGGTATCAATTTAATTACTTTTGGTATTAACGTATTAAGATGAAATTTTTGGCTGTAGTGTTCAACTTTATGTACAGTTTGATTATTTTCTGGTATTAATTTAGTACTTTCAGTGTCAATTGTCTAATTTTGACATAAATTTTTTATTTTTCGCAATAATTTGATACTTTAGGTGCCAATTTTAATACTTTTGGTATCGATTTTTAATTTAGGCACATTTTAATTACTTTCTGGTAATAATTTGGTAGCTGTATTGTCAACTTTCTACTTTTTGTATAAATTTTCAATTCCTGTATAAACTTTCTACTTTGAAATAAATTTTTTATTTTACGCTATAATTAAATCTATTTTCTATGTTTAGCATCAATTTTTAACTTAGGCACAGTTTGAGTAATTTCTGGTATAATTTAATACTTTTAGTATCAACTGTGTAATTTTAATATAAATTTTCTATTTTTCTATCAACTTTTTACTTTGGATTAATTTTTTTTTTTTGCATTAATTTGCTACTTTAAATGTCAGTTTTAATTCTTTGGAATCAATTTTTAATTTAGGCACATTTTAATTACTTTCTGGCATTAATTTGGTAGTTTTATTGGCAACTTTCTACTTCTGGTTTAGTTACTTTCTAGTATTAATTTGGTATTAATTTACTATTTTTTAAATCATTGTTCTATTTTTTGTATATATAAATTTTTTTTGTTAGCATCAATATTCAATTTTTGGCATTAATGTTCTACTTCAGGGACAGTTTGATTACTTTCTGATATTAATTAGGTACTTGTAGTGTCAACTTTCTACTTTTGACGTAAATTTTCTATTTTTGTATCAACTTTCTACTTTGAAATAGATTTTTTATTTGTCGCAATAATTTGATACTTTATGTTCCAATTTTAATTCTTTTCGTATCGATTTTCTATGTTTACCATCAATTTTCAATTTAGGCCCAGTTTGAGTAATTTCTAGTATTAATTTGGTACTCTTAGTGTCAACTTTCTACTTTTGGTATTAATTCTCTATTTTTCTCTCAACTTTCTAACTTTGGAATCAGTTTTTTAATTTTGGAATTAATTTCCTACTTTGGATATCAATAAGTTTACATTTGGTATAAATTTATGCATTTTTCGTCAACAATTTGATTAAATTTAAAATCAATTTGATTAAGTATGTTTTTTTCAATTTTCTTTTACTGTTGGCAACAATTTAACTACGTTTACAGTAAATTTGTTTACTGTTACAGTCAATTTAATACTTCTGGTATTTGCTATTTTCGTTACCAATTTTCTTCTTTTGCTACCAATTTTCTATTTTCGGTACCAATTGAATACCATAAATTGTTAAGTACGAATTGTCTGCAATTTTCAATATTCCCTTTAAAATGATTCCCAAATGATATAGCTATCATGCTATATTCTATCATTAAACAAAAAGAAATTGTCAACAATAGGCCTAAAATTGAAAATTCCCAAAAAAATCCCCTTCGCCTCAAAATGTGTATCATTTTAAACGATAAACTTTCGATCAACATCCCTCACGCTCATGTTTTTTTTTTTTTGTGTTTTTCCGCACACGGAAGTTAACCGCAACATCCCTGTATACACCGAAGACAAAAGGGAGTGAAAAGTTAGACTTTCCTATCGGTCTCAATAGACTATTGAAGACACATATACCTATACTTTTGAAATGTCAGAGGCATCCACTGTTTTCCCCTTTTTGTACAAAAAGAAAAAAGGAACATAAGGGAGGAGGAGTGGTTTGATCCATTCTCTGAATCGGTAATACCGATTGTATACGAAAATGGAACTAAAACGAAATGAAACGGAACGGAACTCGGTATCTCGGTAATGGAAAATGGTTTTAGTGATTCGTGCAACGCGTCTCGTATCTCTTCTGAGGGTGGTTTTCGACTGGTGGGTTTGTGAGTGTGAGTGTAAGTGTGTGGGATGACGGGTGCAACGGTTGGATGCTGTATAGGCCGAAGGTTTCGAGACGAGAAAAGAGGGTTGGAAACGTGAAGGGTTGGAAACGCATGGCATATAATATAAGGGTAGTTTGTGTTGGAGCACGAAAGCAACGAGGAGTAGTGCTTACACCCTCGTCGCACCCCCAAGACGCCTCGTGCCATCGTCGCTCCGATTGGTCGACATTATTCAAAATGGCGTCTTCTCCTATATAAGATCCGTTTTATTAGCATAGAGCCGGGAAAGGAAGCTTCTCTCTGCTTCTCCATGTCCTGCGAAAAAGCCCTTACAAAACGACCCTTCTGTCTCTTTCTCTCCATCTCTCTCTCTCTCATTCTCTTTCTCTATATTCAGAATTTACCCCCCCCCCCTTATACCCTCACAACTTGCCTCTCTCTCTCTGAAAACCATCAGTCGTTTTGAACGCCGATACATTTTCTGATAATACGTCTTGCATATGCTTCCGGTGAGATGACAAAAACATTTCAGGAAATATCGTTTCGCGATAGAAAATTACAATGGGAACAAAAATTTTTTATCACTTTCTTTCAATTATTTTTTTTTCTCTTTTTGAAAAAAATATTAAATTAAATTAAAAATGTAAATATTTAAAATTATTTTTTGACATTTAATATATCCATCTTCTATGTAAATATTAAAGAAATTTAATATTTTTTTTAATTCATTCCCTTGTGATTTATTTTTAGTCTTGGTGATACTCAGAATAACAAAAGTAAATACCGGTCATCCTTGTCTTTTTACATATATCATGTCGTACTGGAATTTCGATCGACTCCGAACGATAATCTCGGAGTTTATTAGAAGACTAGCTAACTTCTTCCTTACTTTTTTTTAAATAAAATTAGAAATTTTAATTTTTATTATTATTATTTAATTATTTAAAAATTTGGACGGACAAAACACAAAAAAGTCTTTAACATGAGAAACCTTATAATCTAAAGAAAATTACAAAAGAAATGAATTGCAATATGTACTGGCCGAAATAATAAAAATAATGGAATTTAAAAATTTGTAATTCAAATTTTTGTTAAAAACACTAAAAAATGGAATTTTGGAGAACTCAGAAATTCAATTAATTTTAAAAGTAATAAAATTCTTCTCACAAAATTCAATTCTTAAGTTGAAATTTTTTTGAAAATTCTTGTCGAAATCGCAATTATCTTTATAAATAATAAATCTCTTCCCCAAAGTTCAATTATATTCAAAAGTGTGAATAAAATTCTTGTCCAAATTTCAATTATTTTGAAAATTTTTGCTCATTTCATAATAATATTCAATTTTTAGATGTACAATTTTAATAAAATTTCTCAAAGAGAATTCAATTTTGAAAGAAATTTTTAATAAAATTGAACCAAAACTCTTAATTATTTTCATAAATAATAATAGTTTCCCAGGAATTCAATTATTCACAAATTTTTTAATAAATTTCTTTGCAATAATTCAATTATTTTTATAAAAAAATAATTGAAAATTCCACAGGAATTCAATTATTTACAAATTTGTTATAACTTTCCTCACAATAATTATTGAATTACTTTTATAAGTAATAAAAAATATTTTTAAGTTCTTCATTTATTTTCGTAAAAAATAATTGAAAATTCTATAAAATAATAATTGAATTGAAATAATAAAAATAATTTTCAATTATTATAATTCCAAGAATATTGATAATCTTGCTCGAATAACGATAATTACGTTCGAAAAACAAATGCCTTATTTGCCTTAAAATCTACTTGATTATTTTTTTGTTCTAAATAAAAAATTTTTCCGACATACAAATTATTTATTTCAAACAAATAAAATTTTATTTGAACGAAATGAATTAAACAGTAGCCAAATTTGCAAGAATTCAATTATTTACAAAACAATTTTAATTGTATTCCTAGGATGAATTTAAATATTTAAAAATATTTCCATAAAATTCAATTATTTCTTAAAATTTTAATAAATTCTTCAAAACTATTCAAATATTTTTATAAATACTAAAATTCTTTTTAGAAATTAAATTATTTTTAATCCGATCAAAATAAAATTAGACGAAAGAATTTAATTATTTCCAAATATTTCCATACAAAAATTGAAAGAATTCGATTATTTTAAAAAAGTACCTAATAAAATTCTTGTGATAAAATCAATTATTTTGAATATACTTAATTTTAATAAAATTATTTAAACAAATACAATTATTTTCAAAACAACTTTAATTCAATTTCTCGAAAAAATTTCATTATTTTCAATTGTGTCTATAAAATTCTTTATAACAATTTTACTATTTTTTAAAATTTTAATAAATTCTTGAAAACGTTTCAATTATTTTTATAAATAGTAAAATCCTTTGCAGAAATTTAATTCTTTTTAGAACAATTTTAATAGAATTTTTCGAATGAATTTAAATTTTCAAATATTTACATAAAATTCATTTACTTTCTAAAATTTTAATAAATTCTTCCGAACAATTAAATTATTTTTATAAATAGTAAAATTCTTCGCAAAAATTCAATTATTTTCAATACAATTTTAATAAAATTCTTCTTTTTAAAATTCAATTGCTTTATTTCAAACAAATAAAATTTTATTTAAACGAAATGAAATAAACAGTAGCCAAATTAAATTAAAAATTATGATATTTTGAGTATTTAATTTTGTAACGGATATCAATTTCGTATTCACAATAAGAAATTTACACCATTAGTCGCACAAGATATTTTTTTTAATTCAATTTAAATAACATTTTATTGAATTTAAAATATAAAAATCTATTTCTTTAATAAGTAATTATTATTATTATTATTATTATTATTATTATTATTATTATTATTATTATTATTATTATTATTATTATTATTATTATTATTATTATTATTATTATTATTATTATTATTATTATTATTATTATTATTATTATTTAAAAAAGAAGTTATTAATGTTTTTAAATAATTTTAAAGAAATTCGTAAATAAATGTAAAAGAATATTTTTTTGAGTAAAACTTTTTCCTTTATTTTCTAAAAATTTTGAAAGTTTTAATTTAATTTTTAATTAAAACTAGTAATTGACAAATAGAAATTATAAACATTTTTTTCCTTTATTTTTAAAAAACTAAATTTTACTAAAGCAATTTTAATTAAGAAATAGAAATTATGATAATTATATTTTTATGGAAAATTGATAATTTTCTACAAAAAAAAATAAAAAAAGGGGCTTATGTAATATTTCTATTCCAAAAGAAAAGAATGAGTTTGTTGACAATATTTTTCTTGAGAGATAAAATTTATGCATAAAATCGATATATTTCCTATTTTTTAATCATAATCTTTTAACAATTAACAATTTTATGTCAATACTTCAAAATGTGGACAGACAGAAATAATTATTGTTTTAAAAATTAATAAACATTTTTACAAATTCAAATTTAGGGAGTAGTTAGTGTAGTTAATTAGCCAATATAGTTAATTAGTTAATTTAGTTATTTTACTCAATTAGTGGATTTAGTTAATTAGTTAATTTAGTTAATTTACTCAATTAGTTGATTTACTTAATTACTTAATTTGTTAAGTTTTTTAAAAAGTTTAATAATTTTAATTTTTTGTAATTACTCGGGAGTCAAAGTCTCATTAGAAGAAAAAATAATTCCAACATTTCAAAATAACGTACTACTATTTTTTGTACCAATTTCCAGTACAGCTTTTTAGTAACAATACTTTTTTCTCTTTTATTCAACTATAATATCTTTTTTTTATCCCAAGACGAGTTTTTGATCTAAGTTAGTAAACAGGGAAGACAATTATTTCCTCCGCATATTCTCATCCCCCTTTTCCCCAACGTTGACCGCTGGTCAAGCAACTCCCACCCCATGTACAATTGAAGAGAGTGAGCGAGGTGAGGTGCTATATAGGGTTCGAGGGTTGCGTTCTGATTTCTCGAGGAAAGCGAAACAAGATTGTAACCAGCTGGGTTCTAGATCGAAACAAGTATATCGAGATTTAAGTCTCACGATTACAAGTCTTAATTCGAATGTGGATTGGAAAGAGGAGAATTTTTATTTTTGATTATTCCTCAAAGGTCGTATTCCACTATGGGACAAACGATCTATCCTCCTGTCAGGAAATTTACTCGATATACAAGTTTCAGTTTATAGCGAAAAGTTGACCCTCTGAGAATTATATTTGATATATAAATAGCAGTATATAGTAAACTGGTAGCGTGAGACTGTATCGTGATTATTCATTTTATAGTTAAATTATAATTTATAACACTGTTCACTCTGGTATCGTTTTGAATTCTGAATATGATCGAGGCGAGAAGGACAATTTTCAAAGGGAATGATATTTTTAATAAATATTCTAATATTCTATTTTCTCATAAATTGAAATCATTAAAATAATATTTCAATTTTCCCGGAATTATTAACGAAACAATTGTCAATCATTAAAATAATAATTTTTTGTAATCATTTAAATGTTTCTTTTCTGTTTTTTAATAGTAAATGGGTTAAAATTTTCTTTAGGATATTTTTATATTTAAAAAATATCGTGATCAACTTTGAACCTAAAAAATAAAACATTTTTTACCATATATAAAACTAAAAATTATTAAAATGATAGAAAAAACATTGTACTTGTTGACACGAATAAAAAAAAAATTTCAAGAGTTTAAAAATTTTTTAGATTATAATTTTGGGCTTCAACATTTTGGTAGGGGGGGGGATTTTTTTCCCTCTTTTTGATTTTGTCTGCCACTCAAATGTTAACGTCATGTGTCAATTCTTTTATGAGTTTATTATACAGGTGCAAAAGGGGAAACAATTGATGTAGAAATAGCGACGCGGAGTTTCCGTCACCCACCATTTGGTTCACACACGTCAAACGATAAATGGAACGCAATGTCATGAGCAAAACAATGATATTGATTTTGAAATGTTTCAAGCCTATTATCAACTTTACCAAAACTTGATTTCACTTTTAACTCGAAACATCAGAGAAAATGTCACAACCAATCATTTATGGCTGATAAATTCAAAGGAATCGAACAATGTACACATTTTCTTTTTTGTGCAGCAAAAAAATAAAAAAAAATTTCACAATTTAGGAAAAATTCATCCGAATTCAATTTTTAGTTCGATTATGTTAATTATTTGATAAGTTGTATTTTATTCAAAAAGAAGAAACGAAATTTTTCCTGTTTCAGAAAAATTCAATTTTTGATTTGTTTATTGATAATATATTTATTTCGTTGACCTCAAAGTTAATTAATAAATAAATAATTAATTAATTAATTAAATTTAATAGTTAATTAATTTTACACATTAAATTTTAATTTCTAGAATTTTTTCGAAAGAATAGAAAAATTAGAACAACTTTGTAGCAATAGTGTAACTAATAGAAATAGTGACAAAATAAATAAAATAAAAATTAAATTAAAAACAAAATTTACGAAATAACAGTTTGATATTATTTTTACCATATTTATAGTATAAATTTCTGATTTGAATGTTAAAAATAGTAAATATTAGTTTTTCCAAGAAGAAATAGATACACGTATTGAATAATTTTCAAGGCTACACAGGTGTCTATAATGAATGGGACAGAAAGAATATTTGAACAACCTATCTTTTTTTATCTTGATTGTAGTTTTTGGGTAACCAAAAGAAATTTTGAGTTACCTTTCCACTGACAATGTCGCAGTATAAAAGTTAAATTCAAATTTTTTTCTATTATTTTCCGACAATTATTCTGCTTGAGGAGAAGAAAAATTTACAAGCGCTTCATTAAGGTATTTAAAACGTATAATTTACTAATTCTCAGCCTTAAAATTTTATGTTTCTTTAAAATAAGACCTAAGGGTTAAAATTCCAACTTGTTTACAAATTCAGATCATTATATTTTTATAACAAATTTTTTGTTAAATTCAAACTAATTTCAATTTTAAGACAGTTAATTTAATTTTTTAAAGACATCAGTTAATTTTGCTCTATTTTTTAATGAATTTTTCGTTTTTGAAATATTTTGAGAGTATAACATTGGTACAAAAAAGAATTAAGTTGATACAAAAAGTATTGAATTGATACCATAAGTATTGAATTGGTACCAAAAGTATTTAATTTATACCAAAAGTATTAAATAGATATTATAATTATTGAATTGGTACCAAAAGTATTGAATCTATACCAAAAGTTTTGATTTGATACCATAAGTATTGAATTGGTACCAAAAGTATTGAAATAATACCAATAGTATTAAATTGATACCAAAAAGTATTAAATTGATACCGAAAGTATTTATTTGATATCATAAGTATTGAATTGGTACCAAAAGTATTAAATTGACACCGAATGTAATGAAGTGATACCAAAAGTATTGATTTAATATTATAAATATTGAATTGGTACCAAAAGTATTGAATTATACCAAAAGTTTTTATTTGATACCATAAGTATTGAATTGGTACCAAAAGTATTGAATTTATACCAAAAGTAATGAATTGATATCATAAGTATTGAATTGGTACCAAAAGTATTGAATTTATACCAAATAGTATCTAATTAATACAAAAAGGATCAAATTGATATTAAAATGTTTCAAAATCTTCTTCCCTTTTTTAATACTATTTTACTTATTTTTTTACCCTAAAAAATTCTTTTTCATACATCAATTGTATTTTTTCTTGTTTCTTTTTCAGTTTATCTAAAATATGTCAAAATTTGAAAAGATGAGAACAATATTTTCAATGTTGACTCTACTATTGATGTTAATAGTTACATTTTCCATAGCAGAAGGATGTCTTGAAGAATATTATCGATGTCAACCTTCAAATCAACATGAATGTTGTACCGGATATTGTCATAAAGATCGATCTTGGGATTACGGCATTTGTCAACCTGAACCGGAAAGCCCACCTTTTAGATTATTTCCATTTTAAACCATATAGTATATTGTATTTAATTCTCAAAAATCATCTGTCCATTAACTTATATAAAAATATATTGAATTTCCATTCATAAAATTTTTAATATTCATTCATAATTTTAATTAACCTGTCAAGATTTTCCTATAACCAAAAATAAATCATGTATACAAGCACATTTTGTTGGTGTTGAAAATTTTTACAGTTTCAATTTATGCCCAATTTTTTAAAATATTATTATTAGAAAATATTGTCAAATAACTGGAAATTAAAATAAGAGGTTTTTTTTAACTATTTAACTATCCTTTTAACTGTTCAACTATCCTTTTAACTATTTAACTATCAACACATAGAATTTAATTTCGTGTCAACGGATTAACTAATTTTAGTTTCGAGTCGACACGAAACTAAATTCGGTTTGTTAGTTGTCATTCGTCATGAAACTTTGTAAATTAAGTTCCAGGTTGACAATACTAAATTAAATTTAATATAATTTAATATAATTTTTTGTAAGCTAATTTTTTTTTTTTTTTTTGTTAATTGTTGAAGTTTATTAATATTCTTTTAATCGATTATCGAAAGAGTAATAAATAAAATACTATTTCATTAGTTCTGCAACGTTTCGGTGTTTAGGTTCGACACCATCATCAGGCCGACACTTTATTAAACAGTTAAATATTTTTTAACAATTAGTAATTTTTAAAGAAATTAAAATTATTACAAAATCAGAATACAAATAAATATTTTGTTTTTTTGGAGGATTTTATTTTATTCGAGACGCGTTACAAATGTAACGCGTTTCGAATAAAATAAAATCGTCAGAGAAATTAAAACAAATAAGTAAAGACTTTACAAAATAGTGACATTTCCTTAAAAAATGTAAAAATAAAATAATCCATGTAAACCATAGTAGAGAGGGAGTAAGAGTATAACATTTGGTGAAATGCAGGGAAACTTGTTCGGTAACCATTCTCTTACATATAATCTCATTCGCTCGAATGAGCTTGCGAACACGTACTTCCATTTTAAGACCATCTCCAGAGAAACGTCCCTAAGACAATTAGTGGGACTAAAGGACTATCTGAGCCGTGTGGTTCGGGTGTCTTCTCTCCTCCCCCTCCCCCCTCCGTCCCCCATCGCTTTTCTCTCCAAACCCCTTTTCCCTTTTCAACCTCAAGCCAGCGTTAACCATCTCTTCTCCAGCGTCGTCGCTCCATTCCTCTCTATTCCATACCATTCCTCTATCGCGTTCACGTGTCTCGTAACATTAATAATGCGAGAGAAGCGTCTCCCCAGACTCGAGAGAGCTCCGCTCGTGGAACTTAAACTGGGAAGTAAGTTCTCTGAGCTTGAATAGAGTAGATGGAAATTTACGTTAATGCTTACCTCTGACAGCAAGACTGCCACGTCTTATATATATATATATACATATATAACTTGAATTGTATTTCAAAATTGAAATGTTGACTTTGACTTATTAAGAAATGGGGAATGCTTGTCCTCTAAATATGAATCAGTCAAAAATAACTTAATTTAGAAGCAAACACTCAGAAATTTTTTTTTTTAATTCAAAAACTATAGCGACAAATCGCGCGTTAAAGCGCGTGGCTAACTTCTTACTACCTTCTTTAAATAAAATTAGCAATTTTAAAAATAATAAAATTTAAAAATTTGAAAATTTAAATTTTTGTTGAAAATACTAAAAAAATTCAATTTTGTAGAATTTAAAAATAAATGCAAAAATTCTTTAAAAAAAATAAAATTCTTTTTATTAACTTCAACTATGTTCAAGTCTTGAAAAAAATTCTCGTAAAAATCATAATTATCTTTATAAATAACAAAATTCTTCTCCAAAGTTCAATTATTTTCAGAAATTTTTCTAATTTTAATGATTTTCAATATCTACGATTTTAATAAAATATTTCCCAAAACGAATTCAATTATTTAAAAAAAATTTTAATTTGAATTTTTAGAAAATGACAATTTTTAATGAATGAATTAAATAATAAAAATTTCAGAGGAATTCTATTATTTACAAACTTTTTATAAATTTCTTCGCAATAATTCAATTATTTTCATGATGAATAACATTTTTTTAACCAGGAATTCAATTATTTTCATAAATAATAAAATTCTAGTAGGTTTTCAATTATTTTTATAAGTAATAAAAATCATCGCAGAATTTCAATTATTTTTAATACAATGTTAATGGAATTTCTCGAAAAATGTAATTATTCTTAAAATTTTTATTAAAATTAATTTTCAAAGATTTTAATGAAATAATTTTTAACAATTCAATTTTTTTCAAAATAATTTCAATTCAATTCTTCGTTGAATTAAATTAATTTTAATAATATCAAAAATCAATTATTTTTAATATCTACTATTTCAATAAAAATTCACAAAAGAATTCAATTATTTAAGGGCATTTGAACCTTGATGACGTTTCATTTTGTGCAAAGCATGTGTGACGTCATCAAGTTTCAAATGCCCTTAAAAAGAAATATATTATTAAAATTCATCGCAAAAATTAAAGTATTTTTCATAAATAATAAAATTCTTCTCAGCTATTTAATTATTTTCAATGCAAATACTAAAAAATTCGATTGTATTCAATAAATTAAAGAAATTTTTCAAAAAAATTCAAGAATTAAATGCTTAATTTCAATTATTAAGAAAGAGGATTATTATAAAAAATTGAAAGAAATTATTTATATAGAATTCAATTACTTTGAAAACTTGTAATTATAAAATGATTAAAGAAAGTCTATTATTTTAAAGAAACTCAAAGAAATTCTTCGAAAGAATTTAATTAAGATTATGTAAAATTTTAATAAAATTCTCCCTAAATTCAATTATTTTCATAAACAATAAAATTCTTCAAAGAAATTCAATTATTATCAAATTTTTTGATAAAATTCTTTGCAAGAATTCAATCATTTTAAAAAAGTTTGATAAAATTCTTCGAATCAATTCAATTATTTAAAAAAAATTTGAAAAAATTCTCGGCAAAAATAATTGAATTCTTGCAAAGAATTTTAATACATTTTTTAAATAATTGAATTCATGTGAAAAATTTTTAAGAAAAATTTTGTTTTTAGCGGAATTAATTTAAAATTATATTAAAAATAATTGAAATCCTGCGATGAGTTTTATTATTTTTGAAAATAATTGAATTTTTGTCACCGAACATTAATAAAGTTTTTAAAATAATTACATTCTTGAGAAGAATTACAAAAAAATCTTTTTAAAGAAATGATTTTTTCAAAAAATTTGATAAAAATTGTATTTTAAATAATTGAATTTCTTCGAAAATTGAATATTATTTATTAAAATAATTGAATTCTTTCAAAAAAAATTTATTAAAATTCTATTAAAAACAATATAATTATTATAATGAATTTCATTAAAATTTTTTAAAATAAGTGAATTCTAGAATTTTATTGAAATTTTTATGAATAGTTGCATTTTTTGCGGATAATTTAATTCTTGCAACGATTATTATTGAAATTTAAAAAAAAAATTAAATTCCTGATAATAATTTTATTATTTATAAAAATAATTGAATTCTTGCGAAGAATTTTATAAAAATCTATTTAAATAATTGATTTTTTTGGAAAAAACATTAGGAAAATTCTGTTTTAAATAATTGAATTCCTGTGAAAATTTGTTTATTCATAAAAATATTATTGAATGTTTGCGAAGAATTTTAAAAACATTTTTTTTTTTTGAATTATTCAATTCTTTTGGGAAATTTTTTTATTAAAATAGTAAATGTTTAAAATCATTGAATTAGGAAACAATTGTGAAAATAATTGAATCGTTTTAAAGAATTTTATTAAAATTTTTTGAATTTTTTCCAATAACTTTATTAAAATTGTTTAAAATAATTTTTTTATTTCAAATGTTAACAAATTTAAAGTAGTGTAAATTCTCAATTATGGAAAAAAGTAGCTTTTAGTGTAACAAATAAAAAAAGTATCCAAATAGTTGGAAATCGTAAAAAAAGTAGTAAATAGCAAGTTTTTAGATGAGTGCGAGGCCTGAGCTTTTCGATATTTTCAAGCTGCGCTCACGTCTAAATTTGATACTCTCAAAAAAAAATTGTTAATTAATATAAAAAATTAATATTGTTATTTATTTTTATAGAAGTTTATAAAGTATTTTTGTCTCTTTTCTGAAACAAAAAAAGCAGTTTTCAAAAAATTGCTTTTAACGCATTTTACTTGAAATTAGATGTTATCTTCCCCGGTTGTGGTTGTAAAGAGGCGATAAAACGCCAGAAATGGTGTGGCTGAAAATCAGAGTATTTTAGTCTTTATTTTCTTTGGGTGAATAACTCAACCCCATTTTCGTTCTTGCTCGCTCGTAATTTATCGGCCTCGCAATTTCACAAAATTTCCCCCACAACCAGAATTGCTATATATATACATATATATTCTACACTTTTCCAAACCTATACAGTAAATGCTAATTAGCTTTTCATTTGTTTGTGTTTATTTTATATTTCTGTTTTTTAATAAAATGTAAAGTGCGTGCAAATATTTATGCGTAATTACAGTAGTTGATTAATTATTTTAAAAAATTAATTAATTCATAAAAGAAGCAGTTTATAAATTTTAAGACAAAGAAAACCAAGAAATAAAAATATTAAAGTACATAATATTTAATAAATAAATAATATAAAAAATAGTAAATAATAATTTAAAAATTAATTATAAAAAAATTAACAATTTATTACTTACAAGAGTGGAATTTATTTCGTAAATTTTCTGCTAATTCAATTGCAAGATATTAGAAATAGTCTCACTATTGTCTGTACTCCGATCGGTTTGTTTACGTTCAGGTACTACAACAAAGGGCAGTAACCTTGATTCCTGAATTAAACATTTTCAACTTTTAAGTCGTATTTTTCGAGATTAAACTTGTCGAAACGTGTTTAATGAACAATTAATTTTGATTCTATATTTATTTTTAATACAGAGAAATCAATTATTTAAAATAAAAATTGTAAATTGAGGATAATTTCGTTTTTATCGATTCTAAGGTAGAAAAATCTCTTTGATATAAAAAATGTTTGGTCTTAAGTTAAAATTATTAAAAGTAATGAAATTTTTAATAACTTTCTATTATTGTAATTATAAATTATTAACAATAATTTATTATTATATTATTATTAGAAAATAATAATTATTTGACCACTGTAATTTTTATATTAATATTATTATTTAATTTATATTGTTTCCTCATAGAGGAAGCATTTCATTATTTTTAATAAATTTGTAATGTATTTAGAAGTAAATAAGGTAAATAATTAGTTAATTAATATTAATTTATATATATTATAATTATAATAATTATACAAATTGAAAGTAACAATTTATTTTCATAATTTTCGAAATTATATTATTCCTTGATATGGAAATAACTTTGCTATTGCCTTTATACTCGAAACGGTTTGTTTACGTTCAGGTACTACAATAAAGGGCGGTTACCTTGAAGCCAAAGTCGAATTTTTCTATTGAAGAATTACAGTTGAAATTTAATCTCATCAGTCGTAATTTGTGTTTCAGCCTGTCAAAACGTGTTCAATGAGAAAAAAAATTTAAGAAAATAATTTTTGCTTCTAAAATACATTCAATTAAAAGTACTACGCGGTACATGCTTATAAAATAAATAATTTAAAAGTTAAATATTTTCTCACAGTTCTCGATTTTAAATATTAATTTTATTAAATAATTTTATATTTTATTATATTTTATTTTATATTTTAATTAAATAATTTTAGTTTTATCAAATAAATAAATAAAATATCAGTTTTAATAAATAAATGAATAAAGAAAGGAGTAAATAAATAAATAAAGTATTAGATTTGTTAAATAAATAAACAAATGAATACTAAAATAAATATTTCTTACAATTGTTTGCGGGAGTGCTCGGGAGTGTTCGTATTTGTCTTTAAATCGCGATCGTTTCGTAATTTAGGTAAAAAAAAAATAGTTTTTCGATTCAGTGAGTGAAATATTTTTAAATTTTTTTTGTTTGAAACCATGGAAGGATACCAGAAGCGGAAAAACAATTTTAAGGTTCGTAATAGTAAATATAATTATTAATTTTATATACAATTATTTATATTTAATGCGCAAGAGTGGGGGCAATGAGTGCGAGAAAGAAAAACTGAAATGTCTCTCTCACTCTCATTATCCCTACTTTGAAACTTATTGTCCGAAATATTAATAAATAATAATCAATATTGAAAAATTCTCTTAGAAAAAAATAAAATAGAAACAATTAAAATAATTACAAATATATTCTATAATTATTTTTGATAACGTAAAACAAAATATAAAAAATTTTCAGAAAAAAATGCGAAGGGCTGGCAATGATTAAAAAAGCATGAGCGATGACGTGCCAATTTAGAGTCACTGCATAAATTACAATATACCCAGAGGGTTATTTCCAAATGTTCTCAATTTATGGTGAACCAATATTGACATAAACTTGGGATGATAACGATGTTGCTAAGATTCGGCAGTTGAATATTTACTCAATTTCGTGTCTCTCATAAATTTTCCATTCATTATATTAAGCGCAGTTAATTTTTTATTTAATTTTTTTAAGAGGTCGTATAGAAATAAAAGTTATTATTATTAACTAAATATTATCAACTAACAATAGTATTTAAATGACAATTTTTTTATAATAATAAATTTTTCTTTTTGTAAATCCAAATTCTGTAAATGTATTGAAATTTATTGGCTAATTGAATTCTTTAGAAAGAATTTTAATAAAATTTTCAATTGCATATTTCTCTGGGAATTCATTAAAAACTTCATTAAAAATAATTGAAATTCATCGATAATTTTTATTAATTATAAAAATTTTATTAGATGTTAATAAAAAGAGTTGAATTTTTCCTAAGAATTCTCAATAATACAATTTTCTTCTCAGGAATTCAATTATTTTTATAAATAATGAAATACTTTGCAGAAATTCAATTATTTTTATAAATAATAAAATACTTTGCAGGAATTCAATTATTTTTATAAATAATGAAATACTTTGCAGGAATTCAATTATTTATGTAAACAATAAAATTTTTCTTAAGAATTCAATTATTTCCATAAATAATAAAATTCTTAAAAAATTCATTTATTTCCATAAATAATAAAGTTCTGCGCAAGAATTCAATTATGATGAGAAAAATTGTACTAGAATTTATAAAAAAAATTCTATTTTTCCATAAAAATAGTAAAATTTTACGACAATATGCAATTAGATTAAAAAATTAAGAAAAAATTCTTCGCTAGAATTAAATTATTTATGTAAATAATAAAATTCTTCAAGAATTCAATTATTTCCATATAAATAATAAAATTCTGCGCAAGAATTCAATAATGATGAAAAAAAATTATACTATAAAAAAATTCAAATTTTCAATATATAAATGTTAAAATTTTCCGACAATATGCAATTATTTTAAAAAATTAAGAAAAAAATTCTTCGCTGGAATTCAATTATTTTCATAAATAGTAAAATATTTTGCAGGAATGAAAGTATTTCCATAAATAATAAAATTATTCTCAGGAATTCCATTATTTACATTAATAATCCTGAAAATTATACAAAAAAATTCAATTATAAAGAAAATTTTTTAAAATATTTTATAAAAAAAATTTCCATTTTTCCATAAAATGCAATTTTTATCAAATAAAAAAAAATGTTTCGCTAGAATTCAATTATTTAAATAAATAGTGAAATGTTTCGCAGGAATTCAATTATTTATCAGATAATTTTAATAAAATTTCTTAAGAAAACTCTTCGAAAATATGCAATTACAATTTTCAAAAATTAAAAAAAAAAATTCTTCCCTAGAAATCAATTATTTTCATAAATAGTAAAATTCTTCTTCAGGAATTCAATTATTTCCATAAATAATAAAATTATTCTCAGGAATTCCATTATTTACATAAATAATAAATTTATTTTGAAGAATTTTATTATTTATATAAATAATAAAATTAATTCGAGGAATTCCATTATGTATGTACATAAATAATAAAATTCTACGAACAAATTTAATTATAAAGAAATTTTTTAAAAATATTTTATAAAAAAAATTTTTGATTTATCCATAATATGCAATTTTCAAAAATTAAAAAAAAAAATTCTTTGTCAGAATTCAATTATTTTTATAAATAGTAAAATGTTTTGCAGGAATTAAATTATTTGGAAAATAATTTTAATAGAATTTCTTAATAAAATTCTTCGCAAATAACAGACAAAGTTGCTTCATTTAGAATTTTTTTTACACCGAAAAAAATATTCGCCTACTGGAACAGCTTCAAATTTTGCTATAATTAGCCAAATGTCTAGTTGCTGCATCTTGCATTTTTTTAAATTTGAAAAAAAATATTCATTCTATTTCTATACACGGAAAAAAAATTTTAATGACTTGCATTATTCTAGAGAAACTTATTGCTATTCTAGATAAAATTTTTTTCTCGTGTAGAAATAGAATGAATATGTTTTTCTAATTTAAAAATTAATTATTCTTCTTGTTTCTTTTAAAATTATTTCAAAATATAATTCTTTTTTGTAACATTATACAATTTTTGTCGGTAATTTTTTAATCAATTTATTAATTTGTTTTCTTCTTCTAACATGCAGACAGATGAGTATTTAATTATTTACTAAAGAATGGAAGGGATAGAAAAGGGGATAATAATTCTTCTCAGTTTTCTTTTTTCCCCTTTTTTTATTTCTTCTTTTTTACCTTTTTCTTCTCTCTCTCTCAAAAAAAAAAAAAAAAAAAAAGAAAAGAAGTGTCGATTTTGAATAAGAGAAAGAGGAGAAGAGCTTTTATAAGGCTTGCCTCTCTAACTTATCGATTTCTTGAGTCGAAAGCTCTTTCCGCGCGCCATTGGCCCCTTAAAGGTTTGGTAGAAAAGCCAAGAAAACGAGTACGAGCCAATGGCCGCGCTGGAGGCTTTTGAGCTTTTACTCGATTTTTCCGAGTGGGTCGGCTCTAAGAAAGCACAGGGCGAATGGTGAATGCGCCGCGAAGCCAACTCGACTCAGGATTGGTCGAGCAAAGCGTCTTGACACCGCCTCTCTCGAGAACCCCGGGAAAACATAGAGGGTCTCCTCTCGTTCCTTCCCATTTTCCCTGTGTGTATACACACGTCTAGCTTGTAGAATTTTCTTCTGTCTCTCACACTCTCTGAACACACAATTTCACCATCTCTCCACCTCTCTTTCTGCTTTCGTTCGTTTTCCATTCCTCTCTCCGCATATTATCTTCCTTCTCTCGCATCCGTTTTCTCCTATATGTCTTGCCAGTTGCCACCCTGGCTCTCTCTGCTGCTTCGTTATACCCGCAACTCCGCCTGATACCGGGAATGATGATGATGAGGTATGGTGGAGGTGGTAAAATGAGGAGGAAGAAAGGGGGGTTGTAAGAGGTAAACTCTCTCTCTCTCTCTCTGGGTAGAACTGTACAGGGACGACGACGCTTCCTCAGATATTAGATTTTACAAGGAGTGTGCTGGGATTTTCGGGTGGAAGGGGGCAAAGGAGGCAAGAGAGTGAATCGGGTCGGTGAGTCCGGGTTTGAGGGGGGAGGGAGGGAGTCGGGATAAATATTAATTACGCTCCTAAGGGCTGCCTGCGGTCAGGAACCGTTATACTTCCTCGCGTTACTCGACTCGCGATTACGAGGATCTTGAGGGTCGAAAAAGAGGGTTGATGGTCCAACACTCTCTCTCGCTCTCTGATATGGGTACTCCTGAGGGTCCTTTGACTTTGTAAAGAGCTACAGCCTATCGACTTGCAAAGCTTATTGCGAAGCCTTCTACATTTCTCCTAATGCCTGCTGTAATATTTCTCTAAAAAATGTTACAAAAACTTTGCTAAAAATATGAATAATGTATACAAAAATTTATTTCAAAAGATTAATTTTTAAAACTCATCTTTAGCACATCGTAAGGCATTAAAAATTAATGTAGGCCTTTTTATTATTACACAAAGAATTAAGGCATTAAAATTGTATTCAGGCCCACTTGATTATTAAGTTATTAAAAATGTATTCAGGCCTTTTTATTATTACACAAAGTAAGGCATTAAAATTGAATTTAGGCCTACGTAATTATTAAGTTATTAAAAATGGATTTAAGCCTTTTTTTACTACACAAAAAATTACGAAATTACAATTGTATTTAGACCTACTTATTATTAAATTATTAAAATTCCACTTAGGCCTTTTTATTATTACACAAAGTGAGGCAGTAAAATTGTATGGTAATATTGCTCGACAAATATTGATAGTGCACAGTGATAGACAGTGTACACTGAGATAAGTTTTTTTTAATCTAAAAATATGTATCCAACAAAAAAAAAAATGTTGAAATTAAACATATATATATATTTTATAATAGAATTAATTTTTATTGAATAAAACTTACGTATTAAGTCAAAAATTATTATGTTTAATTTAAAAATAATTTTTTTAAAGTAATTAAGTAGTAATTGCCCCCTTTAGTCAGACAGAACTAAAAATAAATAGATTTGTCTTAAGTAGTAAAAGCCAAACATAGTCAGACAGTATATAACAATTTTTCTCTTTTCCTCAAAAGTAACATAAATGAGTATATTTGTCAGAGATAGAATTTAAAAATTTTTAATTCAAATTTTTGTTGAAAACACTGAAAAAAAATTGAATTTTGGAAAAGTTACAAAGAATTGCGGAAATTCAATTATTTTTAAAAGTAATAAAATTCTTCTGACAAAATTCAATTATAATGTAAATTTTCCAAAAATTCTAGTCAAAATCTCAATTAACTTCATAAATAATAAAATTCTTTCCCAAAGTTCAATTATTTTCAAAAATATTAATAAAATTCTTGTCCTAATTTCAATTATTTTCAAAAATTGTTTCTCATTTTAATGATATTCAATAATTTCTACTATTTTAATAAAATATTTAAAAAAAAATTAAATTTAAAAAAAAATGTTTTAAAAATTGTACTTAAATATTTAATTATTTTCATAAATAATAAAAATTTTACGCAGGAATTCAATTATTTACAAATTTTTTTATAAATTTCTTCACAATAATTCCATTATTTTCATAAATTATTATTTTTAATACAATTCTGCCTAAGAATTCAATTATTTTCACGAATAATATAAATTTTTTTTATGGGAATTTAATTATTCAAAAAAAATTTGAATAAAATTCTTTGCAAGAAATGAAATATTTTCATAGACAATAAATTTTTCTCGAGTATTCAATTATTTTAAAAAATGTTGATAACATGATTTATAAATTTGAAAAATTTATAATAAAATTAATCATAGAATAGAATTATTTTCGTAATTTATAATAAAATTAATCATAGAATAGAATTATTTTCGTAAAATATAACATTTTTTCTAGTTTGTAAAAATCTTCGATACAAATCAATTATTTTCGTTAAAAAATAAAATTCTTCGAAGCAATTCAGTTATTATTTAAAAAAATTTTGATAAAATTCTTCTCAAGAATTCAATTCTTTTTAAAAATAAAATTCTTCGTCAGATTTCAATTATTTTCAATTTTTTTATGAAATTTCTTGATGGAATTTAATTATTTTTAAAAAGTTTTAAAAAAATTCTGACAAATTCAATTATTTTAAAGAATTTGTATAAAATTTTTTCATAAGAAATTAATTATTTTCATAAATAATAATATTTTTCTCCGGAATTCCATTATTTTCACAAATAAAATTCTTGATAGGAATTAAATTGTATACGCTAACATTTAATTAATTTTATAAATAATAAAATTTTGTTCGAGGAATTCAATTATTTTTTATAAAAAATAATTAAAAATTCTAGAAAAAATAAATGAATTGAAATGATAAAAATAATTTTGCAGAAGTTACAGTACCAATTTTCTTAAATAAGAGAAAATAGTAATTTTATCACTCGATCATCTTTGTTTATTATAAAACATGAAGACATTGATTGCTCCGAGTCTTCGACTCGGGAGTGATCGATTTTTTCATGTTTTACAACAATTATTTAATAAATTGTTTATTTTCAAAAAGATTTGAATTTAAATGTTTTGAAGAATTTTCCTTAATACGAAAAAATAATAATTATATATTTATTTAAAAAAGAAGTTATTAGTATTTTTGAATAATTTTATTTTTTCAATTTTTCTTTTGTCAAGAATTTTGTTCTTATTGTTTTAATGAATTTAATGTTCAATTCTAAGTAGTAAAAATTGAGTGTAGTCAGACATGAATATCATAGTTTTCTTTTTTTCTTACAAAAGTTGCGAATTTATTATTATGAGTTAAATAATTATTTAATAGTGAATTATTTATTAGTTAAATTAATTTCGCAGTTAATTTATTATTTTTTATAAGTAAAGCAAAATTAATTAATTAATTAGCTAATTATAAGTTAATAAAAATTTTTACTAATTGAAATTTAGAGAACATAACATAATTTTGCGAGAAAAATAAATTATTAAAAAAAAATTTGCTAATATCGTAAAAGGAAATTCGTTTCATTTATCCATTGGGTATGACAATCTCTTTGGATAATGTTCTCTGGCATCGATCCAACTCCGATTGGAAGTAAAAGCATTTCCTGGGGAGGGTTCGAATCTGAGCTAAAAGCGTTTGAAATTTATCTTGAGAGGTTTGTGCTGCCACATAGTGGCCAGATTCGTAATTAAAATTTATTATTTATCAAAAAATTGGAATACAAAGCTTTATTTTGATAATATAATTTTCTTTTCTATTTTTTATCATTTTTTCAATTTTTAATACTTGAATAAAATAAATTTTTTTTAAGTCAAGTAAATTTCAATAAATTTGAACTAATAATTTTAGTAATTAAAATTAAAAAATAATTTGATTCAAGTAAACATTTATTCGATAATAGAAAAGTAATTGGTTATTTGAATCAAATAAATTTTTTCAGTGAATTTAATTAGAATATTAAATTTACCATTATTTACTTACAATTATTTTAATTTTCTCATATGTTTCAATTTTGTATCAAACTTTTATATTCAAGAAAAAATTGAAAACCTAATAAATTATTTACTTCGAATAAAAAATGTCTTTCGTACTAAAGAAAATTTGTTTGAAAATAAAGTTTTTACCTTTACTCAAACAAAGTGTAATTTTAAAAATTGAATTCAAAAATATTTCAAATAAAAATTTCTTTGTTAAGAAAAGGTTTATTTTGTTCCAAAAAAACGTTTCTTGTGAATAAAATGTTTATTTCGCCCCAAAAAATTTTTCTTGTAAATAAAAATATTATTTTGCACTTTCATTCTAGTAAAAATAAAAATTTTCTCTTTCAATTGAATCCAAATTTTATTTTTAACTAGTAAATAGATTAGTAGGTATAACTTCTGAGATAAAAAATTTTTCTTCAAATGGAAATTGAGAATAAATGTATTTATTAAAAGTATTAAAAGAATTAAAAGGAATAAAAGGATTAAAAGGAGTAAAAAGGATCAAAAAGAAAACTAAAAATCATAATTATCACATCTCGTTTATTGATTTCCAAACGTCTCAATAATTTACAACAATTTCATAATAATCGTCCTTAACAAGTAAATGAGAGAAGAAAAAGTAGATGAAAAAAAAAAAATGTCCCGACAGGATGATGAGAATTAAATCGGATGGCAAGACTCTTGGGTGCAAAGCAAATGGGCTCACGGATCATTACGAGAACGACGGGTGCTTTGCGTCGAACCGGACGTTACGGTAATCGAGCACAGTCATTAGCCACAAATGACGTACTTAGGCAAGAGCTTCACTGTGATTTGATCCAATGTCAATGCAGCATTCCTTAGGAAAATGCTTCGATACCTCCACCCACTATCCCCCCCCCTCTTTCTCTCTTACTCTCACCCTCCCTCTCTCTAGTGTATATACCCGCACTGTAGTTCATCTATATCCACAACGTTCAGTTGTCCTACGGTCACTATATATTGATTTCCCATTCAAAATTGGTCTCCCACTTGAGCCACTGATCACTCTAGACTCCAGACCATTTGACCGACATCCGATTTCATCGATTCCATGTCACGCGAAAGATCAATCAGAATTCTAATACAGGTGAAAGTGTTACGAAAATTTATTCTTCTCGGTTGATAATAAATACTGTATTATATGAAAATTTTCATTTTTTTGAATTTACATTCATTTCAATTTATTTAAGTTGTTTAAAATTTTTTTTTATTGAATTTTGTTATCAAAATGGAATTTAAAATATCGCGTGGGTACATTAATTGGTAGTTTTTATAATAATTGGTAGCTACAATAATTGGTAGTTACGATCAGAGACAGTTGCAGTAATTGATAGCTACAATACTTGGTTCTTACAATAATTTACAATAATTGGTAGTTACAATAAATAAATTTTTATTACTTTCAAAAATTGGTAGTTTCAATCAGTTTCAGTTGCTAAAATTGATAGTTACAATAATTGGTTCTTACAATAATAATTTACAATAATTGGTAGTTACAATAAATAAATTTTTATTACTTTCAAAAATTGGTAGTTTCAATCAGTTTCAGTTGTTAAAATTAGTAGTTGCAACGATTGGTAATTGCAATCAATTGTAGTTTTAATAATTTGTATTTACAGACAATGGTAATTGCAATCATCAGTATATACGAAAATTGGTAGTTTCAATCAGTTTTAGTTACAATTGTTGGTAGATGCAATAATTAGCAGTTATTCTCAGAGTAGTTTTATTAATTGGTAGATACAATAATTATAAGTCACATTAGTAGCTACAATAATTGGTAGTTGCGAGATCAGTTTAAGCTACAATAATTGGTAGTTACCATCAATTGTAGTTTAAATAATTTATAGTTAAAATTAGTGGTTGTTTTAATAAGTGATCGATACAATATAATTAGTAGTCAGTGGTAGTTTTAATAATTGGTAGTAAAATCAATTGTAGTTTTAATAATTAGTAGTTACAATCAGTAGTAGTGACTATTTTTGGTAGTTACACTTAATAGTTAATAATTGGTAGTTGCAACGATTGGTAGTTACACTCAATTGTAGTTTACATAATTGGTTATTACAATCGATTGTAGTTTAAATAATTGGTAATTACAATTAATTGTAATTCTAATAATTTATAGTTAAAATTAGTGGTTGTTTTAATAAGTGATATATACAATAATTAGTAGTCAGTGGTAGTTTTAATAATTAGTAGTAAAATCAATTGTAGTTTTAATAATTAGTAGTTGCAATCAGTAGTAGTGACTATTTTTGGTAGTTACACTCAATTGTAGTTTACATAATTGGTTGTTACAATCGATTGTAGTTTAAATAATTGGTAGTTACAATCAATTGTAGTTTAAATAATTAGTATTTGTATTCGATGGTGATGAAATCATTAGTTTTCACTAAAATTAGTAGTTACAATAATTTATACTTACAATATTTTACAGTAATTTATACTTACAATCAGTGATACTTGCTAGTCACAAAAATTAATAATTACAATAATGGAGAGTTTCAATTCTTACTACTTACAAAAGTTGGAGTTTAAATCAATTGTAATTTTAATAATTGCTATTTACAGTCAATAGTAATTGCAGTAATTAGTCTTTACCTAAATTGGTAGTTGCAATCAGTTTCAGTTACAATAATTGGTAATTACAATTAATTGTAGATCTAATAATTTGTATAGTTAAAATCAGTTTTAGTTTTAATAAGTGGCAGATACAATAATTATTAGTCAGTGGTAGTTTTATTAATTGGTAGTAACAATCAATTGTAGTTTTAATAATTAATAGTTACAATCAGTATAGTAGTCAATATTTTTGGTAGCTACAGTTAATAGTAATTGCAATCAGTAATAGTTAAAATACTAGTAGTTGCAATCAGATTCAGATACAATAATTGGTAGTTGCAATCAGATTCAGCTACAATAATTGGTTGTTACAATTAATTGTAGTTTTAACAATTGGTATTTATAGTCAATAATAATTGCAATCATTAGTATTTACCAAAACTGGTAGTTGCAATCAGTTTTAGTTACTACAGTTGGTAAATACAATAATTATTTAGTCACACTCAGTGGTAGTTTTAATAATTGGTAGTTACAATCAACTGTATAGTTTTACTAATAAGTATGGTTACAATTCGTATTAGTCACAATTTTTTTGTAGTTATACAATCATGAGAAGTTGCAATCAGTAGTAGCTACAAAAATTGGTAGTTGCAATCAGTTTCAGGTACAATAATTGTCAATTGCAATTAATTGTAGTTCTTATAATTTATAGTTAAAATCAGTTGTAGTTTTAATAATTGGTAAAAACAACAATTAGTAGTCAGTGGTAGTTTTAATAATTGGTAGTAACAATTAATTGTAGTTTTAATAATAAGCAGTTATCAATCAGTTTTAGTCAATATTTTTGGTAGTTACATGTAATATTAGTTATACAATCAGTAATAGTTAAGAAAATTAGTAGGTGCAATTAGTTTTAGTTACAATAATTAGTAGTTTCAACAATTGGTAGTTACAATCAATTGTAGTTTACATAATTGGTAGTAAGAATCAATTGTAGTTTACTTAATTCGTACTTACAAACATTTTTACTTAGAATTATTCATATTATTTGCAACATTTGGTATTTAATATCAGTGGTAGTTATAATAATTGGTAGTTTTAATCAATTGTAACTGTAGTAATTGGTAATCACAACAAATTTTATTAACAATTGTTGTTATTTAAATTTAGTAAAATAATTCCACTTAAATCAGTAATAAAACATTTTTTAACCAATTAAACACTAATTTTCAAAAGAGAAAAACATATTCGTTATTAAATATTCAAAGAAATTTCCCCAAAAACATAGTTTTCTTATTCCATCAAGAAAAAAATACCACTTGTTAAATTATGGACACGAGCAAAATCATCATCATCTAAACCCTCAAGAAATTGTGGAAACTTGATATTGTTCTTATAAACGCTAAGCTGATTAGTAAGACGAGTTCGGCATTTTAGAGACATAAAACGAGGTTTCACGAAGGTAACGAACTTTGGAGTATAGAGAGTAAGAGATATAGAGAATGTGAATAGGGAGATGGGGGACGAAGGTGGCTTATGAATATTCATTTCTTGCCGGTTTCTTACAGGAGATCGAAATATATATATATATACATACATATATACTATATATAAAGAGGGGGGGTTTGTGCTGTTGAAGGGGGGTAAAAGTGGAATGGTGTGCAGGGTAAAATCGTGGCGAGTGCGCGACGTAAGGGGGTGTACTTTTAAGGCAAAGAGTAGGGGTTCTGGATCAATGCCGAAACCACGCCTTCTTCATCTTACATCCTACCCCCTTTTGCTTTTCCTTTGCTTTTCCGCCTCTTCGCTTCCTTTAGCCCGACGTCGGAAGTGAGCCCTGGAAAATAGAAGGAGATAGCTCGCGAGACAAAAATAGAAAAGGAAACTGCGTTCAAAGTACATTAACCTCCAAGGTGATTTCAACAGAAAGGGGAAATAAAATTTCGTTGAAAAAAAAAAAATTCATTTGAGATATTTTTAGATAAATTATCTAAACAGGGTGGGGCAAAAAATCACCAAAAGGAAAACTTTCAATAATTTCCTCACTGTACGAAAAAAAACTGATAACTTTAAAAATCTAACTGGTAACTTAATTTCTTACAACTATTTTTTTTTAATAAGAAATAGTTTTACGAAATAAGAGTGGTAAAAAAGAAATAATTATTTCCTAAGATATATTTAGTTTCGTAGAACATTTTCCAAGATGATGATGATGATAATGAAGAAGAAGAAGAGGAGGAGGAGGAGGAGTGGGTAATATAAATTAAACGAAATACAATTTGTATTTGTAATGAGATTGGAGAATTTTTTCTTTTCCAAATTGTGCAATGGGAAGTTTCAGGGAAATGGAAATGTCTTAACAAGTTGAGAGGAAACATGGGAAACTCCCATTGATTGCATTACGACGAAGAGTTACACACAAGTTCCGAAAGCTTGGGGGCCAGCAGAGTGCATCCAAGATTCTATGCGTATATTCCTTCATTGCATTGCAACTATTTCTCATTCTCATCTCTCTCTCTCTCTCTCTCTCTCTCTCTCTCTTGCTCCTCTCCTCCCGCCCCCTCACTGACAAGAGTCTCTTTAGTCATTGTGTCGAGTTTAGCTCTGGCTTGTCTCATCTAGCGCATATTCTCCTGATGCTTAACTTCGTTGTTGGCTGATGCCTTCAGGCAATTCTTTCCTTTGAAGCTCAACATTAATGCATTTTTTATCTCTTTAACATGAGCGCGCATTGTTGCATTATATTCAAATGTACATCAAATAAAGTACACAGTATGAATAAAAGTATAGAGAGAAAGTTGAAGAATTATGTTCTTCTAGGAATAGACGTTTTTATTATTATTACTTTTTCCACTTTTTGTATAATTGATTAGGATTTTAATTAATTTATTTTTATTATTATTACAGGTTTCGCACTCATCTATACTAAAACCTACTATTTACTAATTTTTAATACAATTTGCTACTATTTGGATACTTTTATAAATATGTGACACTAAAAACTACTTTTTTCTTTATTTTTTTGGATAAATTTTCATCACTTTAAATTCGCTAATAGTTGAAATGAAAAAAGTTCTAAAAATTTTGAAAACATTCGGATTTTAAAACGATTTAATTATTATTAAATAAGGTAATAGTTAAATAAAAAAAATTTTAATAAAATTCTTCATTAGAATTCAATTACTTTCCCAAATAATAACATTTTTCACGAGAATTCAATTATTTAAAAAGAATAAAATAAAATTCTTCACAAGAATTCAATTATTTTCATAAATAAAAATTAAAATTCTTCTCAGAAATTCAATTATTTTTCAAAAATTGATAACTTCTTAAATTCTTTCTTTTAATACATCACAATTCTTCAATTATTTTTCAAAATAATAACATTTTTCAGGAGAATTTAATTATTTAAAAAAAAATTAAATAAAATTATTTTTTAAAAAATTGATAAATATTCTTGAATTCCTTTCTAACCAATTTTTATTTTTCACAAGAATGTAATTATTTAAAAAAAAAATTGAATAAAATAGTTCGCAAAAATTCCCTTCTTTTCATAGGTATCAAAATTCTTCTGAAAAATTCAATTATTTTTTAAATAATAGATACAATCTTGAATTCTTTTTTTAATTCTTTACAATTATTTAATTATTTTCCCAAATAATAAAAGAATTTCATATTTCACGAAAATTCAATTATTTCAAAAAAATTTTTTAAAATATTCTTCACAAAAATTCAATTATTTTCATATATTAATATTCTTCTTAGAAATTGAATTATTGTTTAAAAAAATTGATAAATTCTTTCTTCAAATCTTCACAATTATTTAATTATTTTTCACAATAATAAGATTTTATACCAGAATTTAAATATAAAAAAATTAAATAAATTTTTTTCAAAAATTCAATTATTTTCATAAATATCGAAATTCTTATCAAAAATCTAACTGTTTTTTAAAATATTGATAAATTCTTTCTTTAAATCTTCACAATTATTCAATTATTTTCCCTAATAATAAAATTTTTGACTAAAAATTAAATAGTTTTAAAAAATTAAATAAAATTTTTTGCAAAAATTCAATTATTTTCATAAATATCAAAATTCTTATCAAAAATTTAATTATATTTTTAAAAATTGATACATTCTTTATAAGAAATTAAATTGAATTTACTCGGAATTCCAAAACTAATTTCCGTCGAATTTCTAAGTTTTTGTGGTCGTAAAAAATTTCTCTAAAAAAATATCTGTCTACTTATAGGGAAATTAAAAAAAAATCGCAAAAATGCGAAAGAAAAAATAAAATTAAAAAATAAAAAAAATAAAAAAATGGAATAAAATAGAAATTGAAAATTATTTTTGATCAACCGTAAGGAGAAGTAAAACTATATGGACATAATGAACGTACAGCATGGAAATATAGTTGTTTTGCACGTGCAACGGTATATAATATAGAAACTGAGACAAGAGAGTAAGTGAAAGAGAGAGAAAGAGAAATATGGTAAGAGTAAGGTAGGGATGTTGCAAGTAGTAGGTGGATAGTACTATCTATATAGAACGTGCAGAAGTATAAGCTTTCCTCTCGCAAATGAGGTAATATATATACAAAAGCTAATACGACCAAAAGTTGGCAACTTGGATGAGTCTCCTCTACCACCCCCACCCGCTTTCACCCTCTCCCCCCTTACCCCACCCAACGCCATTCTGTTCTCACTTCATATCATCTCTCACTCCCACTCTCTCTCTCTCTCTCTCTTTCTCCCAGGAGTACTTTCCTTCTAAATATTTAAAAATTTCATTAAAATTCTACTCTCTATGAGTTAAAAGTTAAAATATAAAAATAAAAAAAAATTTTTATTTTTTTCTTTTGTCTCTAGGACTTTATTATTTGACAAGGAATATTTCTCCAGAATTCCTCACAAGTTAATTATTTACTTTTTGAATTTCTGCCTCGCGACTCTCGTGTTTAGTTCATAAAATCACTGAATTGAGGACAATTTTTGAAAATAATTGAAACTTTACCAAGAATTTTATGAACGATATTTTATTTTTATGAAAAACAATTTTGTATTATAAATTTTTAAATTACATTTTTTTTTTTAAATTGCTGATTTTATTGAAAAAAGTGAGTTTTTAATTCTTTTACATTTAAAAAAATGAACAGTTTGTACAGTTTTTGAAAAGCTTTTTTGTATTGAAAAAAAAGTTTGTAAACTATAAATTAATAGGGTAAAGTGAAACCGTATATATAGTGAAACTCTCTCTTCTAGTAAAAGAGAAATTTAACATTGTACAGTGAAATGACACTGTCTGGTAATAAAACTCGAGGCAGGGTTTCGCTGTGATTGTATTTTATCGGAAACGTTAACAGCGCCATAAATCAGTCTTGGAAACAATTCGGGTTTAACGTAGTGACGGCTATCGTCCTGCAATTCAAGTCGATGTTTCAAATCGCTTTTGCCTTTTCCAAAAAAAAAAAAATTTCTTAATTTCCCCAGTTATTTCATTTCACAATTATGAAATATTTCATCAATCTTTAAAAAACGTTCGAGTTGATTATTATAGTAGGGAAAAAAGACGAATAGTTTTTAATAAAAATTTTGCTCCAACGATTTGAAGTCGTAACGATTTCGAATCGTTGGAGCAAAATTTTTATTAAAAACTATTAACAAGAAGAAAACAGAAAGAACAAGAATCAATAAAAATATTCAAAAAAAGATTAATTATTAATTAATTATTAATTTAAAAAATTAGAAAAATATAACACACCCAATAAGACTAAAAAATGTAAAAAAATTGTTGAAATATTATTCAATAGAACAAAAGAAAAAGTTTGTATTTTCCAAAATACTTTTTGTAATAATAGTAATAGGAGATTAGACAAACAAAAGAAAAAGTTTGTATTTTCGAAAATACTTTTTGTAATAATAGTAATAGGAAATTAGACAAACTTGTTTACAAGTAAAGTTTGATTTAATTAGAGAGTAGTGGGTTTGTGATTTTTCAATCAAGAAAGTGGAATTAAACTATATACGAGTTCGAATTAGACAAACACAAGTCTGTTGCTCGCGATTCATGCGAAGCTGTTGGGCGACGAGTCGAAATGTTCGGAGAGAGAGAGAGAGAGAGAGAGAAAGGAGACGACGTTTGGAGAATATAATCTACCCTGTTTGAGGAGAACCAGCAGCGACTACAAGTTAGAACAAACTCTCTGTGTACTCATGAAACGTCGTGCACCAAAACCTACTGCTTCTTCTCTTCATCTCCTCCTTTTCTCAACGTCGATTCACTCCGGCTACCTGCCCATTTACATCTAATTTTACAGTTTCGTCTTCCTCAATATTAACAAGGATTATATACACCATCTTGTGTCTCAGATTACACTCACACACACACACACACACATACTTTGTCCCCATTCCTTTCATCATTAAACAACACTGATGATATTCTATGACAAAAGATTATAGTTTCTTCCTTCGAGAAATATTTTCATTTATTAACCTGTGAAAATTTTATTAATTTCAAAAAAATTGAATATTTGCGAAGAATTTAATCAAAAATCTTTTGTGAAATTTGATTGAAATTTGTATAGATATTGAAAATTATTGATTTTCATAAAGTTTTTGAGAATATTTGAATCGTTTAAAATAATTTTATTACAATTTTCAGAATTTTTTTTATTTCACCTATTAGCGAATTTAAAGTGTGATGCAAATTTATCCCAAAAATAAATAAAAAAAAGTAGTTTTTAATGTCATAAATCTAAAAGAGTATCCAAATAGCATCAAATTGTAAAAAAGTAGTAAATAGAAGTAAATAGTATAGTAGTAAATAGTAAATGTTTTAGTAAATGGATGGGAAGCCTGTATTTTTTTTAATTAATATAATAATTCCATATACAATAATTATATTATTATACGTAACTGGAAATAATGATAATAATAGTAATAATAATAATAATAATAATTAGTAGTATTAAATAGCAATATTTTTATAATAGTAATAATGATAATTAGTATTATCGGAGTAATAACAATAATTACGTATAATAATAAAAAGAATAATTTTACTTGTTGAACAATTTTAATTAAATATTTGAACATAATAACGATTAAAGTTGAGTATCGAGAGCTATTATACTCGGTAATTATTAATAACGTTGAGTATTAGATTTGGAAATTTTACATGAAACATTAAATTTCTTTAATGTATGCGGGCACACATATACATATGTATTCAGAAGGAATTTAATTAATTTCGATTGTAATGTAATATTATAATATTAACATTCTGCGATATAAGACGACGAACAAACTACATATGTATATACTATGCTATGTACATGTACATTATATGTATTTCGATTCAAGGTGAATTCAATGTTGTATTAAATCCTTATGGTCTAAGGCAATGTACCATGTTTGTCAAATGTCCTTTGCAGAGCTCTACTAAAGTGCTTGATTAAAATTAAGGTTGCCTCAATAAACGTAGCTTAAAGGTTTCCTTGTGCCTTAATGAAGAAGTTAGGGTCACTAAAAGATGCGTGTGTAAATTCTCTACAGATAAAAGACTTTTCATTTATAGAGTTTAAACTTTACAATTTATGTAAATTTACCCAATGTCTTGTTCGGGGAAAATATATTATATTTGCGAATTTTAAACTATTTATCCGAGAAACGATACTTACTTCTTAAACATTTTTTTAAGTAGTACAAGTAATGTTTAGTCAGACGGGACTAACTATACATTCTAGTAATATTAATAAAAATAAGTAGTAAATATCAGTTTTAGTCAGACTTAGATTTGGTATTTAGATATTTAGATTTTTATGTTTAATAGAATTTTTAAGTAGTAAGAGCAGTTTTTAATCAGACGAATGTATTAAATCGATTTAAATTTTAATATAAGTAGTATTAAGTACGTTTCTAATCAAACTGGACCTTATAATGGTAGTAGAAAAAGAACGTAGCACTCAGACAATTCTTTAGAATTTAGTGAATTTGTCAAACAATATATTTAAATTTTAAGATACTTTTAATGTTCAAATAATCTGAGAATTTTGTTCTAAGTAGTAGAAATCAAGTATAGTCAGACACAGTAAATAAAAAAATTTATTTTGCCTCCAAATAGAGGAAATATTTATAAATCTAGTCGAAATAACTTTCCGTCAGACAAGACTAATTATATTTTCAATTTTTATTAATTACAAGTAGTAAAAATCAGCTTTGTTCAGACGTAGGTATTAAAATTTTTAAATTTAATTGTTCTAAGTAGTAAAAGTTGTTTTCAGTCAGATCAAGGTTTTTAATTAGATTTTAATTTTAATATCAGTAGTATAAGTTAATTTCTAATCAGACAGGATCTTTTTTGTAATTTTAGTAGAAAAAGAACGTAGTACTCAGACCTAGAAATTATTAAATTTAGCAGATAATATTAGTAATAATATAAGTAATGATAATTACGTTTTAATGATAGGAAATAAGATACATTTTAATATTGCGAATATTACTCATCAATATTGAGTCAATTTGGAGTGGAATTATTATAACTTTTTAATTCTTATTCTTGTTTTTAATTACTAAGGGAAAAATTAATAATATAAAATATATTGTGAGAGGAAACATTTTTTCATAGAATAAAAAAGAAAATTAACTTAATACGCAATTTATGAAAGTGTTTGAGAAACATTTAAAACTGAAGTCTTTTTAAGTAGAACAAGCATTTATTTGTCAGACACAATAGATGAGTACTTTCTTTGGTCATGTGAAGGTACTCCCTGGAATAATTCTATAATTCATTGAGGTGATAATTACAAATCGATATACTAATTAAATAATGTAGTTGAGCAGATAGATAAATTGCAGATCGTATTTTTAATTTATTAGCTAATTTCAAGGAAAGTATTATTTCTTCTACTTAAATTAATTCCCTGATTGTAGCATCTAATTGACGTTTTACGTAACTTTTTTTATCTATGTTTTTATTTCTGTCATTATCTGACTTTGTCTATTTTTATCTGTTTACATCTGTTTTTTAAACTGTTTTTATTTTTTTTATCTGTTTTACATCTGTTTTTTATCTTCAACAAATTAAAATAAATTACGTTAAAATAAAACAAGTAGTCGATTAATTAAATTCAGAATAAAAAGTCGATCAAATTAAGACGTTAACTGGATATTTGATTAGATACCAGAATGTCGCTTGTCGGCTTGTAATATTCTATATGCGGATAGCTTTTAATAGACTATAAAGTGGTACTAAAACAATTATTTCAGCAATTAGAAAAAGAAAAAAGCAGTTAATTGAAGAGATAGTAATGTTCAATTGCTTTATTCTGACAATTATTTTATGATTATTGGCTGGAAAATATATTGAAATATTTTAATTTTGTATTCAAAAAATTGGTCATCGCATACGAACAGTTGGTTCATAATAAAAAAATTGTTGTCGAATAAAACAATAAGGTATTAGATAATTTACAATTATTTAAAAATGAAAAAATTGTTTTCTCGTAATAAAAATAATAATTAAATATTTAAATAATTAAATAACCAATTAAGAACCAATTAAGAAATTGGTTATATATTAATAAATTCGTTGTCGCATTTAAATAATTGGTTATTTCTATAAAATTGGAAAAATTAAATTTGTTGTCTGACTAAACCTGTTTATTACTACTTAACATTGGTTATTATATGAAAATTGTAAAAATTAAATCAGTTGTCTGACTAAACCTGATTGTTACTACTTAGCATTGGTTATTATATGAAAATTGTAAAAATTTAATTAGTTGTCTGACTAAATCTGACTATTACTACTTGGCATTGACAATTATACAAAACTTGTAAAAATTTAATTACTTGACAGAAAAAAATTTTGACAGTCTATTTCTATTGAGTAATTAAAACTTGGTACAAAAGTTTTTGTAATTGTTAATTTATGTTTATTACCCTTGTATTTTTAATAAACACAGAAAAAAGTGAGTGTCATTTTAACACTGAATTCGGTGTTAAAAGTGTCTGCATCAAACTTTAGCTCGGAAGTGTTATTTTAACACCGAAAATAAGGTAAATTTTCTATTATAGAAAATTTATCCTCACTAAAATTACCCTACCAAAATTTACCCGCATCAAAAACAACACTCGCTTTTCTCTGTGAAAAAAAGTCAAAATACTATGTTTCGTTATAATTTTTATTAATCAATTATTTAAAAAAATGTAATGTAAAAAAATGTAAATTTATCTCCTTTTAATAAATCTCTTATTCCATTTAATTTAAAATAATAATTTAAATAATTTTAGAGAAATTCAATATTATTTTCAAAAATTTTAATACAATTCTTGGAGAAATTTCCAATTATTTTTAAAAATCTTTTTGCATTTAATGATTTTCAATATTTATTATTTTAATAAAATTTTCCAAAAAATTCAATTATTTAAAAAAAATTTGATAAATTTCTACGCAAAAATTCCAATTATTTTGAATACAATTTTAATCTAATTTCTCGAAAAATGTAATTATTCTTAAAAAATTTACTAAAAATTCGTCCAAAAAATTTAATTATTTATAAATTTATTGATAAAACTCAATGCAGAATTTCAAATATTTTTAATACAATTTTAATCGAATTTCTTGAAAAATGTAATTATTCTTAAAAATTTTATTAAAAATCGTCAAAAGAATTCAATAATTTATCAATTTATTGATAAAATTCTACGCAGAACTTCTTTTATTTTATATACAATTTTTAATCGAATTTCTCGAAAAATGTAATTATTCTTAAAAATTTAATTAAAATTTGTCCGAAGAATTTAATTATTTATAAATTTATTCATAAAATTCTTTACGAGAATTAAATTTTAAGAAACTTTCAATTATTCAATAAATTTTTTATTTTTGTATTTAAATAATTGAGTTCTAGTAGAATTTTCTAATAAAAATTGATATTTATTACATAAAAATGAATTTCAGTTAAAATTAATTTTTTAAAAAATTTAATTGTGTATTTTTTTAAAATTATTTGAAGTTTTTATTTTCTATTATATATTTAATTGAAGAATTTACGAATAATTGAAATTTCGAAGAATTGAATATTGTATATTGTATACAAATGGATTTGAAAATTGTCAAAGAACTTTTTCGAAAATTATTAAAAATAATTGATTGAAAGAAGAATTTTAGTTAAAAATTATTGAAAATGAATTTTGAAATAAAGAAAATAATTTTGAAGAAGTTACAGCAACAATATTTTTATAATACAAAATAATGATTTTTTTCACTCGATCATCTTTAATTATTATAAAACATGAAGAAATCAATCGCTCCTAGTTGAAGACTCGGAGTGATCCATTTCTTCATGTTTTATACTGTGCAAATTTGTTTGTCCCATTTAACTGATTGGTAAATAAATGGATTTGAAAATTATCAGAGTACTTTTTCAAAAATTTATTTAATGAAGAATTTTAGTTAAAAATTCTTGATAATAATAATTGTATTGAAATGATGAAAATAATTTTGAAGAAGAATATTTGAATATTGAATATTCTTATAATATAAAATAATTAATTTATCAATTTTAATTTGATTCAAATTTTTGGTTATCAATTTGATTCACATTGGTGAACAATTTGATACTTTCAAGAAAACTGTGCAGTGAGAATAATTAATTGTCGCATTTAACCCCTTCACTGTTTGGAAAAATATTCATTTTAGTGTCCCAAAATGTCCATCAAAATCTTTTAAATTGTTATATTATTTAAAAATAATAAACAATTATTTATTTATTACTTTTTCTAGTATCATTGATACCTATAGTATGTGAATAATGATATAAAAGAATTTATTTTATAATTTAAATAACAAATTTCTATTTTTTGCTAAAACTTTCACGACCCAACGTTGGATCGCAAACAGTCTGGGCCATCTTTTTTCACGACCCAACGTTGGGTCGCAAACAGGCAACGGGTTAATAAATTTAAATTCTGTAATCCATTTAAATAATTCGTTTGTTGCATTGCATTTTCTGCAAACAATTGGCTCTGATAACAAAAAATAATAGATTGCAGCTATAAAAATAATTGCTTGTCGCTGTAAATATTTTCCAATTTTTCACCGCCTTTTCCTCCAATTTTCACGGAGAAAAAGAATTGTTACGTTGACAAAAAGATTGTTTATAATATAGAACTAGAAAATTTATTTTGTTGTCCTAAAAATTCAAATTTTTTCCAATAACAATAAATCTGTTGAGATAACAAAAAATGTTGTAACAACAACAACAACAAAAATTTGTTAGTTCTATTTTCTCTGTGTTCTATTCCCTCAACTGAAGATGATTGCAGATGATTTAAAATCAGCCAATTAATTGTCTAATGTAATGTTATATATTCAAAGAGCCTCGAAAATGCTTGGAAACTGTTCTCCTCGGTAAATTAAGCCCAGGAAAGTATTTCTCTTTGGATGCAGGTAAAGACTGAGAGGAAGTGCGAGTAAAAGCTAGGTCTAGAAGGAGTGCAGCTTAAGCTAGACGAATAGTGGGTGTGAATGGGTGGCAACATATACATATATATACATCGAGAGAGAAGTTGGGTTGGTTGTAGAAGAGTATGGCGAAGCAAGTAGTTTTCGCGGCAGGCAGGAGGTGGAAAGAGAGCGGGTGGTTGCCACATCGCTCTGCCCGGGTACCAAGCTACCCCTTCTCTTCTGTCACCTCTCACCCCCTTTGCCAACTCCTTTTCGCCCCAGCTATATACGGTTCATAATATCCTGCACGTCAGACTTTGAAAACTCCAACAATTTCCTACTCTGCCGCGTGGTTGGAGAGCCAAGGGGGGTGGCTTGGGAGGAGGGGGGAGATGCTGGGTACAGGGTGCCGCTCAGAAGATGGTTCAACTCCAAGAGTATATATGATGGGTGCAGAGGGTGGTGAGTTTTGAGGTGGGGTGGAAGAACCAGCAAGAGACGGGAATAGCTGGCTGATGGTGAACCTACGCTTCAAGGGAGACGAGTTTCGAGTTTATATAAAGTTTAGGGCTACATCAATAATTATAAGTAGAGTGAGTGAGTGAGAGAGAGAGAGAGAGAAAGCTGGGGCAAGATGCATGTTTTGGGAAGGAAAATCATCTCCTTGTGTCATTATTCAAGACATCGTCTTTCGAAACTCATTCATCTTTCATAAATTCAATTCGGCAATCTGCATATGACAGGAGATTTTTAATCTTTTCTTTTTTATTATTCTTTTTTATTGTTTTTTTCATTGTTCTTTTCATTGTTCCTTTCATTGTTCTTGATAGGATTAAATTTATACCAAATTGGATCAAATTGATTCTAAATTGAATCATATTCATTTACCGTATTTGATCAAAATTAGTATCAAAATGAATCAATCAAATTTTGTATGATTGAATTCGAATTATTTTCATACCATATTGAATCATATTGATAACAAATTGAATCAAAGCGTTACCAAATCAGATAACATTGATATTAGATTGAATCAAATTGATACCATATTGCATCAACATATCATCAAATTGAATCAAATTGCTACCAAGTGGGATAAATTTGGTACCAAACTTGATCGAATTGATACAACACTAGACCAAATTGGTACCACATTTTTTTTTAAATAATTCAAAACTATTTGTATTAATCTAAAAAAATGATTAATGTTATTATTCATTATTTTTTTGCTTCTAAAAAAATTAGCATTTTCTAACAAACTTTTTAGTTAATTAACAAATGTAAATCCTAAAAAATATTATCATTTTTTTAATATGAAAAAATTAATTTCATTGTTTGACAAATCAAAATTAAGCAGCAATTTTTTTCTTTTTTCTAAAAAAAAAAAATTTTTAATTGTTGGAAATGTAAAAATTAGAAAGTAGAAAATATTATTCACACTTACTGCTTCTCAATTACAATTCATAAACAAAGAACAAGTTTTAAGTTAAAAAAAATGTTACAAACCAAATTTTGTTTAAGAGATTTTAAATTTATTTTGGAAAAAATGTTTACAAAATTTCTATTTGTTAAAAACGATTGTAAAATTATTCGAAAGCACGAAAAACTTCTTTTCTAAATAAAAATTTAATCATTATTATTTTTCCATAGGAATTCAAATTCGTCAAAACGTTCAAATTCAAACATTTTTAAAATTCAACAACTTTTAAGAATATTTATTATAAAACATGAAGAAATTGATTACTCCGAGTCCTCGAATCGGAGTGATTGGTTTCTTTATTTTTTATAATAAATTAAAGATAACCGAGTGATAAGATAATTATTTTATAAAATAGAAATATTTTTACTGTCATTTTTGCAAAATTATTTTCATCATTTTAATTCAATTAATTATTTTCTAGAATTTTTAAATAATATTCTTTAAATCAATTTTCTTTAATAATTTTTGAAAAAGTTCTACTTTGAGAATTTTTAAATCCATTTGTTTGAAATTCAATTTTACGTGAAATTTCAATTATTCAGAAATTCTTCACTTGAATACGTATTAAAAAATAAACACTTCAAATAATTTCAGAAAAAAATTCAATTAAACTTTTTCAAAACAATTAATTCTACAAGAATTGTTGGTTACAAGTATGAAAAATTAAGATTTTCAAAGAATTTAATTTAAAACCTTTTCAAAATTCCATTATTTCTTAAAATTCATGCTATAATGCTTTCAATATTCAAATATTATTTGAATTTTCGAATGATTTGACTAATAAATATTCAAATCTAAAATTTTAACTGAAATGAAATGAAAATCAATTTTTATTAGATCAATTTTTATTAGAAAATTCTACTAGAATTCAATTATTTAAAGAAAAATAAAATGCAAATAAATAATTTATTGAAGAGCTGAATGTTTCTTAAAATACAATTTTCATAAAGAATTTTTTCAAAGCATTTTTAAATAATTGATTTCTTTTGACGATTTTTAATAAAATTGTTAAGAACAATTACATTTTTCGAGGAATTCGATTAAAATTGTATTAAAAATAATTGAAATTCAGCGATGAGTTTTATTTATGAAAATAATTGAATTCTCCTAAAAAGAATTTTTTTATTTATGAAAATAATTCAATCCCTGTAAAATTTTTTATTATTTATTGAAAATAATTAAATTATTGCGAAGAAATTTATCAAAAATTTGTAAATAATAGAATTTATATGAAATTGAGGAAAATTTTTGATAATAATTGAAATTTGGCAAAAAATTTTATTAAAAATTTTTAAAAAATTGAATTTTGCCAAGAATTTTATAAAAAATTTTAAAAATAAACGAATTTTGGAAAATAATTTAACTACTTTTGAAAATAATTAAATTTATGCAATCATTTATAATTTTTCCAAAATTCAATTTTTTTTAGTGTTTTTGAGAAAAATTCGTCTATAACAAATTTTTTTCTTTACTTCTTAACAAAATTAGGAAATTTACTTATTTTACATTATTTTTGTTTATGAATCATAATTTTCTTCACAAAATGATTATTTTGCTTTAGAAAAAGAAAAAAAAAATATTTGTATACTTCGTATTTTTAATCTTATTTCTTGTACCAAATTCTGTTTCTCTTTCATAAAAAGAAACTAATTTGCACCATTTCTATTTTTCAATTAAAATTTATTTTTTTAAACAAAATTCAAAGAGTTCTTAAAAATAAAAGAACAGATTGTTTATAATTTACAAATTTGATGTATCAATTATAAATTTTTAACAAAATTTGCTAGGCAAAAATTAAACTTTTTAGGTCCGTCTGAAAAATGCTGACACAAAACAATATATTATTTTTATATATCTTCTAATTGCTATTAAATGTTATTTTTGAAATAAAAATAAATTGACAAAATTGCTTCAATTTATTATTTCTATATGATTGATATAGTTTTGCACTTTGGTAATAAATTTGCCATTTTCCTCGAAACTGAATTTGTATCGTAGTTTGATGCAAACTCAGGAAACTACTGAACAAGGGATGAGTTAAAATTGAAGATGGATAGGGCGGTGAAGGGTGGTGAGAGGGAGAAGAGAGAAAGAGAATGAGGAGGGGTTATAATCGTTGAAGACGAAAAACATCATCTGCGCGGTAAAGTTGGAAGCTCGAAGCGCCAGTTTCTGCTAAAGATGACGGTTGATTAATGTTGTGAAGTAGGAGAGTGAGAAAGAAAGAGAAGCCACCCTTTATTTCGCTATAGTTATATTCTACTATAGAAATAGGAAGAGTGCAACTTCAGATAAGGTGGCAAATTAATATCTCGGCCATTAAAGGTCATTTCTGATCCATAGACGTCGTACCCATTGTCTTCTTCATTCCTTGTAATTTATTTCAACTTTGAAATCGAATCTCCATGGAAAATTTTCCAGAGGCGACAAAATTATTCACTTTTCCAAGAATTTTCTTTTTAGGGAAATTTCACACATAGAAAATTACAGAAATCGAAATTTAATATCGATTTGTAAAAAAAACTCTAAAAATTTGAACTAAATTTAGCAAAATTTGAAACATATTATTCAAACTCTAAATTCTGTATTTTGAAATTCACTTGTATTGTACAATTGTTCGAATACATTATCTAACTAGAAATGTAAATTTTTTTCTGAACTTTAATAATTTATTTTTTTACAATTGAAAATGTTTCTATGCACTATTTACATTTCGATTTTCATTTGAATTTTTGTGGATGAAATTAATGAATATTTAAAAAAAATAATAAATTTATTTTATTAAACAATTATTGAGATAATATTTTTATTCTACATTTTTTCTACTTTTGAAATTGCAAACGTTGTCGAATCTTTTCACATATTGTCGGTGTAGCCAGTTCCATATTTGTAGACTTCAATGCCTGCAACAGAAAAATTCCAGTGAGAGATTTAAAAATATATGTATATATATATATATATATATATATATATATATATATATATATATATATGAATTAAAAAATAAGGAAATTCAAATATGTTGCTATGGAATAATATTAGAAATATTTTATCAAAGTGGAAATATTCCACAATTTTTTAGAAATATCATTTTTATTATTACTTATTACAATTATATTAACAAATTAATTTTTAGTATTTGTTTTGTATTTTCCTCATTTACTTTTCAATATGTTTGGTATTTTTTTTATTAGTTTTTAAATATTTTAAACATTTTAAATATTTTAGTAATTTTAGTATTTTTAGTCTTTTCAAATTTTTAGTATTTTTAGTGCTTTTGAAAAATACTTTACTCATTTAATAGTTTCGACTATTTGGTAAAAAATCCAAAATTGTCGATAATTATCAAAAATTCAAAAATCCAAATTTCTTAAAATTTAATATTTTTTCCTTTCTTTTATGGAATTTAGCTTCATTATTTTTGTGCTTTTGTAAAATACTTTACTTATTAAGTAGTCTCGACTCTTTGGTAAAAAATCCAAAATTGTCGAAAATTATCAAAAATTCAAAAATCCGAATTTCTTAAAATTCAATATTTTTTCCTTTCTTTTATAGAATTTAGCTTCATTACTTTTGTGCTTTTAAAAAATACTTTACCTATTTAATAGTCTCGACTCTGTAAGAATTTAGATATCTCTAAGGTACGTGAATCGTTGTGTGTGTTGCGAGAGGTGGGAGATTAGAAGTAGAAGGGAGATAAATTTGATGTCGCATTGTCGAATTTCGTCGTATTTAGTGGTCAAGTACCCTTGGCATGTTTAACATGCGAAAGGGATATTCGAAACTTTTTAAATAAGTAAAGTATCGATCTGATTCCAAATTATAAGACAACGCCCGATTGGGGTAAATATTCATGTTAATTTTATTTAAATATTTTAATATTGTGCATTTGTTAAAATGAAATGATTTATTTAAAAAAATGTAGCGAATTGTGAGCATCGTGAGAACACATTTGTCGGCGTCAGATTCGTTGCCTGTTCTCTTTTACTTGAATCATTCGGATTGGACCTAATCACCAAATTATCTTTGTTGATAATCGACGGACTTCTGCAAAATTATTTCTGCGTTGTTGCTGATCCTTCACTCTCTAAAAAATTGGAAATTCGATCATCATATCGCTCCAATAATAATAAGAAAAAGGAAGCAGAGCATCAAGAAAACGTGGACCGGAAGTTCGACGAGTAAATAATTCATTTCGACTTGCTACAAGTTCGTAGGATTTTTCTGATATATATTTTGACTAATTGGTGAGTCCAATTCATTCGATTATAATTTTCTTTATTTTATAACAAAAAAGAAAATAACTTTATTGCTTGACCACACATGAAAATTGAATTTTAATATAACTAAAGATATAAATTAGTATTTCGAGAATCTCAAATTGAACATATTTTATGACGATTTATATAAATTTTTTAATAATAATAATTTGATATTCGATTTTATTTGTAAATTGTATGAATGGATATGTGTGTGAATGCGTGCGTTTAATATTGGGCGAAATATCAAATTTTTTAATATCGAACTCATAACCTTATGTGACTTTCTTTGTGTTTGTTCGTAAACTAAAAAAAAAAATATATATATATATGCGATTAATTGGTTAATAAATTTATAGAGTTCTGAGATTATATTTGTTTTCTTCTAACCGAATATTTCACTTATCTATTTCATAAAAAAAAAAAAAAAATAAATAAATAATTAAAGTTAAAATCATATTAAATTTGTTACAATTGGCGCCCAACGTGGGGGCAATTTGAGGTTTTTGTAATTTTTGAAATATTTTATATATTATCAAATTTTAATTTGTCTGAATTTTATTTTCATGATTGATGGTTGAAACTCGTTCTGGGAGTAATACAAACAAAAGCGACAAGTGTGAGTCACCTCGAACAATGTCGTTTAATCAACAGGCAATGGATGAGCTGAAAGAGGAGCTGGCGAGAATTAGCAAACAACGTATAGAAGCCGAAAAGGAAAATACAGTCTTGCGTCAGGAAATATTACGGTTCAAGGACATAGTCGAACATATGAAAAATAACAGCGAAGGTGGAAACAAGGTTGATTCTTCTATACAAACTGAAGAAATTGAGGTATTTAAAGAGAAAACTAATTTTGTAAATCAAAATGTAATCGACCAAACGACGCATGACGATAATTTTGAAAATAAAAAAATTTTGCAACCGGGTAATCAATGTAATGCTTATGAAAATCGAAAATCGATTGATTCTTCTAATCAAAGTTGTATCAATATCGGGGGTTGTCGAAATGATAAACAAGATATTTTAGTTACGGGTTTAATGAATTATTTTCAATCAATGCAGGTTACGACTCCTTTGCCAAAATTTGATGGAATAAAATTAAATCCAATAGAATTTATTAAACAACTTGAAAAATATTTTGTGAGAAAAAATGTTTCTGATGACGCGAAATTATTAATGGTTGAAGATGCGATGATAGGCCGAGCAAAATTATGGTATGATGCGCGAGTTTTCCCTTTTATAACTTATTCACATTTTAAAGATAAATTCCTTGAGGAGTTTTATTCGATTGAGGCAAGAATGGTTGCTAAATCTAAGTGGGAGAATCGCCGGTTTAAGGACAGTGATCAGTCGTTGCAAGCATACTACGTAGAGCAATTACGCGACGCGAAATTTTGTTTAACTTCTCTTCAAGAATACGAAGTAAATTATTTGATAGTGAAACAATTACCGCAACGAGCTCGCGAAGTATTGGCAACGATTGATTATATGGATACATCAAAAATAAGTCAGACGTTATCACGTTTGGATGTGACTCGTGGTGATGCGGAAATAGGGGTGCCGTCAAGGTCTCATAGTAATAGTAATTTTTCGGAAAAATCTAATAATTGTAAAAATCAATTTGGGCAAGCTCGACAAGGTTATGATCGATCTGAATCTCACAATGACGAAAAACGCGGTAATGTAAATTCAGCCAAGGCTGGTCCCGAAGATAATGATCGTTCCCGAAATTGGAGACATAGGCCGGTAAATAATAATCCACAATATTATCGAGAACAACAACGAGATAAAATATCGGAAAATAATCAAATAAGGGAAAAAAATAATATAAATGATAATAATCCTGGATCGAGCGTTCGAGTGATTAATAAATCGAATATGTCCGAGTTTTTAGAGGATTTGTGTTGGGATGTTGAGCCCACAAAAAAAACGTCTGTCGAAAATTTAGAAATGAAAATAGTTAGTCCTCGTATTCGCGCGATAATTGAAGAAAATGAGGTACCAATCTTGGTTGATAGCGGCAGCGAAGTAACAGTTATTTCTGAGGCATTCTATAATCAATTAAAAACTAATTGTAAAATAACAGAATTACCTGTAAATAACGTGACAGTTAATGTCGCCGTCGGTAAAAAATCAACCACAATAAAAAGACAGGTACAATTATCGGTTAAAATTGATACGGAAATTTTAGATTTTCCCTTTTTAGTTGTTCCGGGATTATTAACAAGTGTCTTGGTCGGAATTGATTGGATGGTACGATTTAAATGTGTCATTGACGTTGCGAATCAACGCATTAGATTAGGAGAAAAAGATTTATCCGAAAAATTTGTGACATTTCGAATGGCTCGCGAAATGAATGCTTCGTGTAGACTTATAAAAACGGAAGGAATTTTATGGTATGATTCGGAAGGATCGCAAAGTAGATTAGGAAATGGAATAAAAAAGAGAGAGGAAATAATTGTTGATATTGAGGATTCATTTAATGCTGCTTTGGGGCCCATTCAAAATAATGAGGAAATAAAAAATGTCATGTATATGTCGGAGTGCGATTCTGATTTCATTGGTGAGGTAGATGATTGTGTATCACAGATCAATAGTATAGATCATGATCAAAAGGAACAAGTAAGAGCGTTATTGTTGAAATATGAAAAAGTTTTCTCTAAGATTCCAGGATGTACAAATGTGTACAGTCACTCAATTGTATTAAAGGATAATAGATCAATCGTTCGAAAATCTTATCCTGTCGCGTTAAGTCAAAGAGCAGGTGTACGCGGGGTTTTGGATCACATGGAGAGATTAAATATTATAAGACGTTCTAATAGTAGGCATTGCAATCCGCTTCGTATAGTGGTAAAAAAGAATGGAGAAATTAGGGTCTGTTTAGACGCACGATTTATAAATGATAAAATTGATTGCGATAACGAGTGTCCACCACGTATAGAGGAATTAATGCAAAAATTTGAAGGTGTTAGGTTTTTATCTACAACTGATATGAATTCGGGTTATTGGCAAATTCCTCTTGAGGAGGACTCTAAACAATATACAGCCTTCCTATTTGATGGGCATCTGTATGAATTTAATCGTGTTCCGTTTGGGTTGAAGACAGCAGGTAGTGGCTTCATTAGAGCGTTGAGTTTAGCTTTGGGTCAGGAACTCGAGGAGTATATCTCGTGCTACGTCGATGATATACTTATAGCTTCGAGGACATTTGAAGAGCATTTGAATCATCTGGAAAGTTTATTTATTAAATTAGAAGAGGCAGGTTTTACCCTTAGTTTAAATAAATCTATGTTTTTTAGGGAAGAAGTGTCCTTTTTAGGATTTAAATTATCGTCTGAGGGAATCCGAGCCGAAGAAAAAAAATTGTCCGTGATTGCTGATTTTCCGTGTCCCAGGGATAGGAGACAATTGCAAGCATTTTTGGGCGTTTGTGGTTATTATAGGCGATTTAGCATAAGGCATTCGGAATTTATAGGGCCTTTTAGGGATTTATTAAGTAGCGCAAATAAATGGTCTTGGACAGAAAAACACACGCAGGCTTTTAATAATTTAAAAAGAAATTTCCTGCATGCAGTAACTCTAAGTCATTATTTGCCTCATAAAAAATTTAAACTTCAGACTGATGCTAGTGATATTGGTCTCAGCGGTATCCTTTATCAGGAGGATGATAATGGGGATTATAGGATTGTATCGTTAGCAAGTAGAGTTCTTACACAATGTGAAACTAGATATACAACGTCTGAAAAAGAGCTCTTAGCTGTAGTCTATTGCCTTATAAAGTTTAGAATGTATCTGTTGGGTTGGAAGTTCGAAATTATCACGGACCATCAAGCGTTGACGTTTTTATTATCAACCCCGTATCACAATGCTCGCTTAATGAGATGGATCTTATTCATGCAAGAATATCAATTTGATATTCTTCATTGTAAGGGTTCAGACAATTTGATTGCCGATTTTTTCAGCCGAAATTTCGAAAATGAGACATCAGTAGATAATCGAAATCAATTTCTTATAGGAAAATTGATGATTAATAGTCTTGAGCGAGAAATTTTGGGTGAATCGACAAGTCAAACGAAAATCCCTAGTATTGATTTTAATAAAGAAATAATTTCTGAATTAAAAAATCTTGGTGATGCTCAGCGAGTAGATGTGGATATACAGGAGTTGATAAAAAAGAATTCGTCGGAGTTGAGGGTTAAAAATGTTAATGGAATAATATATTTTAAAGCTAGTCGCGATGAAAATTGGAGAGTTGCAATGCCTAGAAATCTGGTGGGAAAAATATTAAAGGCGGTTCACGAGCAATTTTGTCATGTGGGAGGTTATAAGATGCACGAGTATTTGAGTAAATTGTTTTATTGGCGATATATGCGTCGTGATATTAAAAATTACACGCGAAGTTGCGATTTATGTCAACGGACAAAATGTTTAAATTATCGGACTGAGGGTGTTTATCAATTTGTAAAAGCGTCGAAACCAAATCAAATGATCGCGGTGGATTTTTATGGGCCATTACCCGTTTCTGTAGCTGGTGTTACATATATTTTTGTTGTTCAGGATTTGTTTTCGAAATTGGTCTCGTTGTACCCGATAAAAAAGGCAAATACAAAAATATGTTTGAAAAAATTAAAGGACCATTATTTTGTGAATGTAGGAAGGCCGGGTCAAATACTGTCTGATCACGGGACACAATTCACGTCCCCACTATGGAAAAATAGTTTAAAAGCGGAAGGAGTTAAGGCAATTTTTTCGTCGATTAGACACCCGCAGTCGAATCCTGTGGAGCGAACAATGAGGGAATTGGGACGGCTTTTTAGGACCTTATGTTCCGATAAACACACGAGTTGGGCAAAGCACATTCCTGCAATACAAAATTGTCTAAATGTAGTATCTCATCATAGTACTGGGTCGGTTCCGTATACTCTACACTATGGTAGAACTCCTCGTGATAAAATTATTGATTTGTTCCCGACAATTAAAGATAGACAAATTTCGAATGAAATCTATGTACAGCTTGCTCAAAAGAATTTGCAACAATCGTTTGAAAAAAGATTAAAAAATCAAGGAAACGTCAGTAAAATTAATTTTCAAGTAAATGATCTAGTGTTATTGAGGGTACCTCATTTATCCAATGCGTCACAGCGAGTTACACACAAATTTTTTCATTTGTATGAGGGGCCGTTTCGTATCATCAAGATTTTAAATCAAAATGCGTGTGTGTTGGTCGATTCAAACGATGAAAATATAGTTAAAGGCACCTACAACCGTTTCCACCTTCGAAAATATTGTCAAGCTCCAGAGCTTTGAAATGTTGTATACGCAACTAAAAGATATTCAAGCTAATTCTTGCAAAATGCTCGCTCTTGATGCTGTTCATTGGCATGTTGAGGATTGGATGTGTCTTGTATAAAGAAATATGTATCAACGATTAGCGTAAATTTTCTTTTGTATGTCGTATGTCATCGTATAAAAAAGAAAAGGGGTGCATTGTAAGAATTTAGATATCTCTAAGGTACGTGAATCGTTGTGTGTGTTGCGAGAGGTGGGAGATTAGAAGTAGAAGGGAGATAAATTTGATGTCGCATTGTCGAATTTCGTCGTATTTAGTGGTCAAGTACCCTTGGCATGTTTAACATGCGAAAGGGATATTCGAAACTTTTTAAATAAGTAAAGTATCGATCTGATTCCAAATTATAAGACAACGCCCGATTGGGGTAAATATTCATGTTAATTTTATTTAAATATTTTAATATTGTGCATTTGTTAAAATGAAATGATTTATTTAAAAAAATGTAGCGAATTGTGAGCATCGTGAGAACACATTTGTCGGCGTCAGATTCGTTGCCTGTTCTCTTTTACTTGAATCATTCGGATTGGACCTAATCACCAAATTATCTTTGTTGATAATCGACGGACTTCTGCAAAATTATTTCTGCGTTGTTGCTGATCCTTCACTCTCTAAAAAATTGGAAATTCGATCATCATATCGCTCCAATAATAATAAGAAAAAGGAAGCAGAGCATCAAGAAAACGTGGACCGGAAGTTCGACGAGTAAATAATTCATTTCGACTTGCTACAAGTTCGTAGGATTTTTCTGATATATATTTTGACTAATTGGTGAGTCCAATTCATTCGATTATAATTTTCTTTATTTTATAACAAAAAAGAAAATAACTTTATTGCTTGACCACACATGAAAATTGAATTTTAATATAACTAAAGATATAAATTAGTATTTCGAGAATCTCAAATTGAACATATTTTATGACGATTTATATAAATTTTTTAATAATAATAATTTGATATTCGATTTTATTTGTAAATTGTATGAATGGATATGTGTGTGAATGCGTGCGTTTAATATTGGGCGAAATATCAAATTTTTTAATATCGAACTCATAACCTTATGTGACTTTCTTTGTGTTTGTTCGTAAACTAAAAAAAAAAAATATATATATATATGCGATTAATTGGTTAATAAATTTATAGAGTTCTGAGATTATATTTGTTTTCTTCTAACCGAATATTTCACTTATCTATTTCATAAAAAAAAAAAAAAAATAAATAAATAATTAAAGTTAAAATCATATTAAATTTGTTACAACTCTTTGGTAAAAAATCCAAAATTGTCGAAAATTATCAAAAATTCAAAAATCCGAATTTCTTAAAATTTAATATTTTTTCCTTTCTTTTATGGAATTTAGCTTCATTATTTTTGTGCTCTTAGAAAATACTTTACTTATTTAATAGTCTCGACTCTTTGGTAAAAAATCCAAAATTGTCGAAAATTATCAAAAATTCAAAAATCCGAATTTCTTAAAATTTAATATTTTTTCCTTTCTTTTATAGAATTTAGCTTCATTATTTTTGTGCTTTTGAAAAATACTTTACCTATTTAATAGTCTCGACTCTTTGGTAAAAAATCCAAAATTGTCAAAAATTATCAAAAATTCAAAAATCCAAATTTCTTAAAATTCAATATTTTTTCCTTTCTTTTATGGAATTTAGCTTCATTATTTTTGTGCTTTTGAAAAATACTTTACCTATTTAATAGTCTCGACTCTTTGGTTAAAAATCCAAAATTGTCGAAAATTATCAAAAATTCAAAAATCCGAATTTCTTAAAATTTAATATTTTTTCCTTTCTTTTATGGTATTTAGCTTCATTATTTTTGTGCTTTTGAAAAATACTTTACCTATTTAATAGTCTCGACTCTTTGGTAAAAAATCCAAAATTGTCGAAAATTATCAAAAATTCAAAAATCCGAATTTCTTAATATTCAATATTTTTTCCTTTCTTTTATGGAATTTAGCTTCATTATTTTTGTGCTCTTAGAAAATACTTTACTTATTGAATAGTCTCGACTCTTTGGTACAAAATTCAAAATTGTCGAAAATTATCAAAAATTCAAAAATCCGAATTTCTTAAAATTCAATATTTTTTCCTTTCTTTTATGGAATTTAGCTTCATTATTTTTGTGCTCTTGGAAAATAATTTACTTATTAAATAGTCTCGACTCATTGGTAAAAAATCCAAAATTGTCGAAAATTATCAAAAATTCAAAAATCCGAATTTCTTAAAATTCAATATTTTTTCCTTTCTTTTATTTGAATTTAGCTTCATTATTTTTGTGCTCTTGGAAAATAATTTAGTTATTGAATAGTCTCGACTCTGTAATAAAAAATCCAAAATTGTCGAAAATTATCAAAAATTCAAAAATCCGAATTTCTTAAAATTCAATATTTTTTCCTTTCTTTTATGGAATTTAGCCTCATTATTTTTGTGCTTTTGAAAAATACTTTACTCATTTAATAGTCTCGACTCTTTGGTAAAAAATCCAAAATTGTCGAAAATTATCAAAAATTCAAAAATCCGAATTTCTTAAAATTCAATATTTTTTCCTTTCTTTTATGGAATTTAGCTTCATTATTTTTGTGCTTTTGAAAAATACTTTACCTATTTAATAGTCTCGACTCTTTGGTAAAAAATCCAAAATTGTCGAAAATTATCAAAAATTCAAAAATCCAAATTTCTTAAAATTCAATATTTTTTCCTTTCTTTTATGCAATTTAGCTTCATTATTTTTGTGGTTTTGTAAAATACTTTACTTATTAAGTAGTCTCGACTCTTTGGTAAAAAATCCAAAATTGTCGAAAATTATCAAAAATTCAAAAATCCGAATTTCTTAAAATTCAATATTTTTTCCTTTCTTTTATAGAATTTAGCTTCATTATTTTTGTGCTTTTGAAAAATACTTTACCTATTTAATAGTCTCGACTCTTTGGTAAAAAATCCAAAATTGTCGAAAATTATCAAAAATTCAAAAATCCGAATTTCTTAAAATTCAATATTTTTTCCTTTCTTTTATGGAATTTAGCCTCATTATTTTTGTGCTTTTGAAAAATACTTTACTCATTTAATAGTCTCGACTCTTTGGTAAAAAATCCAAAATTGTCGAAAATTATCAAAAATTCAAAAATCCAAATTTCTTAAAATTCAATATTTTTTCCTTTCTTTTATGGAATTTAGCTTCATTATTTTTGTGCTCATGGAAAATAATTTACTTATTAAATAGTCTCGACTCATTGGTAAAAAATCCAAAATTGTCGAAAATTATCAAAAATTCAAAAATCCGAATTTCTTAAAATTCAATATTTTTTCCTTTCTTTTATTTGAATTTAGCTTCATTATTTTTGTGCTCTTGGAAAATAATTTAGTTATTGAATAGTCTCGACTCTTTAATAAAAAATCCAAAATTGTCGAAAATTATCCAAAATTCAAAAATCCGAATTTCTTAAAATTCAACATTTTTTCTTCTCTTTTATGGGATTTAGCTTCATTATTTTTGTGCTTTTGAAAAATACTTTACTCATTTAATAGTTTCGACTATTTGGTAAAAAATCCAAAATTGTCGATAATTATCAAAAATTCAAAAATCCAAATTTCTTAAAATTTAATATTTTTTCCTTTCTTTTATGGAATTTAGCTTCATTATTTTTGTGCTTTTGAAAAATACTTTACTTATTAAGTAGTCTCGACTCTTTGGTAAAAAATCCAAAATTGTCGAAAATTATCAAAAATTCAAAAATCCGAATTTCTTAAAATTCAATATTTTTTCCTTTCTTTTATAGAATTTAGCTTCATTATTTTTGTGCTTTTGAAAAATACTTTACCTATTTAATAGTCTCGACTCTTTGGTAAAAAATCCAAAATTGTCGAAAATTATCAAAAATTCAAAAATCCGAATTTCTTAAAATTTAATATTTTTTCCTTTCTTTTATGGAATTTAGCTTCATTATTTTTGTGCTCTTAGAAAATACTTTACTTATTTAATAGTCTTGACTCTTTGGTAAAAAATCCAAAATTGTCGAAAATTATCAAAAATTCAAAAATCCGAATTTTTTAAAATACAATATTTTTTCCTTTCTTTTATGGAATTTAGCCTCATTATTTTTGTGCTTTTGAAAAATACTTTACTCATTTAATAGTCTCGACTCTTTGGTAAAAAATCCAAAATTGTCGAAAATTATCAAAAATTCAAAAATCCGAATTTTTTAAAATTCAATATTTTTTCCTTTCTTTTATAGAATTTAGCTTCATTATTTTTGTGCTTTTGAAAAATACTTTACTCATTTAATAGTTTCGACTATTTGGTAAAAAATCCAAAATTGTCGATAATTATCAAAAATTCAAAAATCCAAATTTCTTAAAATTTAATATTTTTTCCTTTCTTTTATGGAATTTAGCTTCATTATTTTTGTGCTTTTGAAAAATACTTTACTTATTAAGTAGTCTCGACTCTTTGGTAAAAAATCCAAAATTGTCGAAAATTATCAAAAATTCAAAAATCCGAATTTCTTAAAATTCAATATATTTTTTCCTTTCTTTTATGGAATTTAGCTTCATTATTTTTGTGCTCTTGGAAAATAATTTACTTATTGAATAGTCTCGACTCTTTGGTAAAAAATCCAAAATTGTCGAAAATTATCAAAAATTCAAAAATCCGAATTTCTTAAAATTTAATATTTTTTCCTTTCTTTTATGGAATTTAGCTTCATTATTTTTGTGCTCTTAGAAAATACTTTACTTATTCAATAGTCTCGACTCTTTGGTAAAAAATCCAAAATTGTCGAAAATTATCAAAAATTCAAAAATCCGAATTTCTTAAAATTCAATATTTTTTCCTTTCTTTTATAGAATTTAGCTTCATTACTTTTGTGCTTTTAAAAAATACTTTACCTATTTAATAGTCTCGACTCTTTGGTAAAAAATCCAAAATTGTCGAAAATTATCAAAAATTCAAAAATCCGAATTTCTTAAAATTTAATATTTTTTCCTTTCTTTTATGGAATTTAGCTTCATTATTTTTGTGCTCTTAGAAAATACTTTACTTATTTAATAGTCTCGACTCTTTGGTAAAAAATCCAAAATTGTCGAAAATTATCAAAAATTCAAAAATCCGAATTTCTTAAAATTTAATATTTTTTCCTTTCTTTTATGGAATTTAGCTTCATTATTTTTGTGCTTTTGAAAAATACTTTACCTATTTAATAGTCTCGACTCTTTGGTAAAAAATCCAAAATTGTCGAAAATTATCAAAAATTCAAAAATCCGAATTTCTTAAAATTCAATATTTTTTCCTTTCTTTTATTTGAATTTAGCTTCATTATTTTTGTGCTCTTGGAAAATAATTTAGTTATTGAATAGTCTCGACTCTTTAATAAAAAATCCAAAATTGTCGAAAATTATCCAAAATTCAAAAATCCGGATTTCTTAAAATTCAATATTTTTTCCTTTCTTTTATGGGATTTAGCTTCATTATTTTTGTGCTCTTAGAAAATACTTTACTTATTTAATAGTCTTGACTCTTTGGTAAAAAATCCAAAATTGTCGAAAATTATCAAAAATTCAAAAATCCGAATTTTTTAAAATACAATATTTTTTCCTTTCTTTTATGGAATTTAGCCTCATTATTTTTGTGCTTTTGAAAAATACTTTACTCATTTAATAGTTTCGACTATTTGGTAAAAAATCCAAAATTGTCGAAAATTATCAAAAATTCAAAAATCCGGATTTCTTAAAATTCAATATTTTTTCCTTTCTTTTATGGGATTTAGCTTCATTATTTTTGTGCTCTTGGAAAATAATTTACTTATTGAATAGTCTCGACTCTTTGGTAAAAAATCCAAAATTGTCGAAAATTATCAAAAATTCAAAAATCCGAATTTCTTAAAATTTAATATTTTTTCCTTTCTTTTATGGAATTTAGCTTCATTATTTTTGTGCTCTTAGAAAATACTTTACTTATTCAATAGTCTCGACTCTTTGGTAAAAAATCCAAAATTGTCGAAAATTATCAAAAATTCAAAAATCCGAATTTCTTAAAATTCAATATTTTTTCCTTTCTTTTATAGAATTTAGCTTCATTACTTTTGTGCTTTTAAAAAATACTTTACCTATTTAATAGTCTCGACTCTTTGGTAAAAAATCCAAAATTGTCGAAAATTATCAAAAATTCAAAAATCCGAATTTCTTAAAATTTAATATTTTTTCCTTTCTTTTATGGAATTTAGCTTCATTATTTTTGTGCTCTTAGAAAATACTTTACTTATTTAATAGTCTCGACTCTTTGGTAAAAAATCCAAAATTGTCGAAAATTATCAAAAATTCAAAAATCCGAATTTCTTAAAATTTAATATTTTTTCCTTTCTTTTATGGAATTTAGCTTCATTATTTTTGTGCTTTTGAAAAATACTTTACCTATTTAATAGTCTCGACTCTTTGGTAAAAAATCCAAAATTGTCGAAAATTATCAAAAATTCAAAAATCCGAATTTCTTAAAATTCAATATTTTTTCCTTTCTTTTATTTGAATTTAGCTTCATTATTTTTGTGCTCTTGGAAAATAATTTAGTTATTGAATAGTCTCGACTCTTTAATAAAAAATCCAAAATTGTCGAAAATTATCCAAAATTCAAAAATCCGGATTTCTTAAAATTCAATATTTTTTCCTTTCTTTTATGGGATTTAGCTTCATTATTTTTGTGCTCTTAGAAAATACTTTACTTATTTAATAGTCTTGACTCTTTGGTAAAAAATCCAAAATTGTCGAAAATTATCAAAAATTCAAAAATCCGAATTTTTTAAAATACAATATTTTTTCCTTTCTTTTATGGAATTTAGCCTCATTATTTTTGTGCTTTTGAAAAATACTTTACTCATTTAATAGTTTCGACTATTTGGTAAAAAATCCAAGATTGTCGATAATGATCAAAAATTCAAAAATCCGAATTTCTTAAAATTCAACATTTTTTCTTCTCTTTTATGGGATTTAGCTTCATTATTTTTGTGCTTTTGAAAAATACTTTACTTATTAAGTAGTCTCGACTCTTTGGTAAAAAATCCAAAATTGTCGAAAATTATCAAAAATTAAAACATCCGAATTTCTTAAAATTTAACATTTTTTTCTTTTCTTTTATGGGATTTAGCTTAATTATTTTTGTGGTCTTGGAAAATACTTTACTTATTTAATAGTAAATTTCCTAAAAATTTAAATTGCAGTTTCGATTATACTTTCGTGGAAATTTTAAGTTTTTTTTTAAAGTTTCGCGCTAAACATTTATTGAAGTGGGATATTTAAATCGTTATACAATTTTCACTAATCTTTGCATTTAATTATTTCGAAGGTTGCGACTAAATCTTTAGTAAATTTTTAGGAAAGTTTTGGTGCTATGTAGTTAGTTAATCGTGACTAATTGAATCAATCAAAAACAATTGTATTGAATCATCAGTTGTTTTTAACTAATTGTCAGAAAAAAATATTACTATTTGAATTAGTGACTGACTTTTTGCTTCTAAATCAGGTATTTTTAACTGATTTAATAATTTAGATTGCGTTATATATAATATATAATGTCCAATGTATAAAATTTTCAGTGAAATTTACATGTGTGACGTGACGTAGGGGGAGGGGGGGTGGTTCAAGATTTGTGACGAAGTGTGTCATAGGGGGTAGGAGGGGTTAAAAATGGTCAAAAATCGCGTGACGTATTATGTGTACGGCCCCTAGTTTTCTAATAAAATCCGAAATTATCGTTAGGAGTCGATCGAGATTTCAGTACGACACGATATATGTGAAAAAACAAGTGTGATAATTACTTTTTTAATATTTTTTGAAAACGATCAATTGCAATGGCTTACTATTGATGGCAGTGGTGGGATTTTTAACGTAAGAGAGCAAAATAAAAGTTTCCCAATTTTACAATAACAAAAAAGAAAAAAAATTTCTTTTCGTATCTTAAAATACAAATTCTTAAATAATAAACTTATTAACAATAATAATTAACTAATTGAAATAAGTACATAATTAAAAAAAGAGAGAGATAGTATAATTTAGCGTGAATGTACATTACACTAGGGTTTCAAAGGAGATTTACAAGTTGGTCAAACGGGTCATTAAAGGTTTGTTGTGAGGTATATGGTTGTATCTGAATTTGCAGAACATTATCGTTAGTATAGGGACTTTGTTCAGATAGTTTCAGGTTACGTGGAAAGGTTACAAAGGAAGAAGAACTCACTAGAAGGGTTGAACCGGTCGAGCAACGAACCAACGAATGTTCGAACGTGTCTCTAATGTAGTTTCCAGTTGAAACGCAGATCTGGTGTTACCCCTAACTCTCAACCCACCCGAGAAACTCAGAAATCTAATGTCGAGAGGACACAGCCCGTAAGGCCTGTGCCAACCTCCGTTAACTTTTAGTGCACGGGATTAGAGCCACGGAAGCGAGATGGTACAAACTTTACTCTAATTCGTTCGACTATTAACTTCATTTAACAAACTAAAATTGAAAAAGAGAATAACTCTCTCATTTTCAATTTATTCTTTTTTATTTCATGTACTTTAAATATTTTTAAATGTCTTACGCGCCTTGGTAAAACGTACCTGAAAGAAATTCAGGTAACAAAATCGAATTGTCCGCCATTTTGGATCCGCCATCTTAAATATTTGAATTTAGAGGTCAGATTCGAATTCAGCGACTTTAAAAACTCCTGGATACTAAGTTTCATGGAAACTTCGCTTGAAATATAAAAAATTGTGTCCGACATTTTGAATTTTTAAATTCTGAGGTCGGGTTTGAATTCCAACGTGAAACAAACTAAAATTAATGTCTTCTTAGGTACCTTTCTTCCTTCTTTCTTTAGTTATAAAAAAATACTTATTTTAACAAAAAAAAATTTATTTCAATGTAGAAAATAATTAATTTTAATATTAAGAAAAAATTCCAAAGACAAATTGTCTCTCGAATGTGCAGAGAGGGGAGAAAAAAACCACTGAAAACATTAGGAGTGATTTGATGAGAGGATGAAAACGAATAAGGGAAAATTCCGGTGGTTTGAGAATACACATTGACCCTGCTGATAGCGGCGAGTTCACTCAATTTGCTCCTGACGAAAATAAAGAGGAGAGAAAGGAGAGAAAAAAAAAGAAAATTACAGGGGGAAGAGGGAAAGGGTTCTCTCTCTCTCTCTGTTTTTACTCGGAAAAGATGGGAAACAGCTTAACGGGGTTAAAACCACCCCCGTGAGGGCTAAAAAAGTTAAGCGGTGTTTTATAGACCCAACAAGCTGTCCCGTCCGTGGTGGCGGCGTTCAACCGGTGCCAAACCCCCTTTTTACACCCTTGTTGGAAATTAGAGGCTTTTTGTGCTAAATATACCCTCTCGACCTGCCCGGCAGTGAATCTCATTTTAATTTTCCGCGGGAGACCTACAGTAAACTGTTTCTCCGGCCCTTCGTTACTGACCTTCGCGTGCCACACACACTCCCTCTTCTTCTTCATCTCACTCTCTCACTCTACATGTATAAATTTCCCTCTCGTAATTCCTTCACAAGACTCTTTTTAATTGGCCACGAGAGTTTCTAAAGTAGGAAATTAATCTCTTTGAAAAAAGGAAGACTTATTTTTTTTCCAACGAAAATTAATTTTCGTTGCATTTATTCTCAATATCACTGGGTTTATTTTTTAATTTTATTATTTAATTGAAGGGAATTATTTTTAATTATTTGTATGTAGTGTTTTTCACTGGTAACATTCATTTAGTTTGCGGGGGTAACATTCTTTTCCGTAGAAAAGAAAATTATTGTTAAAATAACAAGTGGGACTTGTTTTTATAGAAAGAAAATTTCATATGAATTTTATTTTTTATTTTTAACTTCTTTAAAATTTAGATACTGCGAAAATTAATTTCTTTTAATTGTTAATTAGCAAAAAACATTAATTTTGAATGTTTCTAATATAATTTTTGGAAAAATTTTTATTTTCAGGTGACAGTGAGTTCATGGTGAAGAAAATGCAACCAATAGGTGACAGCGGTGGGACTATTCACTATTTACAAGGTAAACTGTCTAGAATCACGTTTCTATCAATTTTTATTTTGCAAATAAATTTTATTTCAAGTTAGTAAAATATATTTCGGCTTTAGAAAACTAGTTACTTTATATTTTTTTTTATTTTTTCATTTATGGAAATCGTAGTTATAAGGTGGCAGTGGTGGGATTTTTATTGGACCTCTAAAGGTCCATTTAGAGGAAAAGTTACTTTATATTTTTTTAATATGTGTTTGTTTTTAATTTATATTTTTTTAATATTTTTTCGTTTATTTATTTTTATTTTTATTTATATATTTCAAATATGTTTTCTCGGTACCACTTAAAAAATAAAAGTACAAACAAAAATGCGTAAATATTGAGGTATATTTCTAAATGAAAGAGCGAGATGTGTAATTCAACTTTTGTAGAATCTTCCGCGGGTTAAGTGAAAATAAAACGCTCGACCAGTTGAGCAAGAAGGCGTGAAATGAGGGTGGCGCTACTCTCACATAAATTAGCTGCCGGGTCTAAAATGCAAAACATTCTGTTCTGAACCACATTTCCACTTTAGAGGGGGGTCAAAGAGAATTGCGGTTTCTCGGCACGTATGCTACATTTCTTCTTTTTCCTCCTTTCTTCCCCACCCCCACCCCACCCTCAACCCCTTACACCGGCACACATAAATCCCCTTTTCACGTTTCTTGATTTCTTCAACTAGAAAAGTGATTTTATTTTCATTTTAATCGGGGGAGGAATTTTTCTTCTTTTATTTTTATTTAACAACTCGTGTTTGTGGAAATTGGAAAATTGGTTCTAAACGAGGGAGAAATTTTTAATTTTTGGTATCTTTTGTTCATGTATATTGTATTTAATTTAAAATGTAACAACGAATTTCAAAAAAGAAATCAAATAGGTTTAAATTTTCGGGAATTGCAACAATTTTCGCCTTTAAAAAAAAAACTTTAATTATTATAAGTTGTTGAATTTCAAAAAGGTTTAGATCAGTCAAACGAAATATGTTATGGAAAAAAGCATATAATAAACTAAATTTATTTGTTTATAATTTTTTTATATTTTTTTAATTTCAATTATTGTTTTGTTATAAATCATGAAAAAATACCTGCATTTCTTCGATCTGTCAAACAATATTTTTTAAAGAAAAAAAAACAAAAAAACTAATTTCAAAATGTGAACAGACACTAACTTACTAACTAACTAGCTTAGTAACATAGTTACTAAATTCAATTGTGTACAAAAATTTTTAAAAATTCTCGTCAAAATTTAAATTCTCTTTATAAATAATAAAATTCTTCTCTGATATTTAATTATTAAGCAAAATTTTAATCAAATTCTTGGCAAAATTTCAATTGTTTTCAAAAGTTTTCTAAAATTCAATAATTTTCAATATCTACTATTTCAATAAAATTTTCCAAAAGAATTCCATTATTAAAAAAAATTTGAATAAAATTCTACGCAAACATTCAATTATTTTCATAAATAATAAAAATTTTTACAGGAATTCCATTATTTACAAATTTTTTTTATAAATTTCTTCGCAATAATTCAATTATGTTCATAAATAATAACATTTATACAGGGATTCAATTATTTTCGTAAATACTAAAATTCTTTTTAGGAACTCAATTATTTTCATAAATAATAAAACTCATTGCATAATTTCAATTATTTTTAATGCAATTTTAATCGAATTCCTCGAAAAATGTAATTATTGTTAAAAATTTTATGAAAATTCGTCCAAAGAATTTAATGATCTAAAAAATTTGTTGATAACATTTTTTATGAGAATTTAATAATTCAAGAAACATGAAACTAATAAATTATTTATTTTTGCATTTAAATAATCGAATTCTCGTAAAATTTACTAATAAAAATGGTTTTAAAAATGAATTTCAGTTAAAATTTTAGATTATAATTAAATATTAAAAGCATTATAACGTGGATTTTTAGAAATAATTAAATCTTGAAAAAGTTTCAAACTAAAATCATTAAAATTCTTAATTTTTCATATTTTTGCGACAAACAATTCTGTTGTATTAATTTTTTTTAAAAGTTTAATAGAATTTTTATTGAAATTATTTCAAATTTTTATTTTTTAATATATATTTAATTGCAGAATTTACGAATAATTGAAATTTTGTAAAATTGAATTGTAAACGAATGAATTTGAAATTTTTCATAAAACTCATCGCAGTGTTTCAATTATATTTTTCATACAATTATAATTGAATTCCTTGAAAAAAGTAATATTATGTTCATACAAGTTTTAATAAAATTCGACAAAAGAATTCAATTATTTAAAAATGAATGAAAATGAATTTAAAATTGAATTTTGAGAAATATTCAATTATTCAATAAATTATTTACTTTTCCATTTAAATAATGAAATTCTTGTAGAATTTTCTAATAAAAATTGATTTTCATTTCATAATAAATGAATTTTAGTTAAAATTTTAGATTATAATTGAATATTAAAAGCAATTTAGCGTGAATTTTTAAAAATAATTGAATTTTTGAAATTAATTTTTTTGAAAAAGTTTAATTGAATTTTCTTTTATGTATTATTTAAAGTTTTTATTTTCTAATATGCATTTAATTAAAGAATTTAGGAATAATTGAAATTTCTTGAAATTGAATATTGTAAACAAATGGATTTGAAAATTGCCAAAGAACTTTTTGGAAAATTATTAAAAATAATTGATATAAAGTAAAATTGTAGTTAAAAATTTTTGAAAATAATAATTGAATATTGAAATAAAATATAAAATGTATAAAATCGTTAAATCTAAAATCTTCTATCTAAAATCATTAAATAAAAAATTTAATGAACTAAAATTTTATTCATTGTAAAAAATATTACCAAAATTGATTATTTTAATCTTTTATTTTTGGTGTTAATTTAATCTGCAACACTTTTTAATACCTCACGATTTACTGTGGTTTAAATTTTCTTACTCGGGGGGGTTTTGGTCGCTGATTACGAAATCGACGTTTGTTTTACAAAATTCAAAATGGTGGATTCAATATGGCTGAAAAATTTTCAAAAATTTATTTGATTCGTATTAATCTTGTCACTCGGGGGTTTTCGGGGCCGCTGATTACGAATTCGAAGTTAGTTTTTAAAAATTGAAAATGGCGGAAGGTTTTTATAAAAATTCATCGAATTCGGAGTTAAATAATAGAAAATATTTTATAATTTCGAAAAAAAAATTGTGGCTTTAATTTTGTAAAAAGAACCTAATAGTGGACCTACAGAATAATTATATAGTTTAACAAGCAAATTTCAACTTTTTAATATTTAATACTGTCAAAATCGAAGAATTGTAAGAATTGTAATTAATTTTAATTATTAAATTTATCGAAAATGAAAAAGTAAAAAATGGAAGAAGATTGTTATTTACAGTGGAGAAATGGAAGCAAGAGAGTAAAATTCACGGTAGGATAGAATCGAACATTAGGACATTAGAATCGATGCATCTTACCCTCGGGGGTATCGTAACAAAATGGGGGCTTGGTTAGTTCCTCGGCGTCTGTATGTACGTATATATAGGTATATAAGTTTGGTAAAGGCAAAGGCGTGCCAGGTACATAGAGAGCACCGATACGATAGCGCGATCGCTAGTTTTAGCGGCGGCATCTCGGCAGCTTTCGAGGCAATATAACTCGAAAATGGTGGCCTGGCTTGCGAGTACCGTTATCATTTCTTAGTCCTGGTATCGCCCAACCCTCTCGGTTATTACTGCACCCCCGGGGCTATCCTATGGACTCTTAGATAAGCCACCCACCGCGAAGGTATTGTCTGTTTCGCTTACTATACCTCCCCTTATTTTACCCTCCCCCTTTATATATTCCAACACACACACACACACACACACACTCTCATCCCTTTCTCTACTTCCGTATAAATATATATATATATACATATACATTCGTATTTGTTTGAGAATCGCCCGAAGCAACGCGAGATTACTTGGGAAAACGGATATGTCGTTCGACTCGCTGATAAATTCGACGCGCGGGAGTCGAAAAGGACCTGGAGATCCTTACCTCAGCAATAGATCCTTACATAAGAGAATTGCACTCGAAAGTGGAGAAAGAGAGAGATGGAGATAGAGAGAGATGAAGAGAAAAGCAGAATCGTGTAATTTTATAGACTACCCTCTATTTCAAGTGTCTGCAAATTTCTCCATTTAATGATGAGAATGCAACAGGGAAAATTTATTGTTTCCTGCTGTAATTGTAATTGACATTCATTTCGTTCTAGTTTAGAAAATTTTCAAATAGTTCATAATAAATTTATTTCATTTTATTTTACTTCTTGTTTTTCTTAAATAATGATGATACATTTTTTTTTAATTTTAATTTTTCTTTTTCTTTTGATTTAATGAAATTAATGCACAAGGGTGCGTTCACGTAATTTTTATATTCACTGAAAAAATTTTCATTAAAAAAGAAATTCCCATCTTCTCTCTACATTTGAATTAATGGTAAAAAAAATATTTACTGACTTTTTGCTTTTGAATAAGTAAATTTTACTAATAAATCAGAAGAAATTTCTATTTTTAGTATTTACATTTATAATTTTTAAAAATTAGTATTTTTACTATTTACTATTTTTGCTATTTACTAGCTCAAAAACAAAAAGTCAGTAACTTATTCAAATTAGTGAACATTTTTAACTAATTTAAATTTAGAGAGTTCATTGACAAAATTTTTACCTTCACTCAATAAATTGTCATTTTCACTCAATAAATTTTCACATTCATTACAAACATTCTTACTTTTACTTAAAAAAATTTTAACCTTCTCCAGAAAAATTTTAATTTCACTCAAAAAAGTTTAGTTTCACTCAAAAAATTCCACTCTCCGTAAAAAATTATTACTTTCATTTTTATTAAAAAAAAATTGTAGTTTTATTAAAAAAATTCTCCCTTTCACTAAAAAATTATTGACTTCATTCAAAAAAAATTTATTTTACCGTAAAAATTATCTACTTTGAGCAAAACATTGTCGCTTTTAGGATTAAAAAAATTTTACATTCAGTAAATAATTTTCACTTTCACTTTGACTCCAAATATTTTTAATTTCACTCAAAAAATTCTCACTTCCCCTCAAATAATATTCACTTTGACTCAAATTATATCAACTTTTACTTGAAACTATTTGAATTTTGAAATGAAAATGAAATTTTTTTGAGAGACAGTGAGAATTTTCGGGTGAAATTGAAAGTAAAAATATTTTGAGTAAATGTAAAAGTGAGTTATTTTTTTAATGAAAGTAAAAGTGACTTGAATTGAATTTTCATTCAAAAAAGTCATATTTTCGCTTTCATTAAAAAAATGTTGACATTATTATAAAAAATTCACACTTTTACTAAAAAATTTTGACTTCACTCAAAAAATGTTTAGTTTCACTCAACAAATTTCACGTTCACAAAAAAATTATTACTTTTACTTCACTGAAAAAATTGTTACTTTCACATTCCCAATCAAAAATTTTTAATTTCTTAAAATCAATTCTCACTTTCATAAAAAAAAGTTGTCACATTCACTAAAAAAAATTTTGGCATTTATTCAATAAATTGTCACATTCACTTTTACGCACAAAATTTTCACATTTCATCAAAAAAATTCTTAATTTCACTTAAAAAAAATTTGAATTCACTCAAACAATATTCAAATTCACTCAAAAAATTTTCACTTTCCTTAAAAAATTCTCGTTTTTGCTAAAAAAATTTGAACTTTCACTCACAAAATTATCCCTTTCATATTGACTCAAATATTTACATTTTCACTGAAAACATTCTTACTATCACCCAAAGTATGTTTACTTTAACTCAAATTATTTTTACATTTACTTGAAAATTTTTATTTTTAAAGTAAAAATGAACATTTTTTGACGGACAGTGAGAATTTTAGGGTGAAATTCAAAGTGAAAATATTTTGAGAAAAATAGATGAATTTTAAGAAAAATTATACTAACAGTAAGCTTGTAAGCTCTTCATGAAAGGTTCCTACAATCTTAACAAAAAAGATTACGACAAGATTTCAAAGAATACATTCATCAAATTTACTACGTGATGTTGCAAACTTGTCGTAAGTTTTTAGCACGTTTGCTGCAATTTGTAAAAAATATTTTTTAAACTAAAAAATTTGTATGAGTTAATTTATTTGCTAGATTGTTATATCACAGCAAGCTTGCGGAACAGCTTTTGCAAAATTTGATAGTAAGCTTGTCAAAATTACCAGCAAAAAAAATTAATAAAACCTTTTTTTTTTTACTCTGAACAACCTTTAATGAAACATTTGTAGAACAATAGACATTTTACTGCATTACGCAACCTTGCAAAATAATCTTCCGCAAAAATTTTAACAATATTTCCCAAAAAACTTGCCGCAAGATTGAGTGCAAGCGGCTAGCCATCTAAATGTTACAAAAATTACCAAAAGTACAAAAAAATGTTTCTAAAAATATTATCAAAATGCATAAAAAATCAATTTTTATAAATGAAGCTTTTTTTGTCAAATTTTCGACTTTTTTGCCTTGCGTATAAAATAGTATCGTTTGAATGCAGGGTGAATGTTCCTCTAAAGGAACAAGTGCAAATGAGGCTGGCTGGACTGACTGATGACGTCATTACTGTCAGGCTTAATGAAAATTTCCGGAAAGTTACCGTTCGCGTTAACTCGTTGCTTCTAGATGGTGTATGAGGAGGGGGGGGAGGTGTTAGTTTGGGAGATGGGTGAGTTCGACTCCGCGGAGTAGGTAAATTGGGGGGAGGGGGGTGAAGAAGGGGGTATGGAGTGAGAGAAGAAGGGGTTAGTTTGAGCGAGTGAGAAATTTTACGAGAATTTCCGAGACTAATTTCTCTTGCGCTTTGCGCTCAAGGCAGGCGGGCGTCGTTAATTTCTGACGTTAATTGCTAAACCTGAAGTTTCTAGAAATTTCCTGCGCGGCACCCTCTCTCTCTCTCTCATTCCCTCTCGCCTCCTCCTACTATACCCCCCTTTTAAACCTCACTTCCAGGCCAACCAGCCTCTCGTACTTACTCTCTCCTTCTCTTTCTCACTCTATATTTCTCTATTCTCTCTATTACCCACCCTTTATGACTACCTCTTTCTCAGTTTCTCATAATATCTTTCTCTCTTGTCTCTCTCTCTCCCTCTCTCTCTCTCTCTTCATTCCTTTCTTGTTGCTGATGATGCTTTCTCAGCATAACTCTTTCTCTCTCTATACATATATACATTTTGCTGACTCCAGTTCTACCCTCTCTTTGCTATGCTTACAGCGCGGCGTTTCTAATGCCAGCAAAGATTAGACATCATTTATTCAAGCAAATTTCGAGTGTTATGAATATAAACGATTTTAAGGAAAGGGACAATGCTGAATTTTAGGGAATTAATTTATGTTTTATGAGGCAAGTCAGAAATAATGAGACATAACTGCTAATCTTGTTTATTTTTCCTCTTTGCTTTGTTTAGTTTTCATTTTTTTTATTTTCTTTTCTTCACTCCTTTAATTATTAATTTTTGAATTTTGACAAAACAAATGAAATTTATTTTGAAACAAATTTCTGTTAGTAACGTCTTGAACGACTTAATAAAATCATAATAAAATATTATTTAAATAATAAACCATAAAAAAAACCGAAAGATAACGATAAAAATAGTGATGCATAACGATACGAGATTTTTAATTATCTCACATCATATTGATCGTTTTCAAAAAATATTATTAAAAAAGTAATTATCACACTTGTTTTTTCACATATATCGTGTCGTACTGGAATCTCAATCGACTCCGAACGATAATCTCGGATTTTATTAGAAGACTAACTGACTTCTTACTTGTATTATTTATTCAAATAAAATTAGCAATTTAGAAACAAAAAAATTTAAAAATTTGTAATTCAAATTTTTGTTGAAAACACTGAAAAAATTGAATTCTTGAGAAGTTGGAAATAATTTCAGAATTTCAATTATTTTCAAAAGTAATAAAATTCTTCTCACAAAATTCAATTATGTTGCAAATTTTTTTTTTAAATTCTCATAAAAATCCCAATTATCTTTGTAAATAATAAAACTCTTACCCAAAGTTCAAAATAATTATAAAACTATTTTTAATTCGTGTGGAAAAATAATAATAATTAAATAATTATTTAAAAAAGAAGTTATTGATGTTTTCGAATAATTTTAAAGAAATTACAAAATTTTTTTGTAAATTTACAATGACGATTTAGTACCCAAAATTGGTACTAAATTAGTACTTTTATTTTTACAGTGTACATTCATTATTAGAAAAAACTTTACAAATTTACAAAAAAAAAAATTTATTACATAGTTTTGTACATTCATTGTTGTTATGAAATTTTTTTTATAATCCCTTTTGCAACGAGTTTCTTTGATTCTTATTTATGCAGGAGTGTAATCCGATTGGTCCAACGGAACGTAGAGATTTACTAAAGTTGTATAATTAATTTTAATCTTACAGCTTAAATGGAACTATCTAAATTCAATTTCATCAAGAAAATTTAGATTGGATGTTTAATAGACAATTTTCTCAAATTATAAAAGCTAAACACGAATGATTTTAGAAACTTTTTCTAGAAGAAGAAAAAATGCAGAGAAATTGGTTTTTTATTTAATTTTTTTAATTATAAAAGGTAATTAGACGCTTTATGTATAGAAATTATAATTATAAAGCTTAATGTTTTAATTTTAATCATTGATATTTAATCAAATTTCAAAATGAGTCCAGTCAAGATAATTTTAATATGAGAAGAGTATTAAAAAAATAAAAATTAAAAAAAAAACGGTTAAAGATAATAATTTGTTATGATGTAGAGCGAGTGTAAAGTTTTCATGGCGTTTATGGCGATTGCAGTAAGTAGTAAAATCAACGCTTTATCAGACAAATAATAATGAAAGTTCTGTCTGGATGTAATAATAATAAAATAAACTATAACAAAAATTAACATTCTTTTTTTTAACTGCAAGTATAAATTTTCATTACGCTAGCTTACGAATCTAGATTAGTTTTGAAATTTTCATTAATCTAGATTATAATCTATTTTGTTTTATTACTCCTTCTTCGTTTTGGTTTTTGAATTTAAAATACGAATTAAATTAATTAAATTGTATTCAACTGTATCAAAATTTATTAAAAATATAAATTAAAATTAGTGTTTAGTTTTCCATCAATTTCTATTAAAGGACAATTTCTTACTATACCACAATTTACCCTTCGTCTAGATCTAGAACGAAAATTGCATTTTAGATTTCCGCTAATCTAGATTAAAATATAAGTTAATCCCTTGTTTTCTATTAATCCAGATTCCAGACTTGAAATCTAGATGAAACTCTAGTTCTTTATTGATTTATTAGTTTGTAACTGTAATCTAGATCAACCTTTAAATTTCCATTAATTGTTTCAGAATTTACAGTCAACATTATGAATAAAAATTATTATATTATAACCTTTTCTTACTCTGAATCTGAAATCTAGATGAATGTTTAGTTTTCCATTAATCTATTTTCCATCTATAATCTAGATCAGGCACTAAAATGTAATTCATAGTAAATGTTTTTTTTACTAAAGTGAAAAATAAAAATCCATTGATAGTTTTCTTTTATTCTGAATTCGTAATTAAGATGAAACTCTAGATTTTCAGTAATCTAGTTTCAATCTGTAATCTAGATCAGTCAGTAAATATTTCTTTATACATTTATATTCTAGATGAAAGATGAGAAACTCTAGTTTTTTATTCATTCTTTCATTTTCTATTCATTCTTTTCTAGAATCATCCATCTAAAATCTAGATTAATTTCTAAATTTTTATTAATAGTTTCCTCTGCATTTTATAATTTATAGTCTAGATTAAGAATAAAAATTCCATAATTATAGTTTTTTATAAATAGACGACAATTTACCATTAGTCTAGATAACGAACCATCTAGATCCATCTGTAATCTAGATCAATTTGTAAATTTTTATTAATTTTTTTCCCTACATTTTATTGCATAGATTAAGAGTAAAAATTCTATAATTATTTTTTATTCTTCTGGAACAGGAATCTAGATGAAGTTCAAGTTTTCCAGTAATCTAGTATACATCTATAATCTAGATCAGGCTCTATTTTGTCATTTATTGTTTTTCTTTGTATTCTTCAGAATTCGAAATTTAAATTCGGAATCAAAAACTCTAGTTTTTGCGGTCTTCTATATAGATTCATCAATCTAGATCTGTCTGTAATCTAGATCAACATCTACATTTTTTATTAATTTTTTTCCATACATTTTATAGTATAGTGATTATGAAAAAAAAATTTATAATTATTTTTTATTCTATTTGTAAGCTAGATTTTCTTTTTACTGAATTCGGTTGAAAATCGTTACTTGGGGGTTTTTAGGGTCGCTGAATACAAATCTGGGGTTATTTTTTAAAAATTCAAAATGGCGGATCCAATATGGCGGACATGAAAATTAAAAATCGACTGAATTCGTTCGAAATTCGTTACTCGGGGGTTTTTAGGGTCGCTGACAATGAATCTTTGGTTACTTTTAACAAATTCAAAATGGCGGATCCAATATGGCGGACATGAAAATTAAAAATCGGTTGAAATCGCTTGAAAATCGTTACTCGGGGGTTTTTCGGGTCGCTGAATACGAATCTGTGGTTATTTTAAAAAAATTCAAAATAGCGGATCCAATATGGCGGACATGATAATTGAAAATCGGTTGAAATCGCTTGAAAATCGTTACTCGGGGATTTTTAGGGTCGTTGAATACGAATCTATGGTTATTTTTTTAAAAATAAAAATGTCGGATCCAATATGGCGGACATGAAAATTAAAAATCGACTGAATTCGCTTGAAAATAGTTACTTGAGGGGTTTTTTTGGTCTAAATTGAAATCTAAAAATCCACACATAGATTTCTATTTTTAAATTCCCGAATGTAAATCTCTAGAGCTTTTCAATGTTTCATTAATCTCAAACTCAGCCTTTTTCATTAAATATAAAGTTTACTTCCCAACTAAAGTATAGAGTAAATATCTCTAGTTTCCATCTCTTCTTTTTTAGTGAAATTTAATATATTTTCAAGTATTAATTTTGTTATTTGACATTAGCATCTGCTATAATATATACATATATACCGAAAACTTTGCAACGTCTCGAGTTTCTAATCTCAAGGAGGAGGAGGAGGAGAAAAAAAAATCTTCCCTTCCCATTTCCCCATCAACGAAATTCGTTCTTGTTTAGTTTTCCGCCATCTTTGTTCGCCGCGCTATAGTTGTATAGTTGTTCAAAAGAGGTGGAGGAGGGGTGGGGGGGGGGGGGTTATTGGAGCTAAAGAAGAAACGAAAGGTGGGGTATAGAGAAAGAGAGAGAGAGAGAGAGAGAGAGAGACTAGTAGTAGTAGAACGCGTATACTAAGAGGGGAGGTTGTCCCTGAGCATACTTTGTGGGTGGGTGAACGCAGCACAGCAGCCTTTGGAGGGCAAGGGTCGAAGAATAGACCCAGGGAAACGAACGAACGAACGGGATAAAGTTGAAGGGGTGGTACCATGGTGAAGGTTGGAGAGAAGGTTGAGAGACTTTACTTACTTACATCCCCCCACCTGACTGTGAAAACCATTTCTCCCTCTCTCTCCCTCTCTCACCCCTTCATCGCCACATCACAACTTCGCGACCCACGATATTTCACTGGCGCGCGCGCAAAAGGCACCGTAACGATTTTCTGCTCCTTCGAAGGAATATGAAAGGCGATATTTGCGCGAGCACACACTTTCAAAAAAGACTCACACTCACACACACTTACACTTACACACACATACACTTATACACCTATACACAGAGGCAAATAAGTTCACAGGAAAGAGGATGGCTTGAGGGTAGGAAGAGGAAAAGAGGCGAAAGGGGGAGGGGTGTGGGGGGTAAAAGGATAAAGGAAAAGAGGAGAGGAGGTTGGAAAGCCGAAGCTATATCGGGAGACGTCGAGGGTCGAGAGATAGATAAAGAGAGACCCCGAGGGTTACCGGAGAAGCAAATACAGCTCTCGGGTGGGATTTAAGGGATGAAAAGGGTTCCTTTAGAAGCCTTCTTCGTCGCCTAGGCCTACCCTTCCTCTCCCCCCCCCTCCTCCTCCTACACACATTGCTTTTCAACCCCCTTTTCATGTCACTCGACGAGTGGCTAATTTTCGCGAAATCGCGCCGACTACCAACGACTACTGGTTATTATGCCTTCGTAAAAGGAGATGTGTTGAGTATAAAGGTCGGAAGAGGAAGAAGGAGAAAGAGAAATAGAGAGAGAGAGAGAAAGAGAGAGAATGAGAGAGAGTGAGCTACCAGAGTCATTACGTTTAACCCATTTACCGAGCTTCGAATTGCGAGGGAATAAGTGTCTTGGAAAGGCAGTTTCGAATTGCAGTTGTTGTGGCCCTGGAAGGTCGTTAAATCCAGGTTTAGTGGAGAGAAATCAGAGATGTCGTTTTTGGCCCATTTTGAGTAACTGTCTTTTTATGAGTGGGAAATTTTCAACTTCTTGTTTCAGAAAAAAAAAGAAGAAATTTTTCTCAAGTAGCTAAAAAGTATTTTTCTAAATAATTTCTGATGCGTACAACAGTTTTTCTAAGGATTTGCAACACTTTTGATTCGTTTTTTGTTTTAACAAAAAAAACGAATCAAAAGTGTTGCAAATCACAGTTTTTCTAAGTTTATCAAATTGAGACAAAAAACGAATCAAAAGTGTTAACTTTTGATTCGTTTTTTTGTATCAATTTGATAAACTTTGATAAACTGGGACAAAAAAAAGAATCAAAATTTGATAAACTTAGAAAAAATGTGATTTTAAAATAAAAATCAAAAAGGGGTTGAAAAGTAATGTGTGGGTAAAAATAAGGGAAGGGGTAGAGAAATAATCTTGTAGGGAAAGAGAGAAATAAAGTAAAAAAATATGATAATGAGAGAGGAGATAACGCTGTTGGCAAAGAAGAAGAGGAGAGTTCTTGGTGAAGACTTCCTCACTCAGTCTCTATATATATATGGTTAAGAAGGAGTCTTGGAGTTGGTAATTAAATACAAGGAACCTTGCTTCGCCTCGTCTCGCCTCGAGTCACCTACTCGAAACCCACCCCCCTGTAGAGGGGAGGGGGTGGGTATATCCGCCCTTCTTCTTCTTGCACCGTCATGTGCTTGGAATATAGAGAGGGTCGTATTTAATTCGAGACTTCATTCGATTTACTTCGACTCGCGAATTAGGCGCTTTCAAACTACCGAGCGTACAAGACTCGTAATTCAAGGTTTCCTTATATTACTTAAATTAAACAGAGAAATAGAATTTCTTTACTAAATTTATAAATATAACTACTTTTTCTCAATTTATTTAATTGTAAACTGAATAAAGAAGTTGAGAAAATAATTTGTTTGCGAAAATTCTATAGAGTTAATTCGTAGACTGATTCAGCAAAAAGATTAGCGAAATTGGCAAAAATTTGGTGAATATTTTCATTGTCTGGAATCTGGAAATTACCCTCGTGGAATTTTTCGAGAATACTGCGTAATAATTATAGTGATAATAAAAATTATAATAATAATGCCCAGGCCTCGCCCATTTACTAAAACTTACTATTTACTACTTTTTTTTACGATTTGCTACTATTTTGGATACTTTTTTTTATTTGTTACACTAAAAGCTACTTTTTTCCAAGTTTGAGAATTTACACTTTAAATTTATTAACAGTTGAAATAAAAAAAATATTTTCAAAGTTTCTAATAAAGTTATTGGAAAAAATTCAAAAAATTTTAATAAAATTCTTCAAAATTATTATTTAATTATTTAAATTATTATTTAATCAAAAATTTAAAAATAATTGAAATCTTACGATGAGATTTAATATTTATAAAAATATTTAAATTCTTGCAACGATTATTATTAAAATTTCAATTATTTTCACCAATTTCTGGTAATTTAATAATTTTTAATATCTACTATTTTAATTAAAAAAAATTTCCCAAAAGAATTGAATGATTTAAAAAAAATGTTTATAAAATTCCTCGCAAACATTCAATTATTTTCATAAATAAAAAAATTCTCACAGAAATTCAATTATTTAAAACTTAAAACAGAATTTTTCTAATATTTTTCGAAAAAATCAAATATTTAAACATAGATTTTTATAAAATTTCTTCGCAAGAATTCAATTATTTTTATGAATAATAAACATCTTCTCATGAATTTAATTATTCTTAAAAATTTTAATAATAATCAAAAAGAATTCAATTTTTTTATAAATATTAAAACTCATCGCAGGATTTCAATTATTTTTAATACAATTTTAAATTAATTTGCACGAAAAATGCAACAATTTTTATAAATTTTAATAAAATTTTTTGAAAGAATACAATTATTTTAAAAAATTTTAATGAAATCATCATAATAATAGAATTGTCTTCTATATAATTTTAATATAATATTTATAATAATTTTAATTAGAAATAATTTACAATTTTCAAAGTAATTTAATTATTTAAAACACAATTCGAAAAAAAAAAATTTGAAAAAATCATTTCTTTAAAAATATCTTTTTCAAATCCTTCTCACGAATGCAATTATTAATTTTAAAAACTTTATTAAAGTTCGGTGACAAAAATTAAATTATTTTCATAAATAATAAAACTCATCGCTGGTTTTCAATTATTTTTAATATAATTTTTAATAATTTCCGCTAAAAACGCGATTATTCTTAAAAATTCAGCCGCGTAGGAACGAATTATTTCCCGGGGGGGCAAACTACATATATAGATATATTTAACAATGTAATATGTATATAACTGGGGGGGACAACTGCCCCCCTTGCCCCCCCGGTTCCTACGCCACTGTAAAAATTTGAATAAAATTCTTCGTAAAAATTCAACTATTTAAAAATTTGTTGATAAAATTCTATATGAGAATTTAATTTTAAAAAACAATTGATTTTTAAACAAATTATTTATTTTTGTTTTTAAATAACTAAATTCTATTAAAATTTTCTTATAAAAATTAATTTAAATATGAATTTTAGTTAAAAACACTAAAATAATATTGGATTTTTCAGAAAAGTTACAGATTACATAAATTCAATTATTTCAAAAAGTTATAAAATTCTTCGCTAAAATTCAATTCTGTTCAAAAATTTTCAATAATTTAAGTCAAAATTTCAATTGTCTTTCTAAATTATAAAATTCTTCTTAAAATTTAAATTATTTTCAAAAATTTTTCTCAATTTAATGATTTTTAATATCTACTATTTTAATAAAATTTTCCTTAAGAATTAAATTATTTGAAAAACATTTGAATAAAATTCTACGCGAACATTTAATTATTTTCATAAATAATTAAAAATTTTTACAGGAATTCAATTATTTTTATAAATAATCAAATTCTTATCAGGAATTCAATTATTTTCAAAAATAATAAAACTCAATAATTTCGCTAAAAACGCCATTTTGTCTTAAAAATTTAAATAAAATTCTTCGAAAAAATGCAAGTATTTAAAAAAATTATATATAATTTGTTTCTTAGAGTGTAATAATTATTTTCAATTACATTTCTTGAATGAATTCAATTATTATAAAAAATTTTAATGCAATTCTTCGTAAAAATTCAATTATTTTAAAAAATGTTGATAAAGTTCTTTATACGAATTCAAATTTAAGAAATATTCACAATTATTCAATAAATTTATTTTTGTATTTAAATAATTGAATTATCGTAGAATTTTCTAATAAGAATTGATGATTTAGAAATGAATAAAATAAAATGATTAAAGTTTTGAATAATTTTTTGTTTATAAATTTTAAGAAAAAATTATTGATTAGATCCACATTTTAAAAAATGAGATTTTTTTGAATTTATGGTTTTTAAAATTAGTACCAATAATTCAGTAATTTCTAATCGAATTAGGTTTAAAAAAAAGAACGAAAAATGTTCAGCAAGGACTCAAAAGATGCGTCTATAAATAAAATAAATAAATTTCTAATAAATAGCAGTTTGAATTTAAACTGCGACACAAAAATACTCCATTTGGAGAGTTTAGGGATCGATAAAATTACAAATGTCGGAAATTTCGAAAAAATATTCAAACAACGTTTCAGTACCAAACATCTAAAAAATTCAGCATAGTTATTCAAAAATTTTATTGTCTTATTAATTTACTCTCTTTTATCGCAATCAAAGACCCGAATGGGCCTTTAGGAAACTAGAATCAAATGCAAGGTTCCAGGTTGCTTCACGTGTACAATTACCGTACTGAGGGTGGAAATGAGGAGGAGGTTGGAAATGAAATTTCGTCTTGTACAGCAGGAGAAAGCAAAGTGTGCACCCTCTCGATTTTACCCGACCTGGGAATTGAGTTTCGCTAAGAGAGATAGAAAGAGAGGGCTTTATATATCAGGTGGGTAATATAGAGAACAGGTGAGAGAGATAGAATGACGGTATTTCAAGAGAGAAACTAAGAGAACCTCAGATAGTGTGTGTGAGAGGGACCTTTTGGGATGGCGAATGGGCTGATGTAACACTGTTATTGCCAATAATGGCATGGCTATACACAGAGTATACGTGTCGCGGGGTGATCGAGAAATTGATTTACCCTGAAAAAGAGTATATTATCAGAGAAGAGAAAGTAAAGCATCTGCTTCACTATAACGCCATATGTCTGATTTATTATTTTCAACATCCTTCCAGCAACTCCTTCTGCCAACTTCCTTTTCATCTTCTTTTTTTTGCCATCAATTGATTTTATAATAATCTTCTCGGTGGGTCCGATTTACTCCTCCTTATATACTATCTCCTTTTTTAAATAATCTTTCTACTGTTTTATTTTTATGACACGAAATTTTAAATATTTGCAATTTTTTTTTCGTCCTGGTTGAAAATTGAAAATTGGTCCTAAAATTCTCCGGTAGCTATTTTGCTCCTCTATTAAATGGGCCTCGCCTCTATTAACTACCTAACATAATTACAATAAGAATTTTTTCTTTTAACAAAATTGCATATTTACTTCCTGCATAAAAAAAAATTTATTTGATTCAAATAACAGATTACTTGACTATTATCAATTAAGTATTTACTTGAATCAAATAATATTTATTGGAGTCTATTGGTATTTGAACTAATAATAATTTAAGTATTTGTACCCTCCTTTTAAATTATAAATGATAGACATTGGCTTCGTGCTCGATAATTAATTTTAAAAAAAGTAGCTATCGAAAAATGAAACTTAACGACTCAATTTTTTTATAATTTCTTAATTACATTCAATAATAGAATAATTTTTTAAAATAAATATTTAAATACCAGATTTATTTTGTCTACAGGAATTAAAATATTTCAAATGATTTAATTTAACGCATTTTTGAAATTTAACTATTTCTAAAAATTACAAAAGTCATTCTTTTAAAATTTAATCATTTTTTTCTTGAAATTCATAAATATAATTGTTCAAAACTTTAATCATTTTATTCTATTCAATTCGAAATTAATTCTTATTAGAAAGTTCTACGAGAATTCAATTATTTAAATACAAAAATAAATGATTTATTGATCAGTGAAAAATTACTGAAATTTCAATCATTTTTAACTGATCTTCAGTGAAATTTCACTGATTCAAATCGCGAGAATAGAGTCACTGATTCTCAGTCAAATTTCACTGATTTTCAGTGGAATTTCACTGATTTCGATTTAGAGAGTAAATTTGAATTCTTCTAAAGAACTTTATTTAACATTTTTTAAAATAATTGAATTTTTACGAAGAATTGCATTAAAATTTTTTATAATAATTAAATATGTTCAAGAAATGTAATTAAAAATGAAAAAATAATTAGTACACTCAAAGAAACAAATTATAGTAAATTTTTTTTTCAAGAGGAATTGAATTTTTTCAAAGAATTTTATTCAAAATTTTAAGAACAATTGCGTTTTTAGTGGAATTTAATTAAAATTGTATTAAAAATAATTGAAATTCGACGATGAGTTTTACTGTTTATGAAAATAATTGAATTTCTAAAATTAATTTTATTATTTATGAAAATAATTGAATTCCTAAAAAGAATTTTATTATTTATGAAAATAATTGAATCCCTGTAAAATTTTTATTATTTATGAAAATACTTGAATTATTGACAAGAAATTTATAAAAAATTTGTAAATAATTGAAATCTGGTGAAATTTTTATTATTTATGAGAATAATTAAATGTTCGCGTAGAATTTTATTAAAATTTTTTTGAAATAATTGAATTCTTTAGGAAAATTTTATTAAAATAGTAGTTATTAAAAATCATTAAATTTTGGAAATTTTTTAATAATTATTGAAATTTAGTCAAGAATTTTATTAAAATTTTTAAGAATAATTCAATTTTAGAAAAGAATTTTATTATTTAAAAAGATAATTGAAATTTTGACTAAAATTATTGAAAATTTTTAAACAGAATTGAATTTCAACGAAGAATTTTATAATTTTTTAAAATAATTGAATTTCGTGCAATCATTTGTAACTTTTCTCCAAAATTCAATATTATTCTAATGTTTTTAACTCAAATTCATATTTAAATAAATTTTTTTGAGAAAATTTTACTAGAATTCAGTTATTTCTATACAAAAATAAATAATTTTTTGAATAAATCAATATTTCTTAAATTTAAATTATTTATCAACATTATTAAAAATAATTAAATTTTTACGATGCAATTAATTGCATTAAAATTTTTCATAATAATTTATGAAAATAATTGCATTCTTGAGAAGAATTAAAAAAAAAACTTTTTAAAGAATTGATTTTTTTCAAAAAATCTTATTAAAATTATATTGAAAACAATTCAATTATTATAAAGAATTTAAAATAATTGAATTCTTTTGAAGAATTTTATTAAAATTTTTAATATTAGTTGCTTTTTTGCGCAATTCATTATTTAAAATTGTATTAAAAATAATTGAAATGCTCCGTTAATTTTTAATATTTATAAAAATAATTAACTTCTAAAAACAATTATTAAAATTTTTTGAAATAATTGAATTCCTGAGAAAAATTTTATTATTTATAAAAATAATTGAATTCTTGCGAAGAAATTTATAAAAATCTATTTAAAAATTGATTTTTTTCGAAAAATATTAGGAAAATTCTGTTTTAAATAATTGAATTCCTGTGAAAGTTTTTTTACATATGAAAATAATTGAATGTTTACGAAGAATTTTATAAACATTTTTTAAAAATTATTCAACTGTTATTGTTATTTTAAAAACCAAAAATTATGGAAAATATCATTTTCAAAAATTATAGTAAAAATAATTTGTAATAAAAATTTATCTAATAATAAAAAAAATAAAATAAATGGATCGAAAATAATCTATGTGAGGAAGCAAAGTGTTCATGAAATGAACACAATAAATTCATCTTTTAACTGAACAGCGGTTTAGTTTATTTTATTTTTCGTATTTTTGTCCAATATTTCGATTACTATTTTATTATTTTGAACTAAGATTTTTTTTTATTTTAATTTTTTTTTTATATTAGACTCCCTGAAGAGGAAATCCGTGGATTTTGAAACGTTGAAGTAATATCAAGGACTGACTTTTTGCTTTTGAATTAGTAAATTTTACTAATTAATAGTAACTTCTACTAATTTATTAGTAAAATTTACTAATTCAAAAGCAAAAAGTTACTAATTCAAATTAGTAAATATTTTTACTAATTTGACTTTAGAGAGTAGATCGAAAGGGGAATGAATCTCCGATTTTAATTGAATATTCTTTTTCCAATCGTGAAGTTAGGAATATCTAAGTTCTAAGACGTCGAACGCTGAGCAATAAATAACCCCGAGATGAGTGTTTAATCGAGAGGTTTCCATCTGCCAAGGCAAGAGACTAGAAATGGAAAAGGTGTATGAGCTCGGAGAATTTATGGGTGTTTCGTGTCGTTTCAGAGGATACTCGGCGTGTCGCTGGAACTTGTAACCGGCGCTACAATAAGACGGCTCAATGAAAAGCTTCCTTTACTAGCGTCAGTGAATGCTTATATCTGTATACATATATATACACGTCTCGTTCCGTTTTGCTATTTGCGAGAGACATCTCGCTCAGGGGTGCGCTCGGGCTCAGCCAATGAAAGCACGAGAGGCGAGCTTTTACGGCGTTCTTACGGCTTGGGTGGTGAGGTGGTTTAAGGGGGATTGAGAAGTAACGGGGGAGGTCGCTGCCGCCTCCACAGCGTTCTTATTGTTTCAACCCCTGGCGACCCTCTCCAACCCCCACAGCCCCTCTCATCCTTTTAGCCGCTTCTCTTCTTCCTTCACCATTTCACCCCACCTTATCGCTCGCTCTCTTCTCTTCTCTTTCCTTCTATACTGTACGTTCAAAAGTGGGGTGGTTGAGAGGGTGGCAAAGGCGGACGGGGCTTCGTGCTACGCTCTACTCTCTGTGCTTAGAATTTTAATGGACCGGCTTAGAAATTGTTGGCGGAATTAGATTTTAGAACGAGATTAGGCGAGCCGCGGTACTGCGCGTCTCTCCTACGAAATTACTCCGCCGCGAATTTATGCCATTGTGGAAAGGGCATACAAACGCTTGCGGGCCCTCATTTTAACGGTGGGGAAAATTTGTCATTAAATTTTTCTATTTTTATTTATAAACCTGTTGTTCTCAAGAAAGAAAAGGTTTAAACTTTAAATTAATCTTACGAAAAGCGACTATGAGAAATTAGGGGTTGCTTATATTTCTGTACCAATTTTTCGCAGGATAAACTTTCTTTAATTTTTAATTTTCTGAAAAGTATTTAATTAATAGCAGGCTTCGCCCTCATCTACTAAAACCTACTATTTACTACATTTTTTAACAATTTGCTACTATTTAGATACGCATTTTTAGATTTGTGACACTAAAAGCTAGTTCTTTCTTAATATCGAAAATCAATTTTAAAAACACTTTATAAAATTCTACAGCAAGAATTCAATTATTTTCAGAAGCAATAACATTTGTCACGAAAATTCAATTATTTATAAAAATTTAAATATAATTCCAGTCAAGAATACAATTATTTTTGCATAAATAATTTAATTATATAGTTTTAAAAATGTTAATAAAATTCATTTCAAGAATTCTATTACCTACTTGTAAAAATTTTAATAAAATTCTAAACAAGAATTCAATTATTTCCCTAAATAATAAAATTTTTTACGATAATTTAATTATTTTTCCTAATAATAAAATTTTTCACGAGAATTCAACTATGCTATTTAACAAAAAATTAAATTAAATAATGCTCAAGAATTTAATTATTTTCATAAATAATTAAATTTTAATAATTAATTAAATTTAATAATTAGTTAAATTTTCATAAATAATTTAATTTTAATAATTTTTAATAATTGAGTTTTAAACAAGAATTAAATTATTTAAAAAAAATGAAGTTAAGTTATTTACAAGAATTCAATTATTTTCTCAAGCAAAAATATTTGTCACGAAAATTCAATTATTTATAAAAATTTAAATAAAATTCCAGGCAAGGATACAATTATTTTCGCATAAATAATAAAATGCTTCTCAACAATTCAATTACTCATTTTTAAAAATTTTAATAAAATTCTTCACAAGAATTCAATTATTTTCCTAAATAATCAAATTTTTCACGATAATTCAATTATTTTTCAAAATATTAACATTTTTCACGAAAATTCATAATTATTTTCCCAAATAATAAAATTTTTCACGAGAGTTCAATTATTTAACAAAAAAATTAAATTAAATTCTTCGCAAGAATATAATTCTTTTCTCAAACCAGTAATATTTGTCACGAAAATTCAATTATTTAAAAAAATTTTAATATAATCCCAGTCAAGAATACAATTATTTTTGCATAAATAATAAAATGCTTCTCAACAATTAAATTGCCTAATTTCAAAAATTTTAATGAAATTCTCCACAAGAATTCAATTATTTCTCTAAATAGTAAAATTTTTTCAATTATTTTCCCAAATAATAAAATTTTTCAGGAGAAAAATAAATAATAATAAATAAATTCTTCCCAATAATTCAATTATTTTCTCAAGCAAAATTTTTTGTCACAAAAATTTAATTATTGATAAAAATTTAAATGAAATTCCTGTCAAGAATACAATTATTTTTGAATAAATAATAAAATTCTTCTCAAGAATTGAATTACATTTTTTAAAAAATTTTAATATAATTCTCCTCAAGAATTCAATTTTTTCCCTAAATAATAAAATTTTTCACGAGAATTCAATTATTTCATAAATATTAAAATTCTCCTCAGAATTGATTTAAAAACAAATTTCAGGTAAAAATTTTTTAATAACAATTGAATATTAAAAACGTTATAGTACGATTTTTTAAGAAATAACTAAATTTTAAAAGATTATTAAATTGCAACCGTTGGAAATTTTAATTATTTTAAAACTGTAATAACATTTATATTTTTACTTTGAAAAATTATTAATTTATTTTCTTAATTCTTGTGAAGAATTTAAATTAAATTTTATTATATCTTTTTATTTGTTTACTTTTAAAAATTACTTTTAAATACAAATGTATTTTTTAGGATAAAAATTTAGGAAATAATTGAATTTTTCAGTAGAAGCAGGATTAGAATAAAAATAAATATTTTTGATTGAAATCAGGAAACATTGAGGGAAATACTGAATTTTTTGTGAATCGACTAAAATACAATTTTTTTTTATTCGTTAAAATTAATATTCTATAGATACTTTTTGACTATTTTTTTTAGTATTAAAGCTACTTTTTGATAGTTTTTTAAAATTAATTATTGAGTATGAAGCCTGTAATAGTTAACAAATATCTAATAACTAATATTCTAGTTTTACTGTCTATTTAAGTAAAAATGAATTATTTTTATAATTAATCAGTAAATTATTCATTATTATTTTATAAATAAATAACTATTGTAAAAATTGTGCAAATTACCATTAATTCCATTATTAAAATTTAAATTACGAAAATCAATTTCTTTTTCTTGTTCGCATTTGAGTAATTTTCGAATTGGAATTTTTTGAAATTGAGTTTTCGAAAAACATCGGCACTCATTAATATTTTCAAAATATCAAAGGTAATGTAATTTTCAATTAATTCAGGTGTTTAAAATTTTCTTTAATCCAATTTATGTTAATGTGACATTATTAATATCGCTTGTAGGCCTAATACGAAAAAACTTTTCTCAAAAATATGATTTTGTCATATATAAGGTTTTTGGGGTTTCTGAATTCAAACTTGAGGTCAGTTTTTTAAAATTCAAAATGGCGGATCCAATATGTCGGACGAGGAAATTAAGAATCCAGCCGATTTGCTGTTACTCCAATACAACTTGTTAGTTATAAACCGTCCGAATACCGCTTTTTATTATTTTTTTCAAATTTGATATCCTTTGAAAGAATGTGATTATAACTGAATCAGAAATATCAGAAATATGCGACAGATAATAGGAATTCTATCAAAATTAGATCCAATTTTACGTCGAAAGCAAAGGGCAGAATTCAATTAATATTTCATGGAAAACGGTTTTTGGAACGTCCATAGAGAATCACAAAAGATCTAAAGGTTGACACTTCCATTATAATAATAATTATAATTATTGTCGACCCTTTGCGTGAATCTCTCACAGCAACCATTTCGTAACCCTCACGGTCGTCGTTTTCTTTCCGGCTTTCGCCCCTAGAATCTCAGTTTGCGCTTCATCCCTTATTTCTAAGGTCCCTAGACCACCTACACTTTCATTTCTCAAATATATAGTACATATAAACGTCTAAGGGAAGGAAGGCGAAACCAAGGAAAATGGGTGAAACTAGAGGGTGGTGGTGGTTGGTGGAACCCCCCATTTTCTCTCGTGTGTTTGAGTTTGAAATTACGAAGCGAGAGAATTTATATGCCGGTGCCGCCTGTTCTTGCGCTGCTGTAGCGCAAGTAGAAGTTTCATTTATTTAAGGCATCTTGTGCTGGGATTCTCGGTAAGAGGAGACTTTTCGTGGTAGAGAGAGAGAGAAAGAGAGAGAGAGAGAGAGAGAGAGAGAGAGAGAGAGAGAGAGAGAGAGAGAGAGAGAGAGAGAGAGAGAGAGAGAGAGAGAGAGAGAGAGAGAGAGAGAGAGAGAGAGAGAGAGAGAGAGAGAGCAAAAGGGTAAAAGGAAGAGAGTAAGAGAGGAGAGGACCGTGTTTCTGTGTTCAAGAAAACCACCCTTTTTGGGGTGGATGAACCGGGGCCGAAAGCCAGGAAATACCGGCGACTTAAGTACCCTTCGTGCATGTACAAGGCGCGCACATCAGAATTCGCTGACGCTCTCTCAAACCGCTTTTCTCACTCACTCTCTCTCTCTCTCTCTCTCCCCCTTTTGCTGGGTAGAAAAGAAGGTTTCTTGCACGCGAAGGGTTATAACCAAGATGTGCTGAGTCAGGAGTGAACAGCCAGGGGAGAAATTTTACCCGAAGGAACTTGTTCGCTTATATATCCTCTACCTTCCCTCTTAGTCCTTTTTTATCCATTTTACCTCCACATTTTCTTTACGATAATCTAGACAAATTTTGACGCGGTGGGCACGCCTTTTCTTTTCCTCTTTTCTTCATAATATCATAAAATTATTCAGAAGCAAAAAATATATCATTACAATCATCAATATCATTATAATTAACTATATTAATCTTTGTACTAGCATTAATTCGCACGCTAAAGCGCGCGCCTAACTTCTTACTGCCTTTTTAAAATAAAATTAGCAATTTTAAAAATAAAAGAATTTGAAAACTTTCAAATTTTTGTTGAAAACACTAAAAAAAATTTTAATTTTAGAGAAATTACAAATAATTGCAGAAATTCAACTATTTAAAAAAATAAATAAATAAAATTCTTCTTATAAAATTCAACTTGTACAAAATTTGAAAAAAAAATTGGCAAAAATCCCAATTATCTTTATAATTAACAAAATTCTTCTCCAAAGTTTAATTATTTTCCTAAATGTCAAAAAAATTCTTGTCCTAATATCAATTATTTTCAAAAAGAAAATGAATTTTTCTAATTTCAATGATTTTCAATTATTTTAATAAAATTTCCCAAAAAAAAAATTCAATTATTTAAAAAAAATCTTAATAAAATTGTATGCAAACATTTAATTTTTCTATTTTCATAAATAATAAAAATTTCACAGGAATTCAATTATTATTTTTATAAATAATAAATTTTCTTTTAAGGAATTCAATTATTTTCATAAAAAAATAATTTAACATTCTAGAAAATAATAATTGAATAAGATGAAAATAATTTTGATGAAGTTACAGTAACAATATTCTTACAATAATAAATAATATAAAATAATGATTTTATTACTTGGTCATCTTTAATTATTGAAAAAAATTAAGAAATTGATCACTCCGAGTCGAGGACTCGGAGCAATCGATATCTTCATATTTTATAACAAATACAACTTATAAAAATAAGTTGTTTAATTTAAAAAACGTTTGATTTCGAGATTTTTGAATGTGTTAATTCCTGTTCCAAAAATAAGATTAAAAAAAAATAGGAATTTTGCAAATATTTTTCTTCTTTTTCTAAAACAAAATAATAATTTTGTTAAAAAAAATTGTGATTCATAAACAAAAATAATGCAAAATAAATTGCATTATTATTAACTTTTTTTATAATTTTTCTTTTCAAATATTTTCAATTTTCAAATTAATATATTGAAAATCATCGAATTGTTGCAAAGAATTTTATCAAAAAATTTAATGATAATCAAATGATGATGATCTTTCCTTATCAAAGAATTTTATTATTTAGGAAAATAACTGAATTCTCACAAAGAATTGTATTAAAATTTTTTAAAATCCTAATTAAATTCTTTTGAAGAATTTTTTTTTTTTAAACTAATGGAGTTTCTTTAATAATTTTAATTGAAAATTTTGAAAGCATTTGAATTTTATGAAGAAGAATTTTATTAAAAGTGAATTGAAAATAATTGAAATTCTTGCGGAGAATTTTACTAATATTTATAAAAATTGTTTCGAAGAATTTATTAAAATTTTTGGACATAGGTATAATTGAAATTTATGGGAATATTTAAAAAATATTTGAATTCATCCGAGGAATTCAATTAAAATTGTTTTAAAAATCATTGGATTTTTGTAAAGATTTTACTATTGAAAAAAAATAATTGAATATTGTTTAGAAAGATTTTACTATTTATAAAAAAATAATTAAAATGTTTCGCGAGAATTTTTGAAAATTTTAAGAAAAAATTAAATTTTAATGAAGAATTTTATAGAAATTTTTTAAAAATAAAGAAATTTTTTCGAGAAATTCAATTAAAGTTGTTTCGAAAATAATGGAATTTCTTTAAAGAATTTTATTAAAATTATGTATATTCAAAATCATTGAATTCATCACAAGAATTTTATTACTTTTTTGCAAATAATTGAATTCTTTCAATTTTTTTGACGAATATATTTAAAAATTGCATTGAAAGTAATTTAATTTTTATATAGAATTTTTTAAAAAATATTTTGAGAATAATTTTGAATTATTTTTAGAGAATTTTAAATTCTTGTTGAAATTGCATTTTATGGAAATTTTTGAAAATAATTAAATTCTTTCATGTAATTTTATTTAAATTTGATTAAAAATAATTTAATTCTTGTGAAGAATTTTACTATTTATAAAAATAATTGAATTTTTTCCAAGGATTTATTAAAATTTTAGAAAATATGAACAGTAATAATTAATTTTGTACTTAATAAGTGATTTTTTAAAATTTTGATTATGAAATTATTTTAAAAATTTATATTTGAAGATTAAAAATATTTGTAATTTGTATAACAATAATAAATTGAATATCACGTTCCGCGCGTAAAATTTTCTAGTAATATGTAATATAATATACAATTTATCTAAAGATAACAAAAACAAAAATATAAATAGAAGACAACTTCAGAGTGTGAGGGACAGAAAAAGTGAATGAATGAAAGAATGAAAGAACATTCAAATTAATATAGTTAATAGTTAATTCTTTCATTCCTTCTGTCCGTAGTTAAAAATATGCAGGTATTTTTCATGATTCAAAAAATCAAAATAAAATAATATTAGAAACCCAGCTGAAAATGTTCTATAGAATTTCACTAGAATCATTCTATAGAAAAATTATTAAAAATTATAATAAAACTCCATAGAATCGTTCTGGTGAAATTCTATAGAATCCAGTGAAGTTCCAGTGAAGTTTTATCACTAATGGTTTAGGAACTGATTTTTGTTTTGATTAGAAAAAGAATGTATATAGGATGACATTCTTTTTCTAATTAAAAATGAATCAGAAATTCTAAAAATATGCGATGAAGATGAAGAAATGATTTAAAGTTAATTAATACTTCTTCAATCTTTTTTGGATGCTACCATATTAATAAAATGTGTAACTCATTGTATTCTAATGAGGACTTATTTTTAGAATCTCAATCAAAATTTGACGACTTCTTTTCTCTTTAATATTGTAGCTCCTTTTTCGTAAAAAAAGAGCTTGGAAGTTTATTCCATAATCTTGCTCCTCTTATGATGAAGGAACATTTTACATGTTCTATGTTGTGGAATTGTTAGAGAAGATTTACTTTCTCGGATCTTTCTCATTGTTGTTTTTAAACTCAAAAAAAATTATGTACTTTATTTGTATTAATACAAGCAAATTTGAAAAGTTAACGTTTGACTAACGTTTGGTTAACGTTAATTTAATGTTAATGACCAAAAAATGTCGTTAGATTAACGTTAGCCTAACGTTAACTAATATTAACTTTTCCACCTGGATTGTTATTGTACAATTGATCTTGGCTCTAACCAAAATCAAAATTTGTAAGGCGGAAATTTAAAAAAGAGAAGAAACAGAAACGATAAGATACACTTTTTTCTCAATTCCACCTACGGAACAAAACTTTGATAATTAACTCTCCCCGTCTTTCTCTTGATGAATTATTTTCGAAAGATGATCAAAGTTTCTTGAAAGCTTGCCAATCTTCTTATCCTCTTTGTGTGCGCGCCTCTGCTCTCGTCTTTCCAACCTCAATCATAAAGAGTACGACGGAACAGGATCCTTTGTCTACAAGTTGAAGTAAAGCGGGAATAAGGGTGAGGGGGGAGGGTGAAGGTGGTGGTGGTGGTGTTTCGCGATTATAATTTAACGACGCCAGGCAACGAAGCAAAGTTGGCCCTAGAAATCAATGCTGAGACAAAAGCAAACGACGACGACGACGACGACGACGAAATATAAGGGAGTTTTGGAGATGAGTGTATGTGTGGGTGCGGGTCGACATCATCGTTGTGGAACTGTTTTGAACAGTGTGAATATAAAGGGGGGGAAGGAGGTCGTGTGGGGTGTCATAAGTATCCTGGTCCCGGTGGTGTGCCGTGGCTGAATTTCGGAGTCGTATTTTCCGTCGAGATAATACCCATCCTCTTTCATATATTCCAAACTGCTTCGATAGTACCAGTTGTTGGTATATTGTAAATATATCTCTACGCACAGGTCGGCGAAACAATGGAAAATATTCTGGCCCTTATCGTTTTGCATTGTTCTTCCGATAATTGACCTCTGACTGACAACAAATTTTAGGTTCGGAGAAAAATTTAGTTCAAACAACCTGAGAATTATTTTTTCGAAGCAAATACCATTTACTTGACTTAAATAAATTCCCTTCCTTTAATTAATGACTTAAATAAATATTTATTAGGTACAAAGAAATATTTATTTGATACAAATAAACTTTCATTACGAATTATTATTATTATTATTATTACAAATAAATATTCATTTGGTGCGAATAAATATTTATTTGGTGCGAATAAATATTTATTTGACGCGAATAAATATTTATTTGATGTGAATAAATATTTACTTGATAGATTATTTATTTTCTCGACAAGAAATCGTTTATTTGAATGAAAAAACATTTTTAGTTTTAAGTAAACTCATGAGGTCCTCTCCCTCTGAATGAGACTCCTAATATTCCAAAAGCAACCCCACCTTTCGACGAGGCGCATTTCGTGGCGGGTATTAAGAAATCTCGACGGACGTTTGGCGGTAGGCCAAAACATTCCTGGCGAATTAAAATTCCACGCCAAACGAATTTGAAATCTCGTGTGACCGAGATTTTACGACAGTTTTTCTTTCTTGATTAAACACTAAAATCGAAAGCCTCATTGAGGTTTATTAGAATCAAAAATTAATTTAATTGTTTAGTGAAAAATTATTTTCTGAAAACGAACATTATTTTTATAGCAAGAAGAAGTTTTGTAACTATTCCATTCACAGAAAAAACGAAAAATCAGTTTACTGTAAAATAAGTAAAATAGATAAAATTAGTAAAATCTAGTAAAATGTTCTAGGAATAGGAACGTAGCAAATTTTTTTCCAAATATAGTAAAATTTACTATAAAGAAGAAAAGTAACAAAAAAATTTTTAAAACTTTGCGAGAAAAATATATTTAGTAGAAGAAAGGATATTATAATAATGTTAAATTACAAAATGTTTATCGTATAACTCGAAAGCGTAGTGGTGGAAGGGAAAGGAGGGAATTTCAAAAGAAATCTATTTAATTTTCCAAGTTTCGAAATTTGCAATTTTCGAATAACTTCACCGGGTCAATTTTCAATCAAATCGGTTTAAACTTTGATCACTAAAGTTTGAAGCAGTGAAACTTTAACTACAATAACTACAAAGTGATGAAATTTCCACAGTTTCGCAAGAGACTTGAAAACTAAATTTATCAAAGAATTGGATTTTTTATTAAAAAAAATATATGAGAATTTTATCGAAAAATCTTATTTTGTAAAAGTCATGAAAACATAAAGAAGATTACTTATTTTAGTTGCTATTTAATTCATTACTAAAAAATAAAATAAATAAGAATAATTAAATATAATTCAATTCAATTATATTTTCTAGAATTTTTAATTATATTTTTTATGAAAATAATTGAATTCCATAAAAAAAATGTTATTATTTATGAAAATAATGGATTATTTGTATCTTCTCCAAAATTCAATTTTTTTAGTACTTTCAACAAAAATTTGAATTAAAAATTTTTAAATTCTTTTATTTTGTAAATTGATAATTTTATTTAAAAAAGTATGTAAGAAGTTACGACACGATATTATGTGAAAAAACAAGGGAATAAACGATATTTACCTTTTTAACATTTTTTGAAAACGATTAATGTGAAATGAGATAATTGCAAATCTTGTATCGTTAGTGATTAATATTGTTATTTTTAGGTTTTTTTATGGTTAATTATTGAAAATATATTTTATTATTATTCTAGAATAATTATTTATTATTTAATCGTTATTATTTAGTCGTACTTTATTTATTCGTTCAAGACGATATGACCAGGAATTTGTTTTAAAATAAATTTCATTTGGTTCATATCAATTTTATTTGGTTTCACCCATTAACGAAGGACGTTTTTTAAATAAAGCGAATTTTCTCCGCCATATTGGATCCGCCATTTTTAATTTTGTAAAATTGACATTGAATTGGTCATCAGCGAGTCTAAAAACTAGTTAAAAGTTTATTGCACTATGAATTTTTTTCTATGTCGTTGACGTTTAGAAATTGAAAATTTTTAAGTTTTGACCAAGTTATGAATATTTGAATGCCAAAGAGATTTCTATCGTTAAAGGGTTAAATACATTTTATTTTATTTAAATAAATTTCATTTGGTTCAAATAATTCTTATTTAGTTCAAATAAATTTTACTTTGTTCAAATTATTTTCATTTGGTTCAAATAAATTTTACTTGGTTCAAATAAATTTTACTTGGTTCAATTAATTTTCATTTGGTTCAAATAATTTCCATTTGGTTCAAATAAATTTTACTTGGTTCAAAAAATTTTCAATTCATTCAAATTTTTACTTGGTTCAAATAATTGTCAAATTTGGTTTAAATAAATTTTACTTCAAATAATTGGTTCAAATAATTCTCATATTTGGTTGAAATAAATTTTACTTGGTTTAATTAATTTTTATTTAGTTCAAATAAAATTTGTATTTGGTTCAAATAATTTTCATTTGGTTCAAATAAATTTTACTTGGTTCAAATAATTTTCATTTGATTCAAATTTTTACTTGGTTCAAAAAATTCTCATGTTTGGTTCAAATAAATTTTACTTGGTTCAATTAATTTTCATTTGGTTCAAATAATTTTTATTTTGTTTAAATAAATTTTACTTGGTTCAATTAACTTTCATTTAGTTCAAATAATTTTCATTTGGTTCAAATTTTTACTTGTTTCAAATAATTCTCATATTTGGTTCAAATAAATTGTACTTGGTTTAAATAGTTTTCTATTAGTTCAAATTTTTACTTGGTTCAAATAATTCTCATATTTGGTTCAAATAAATTTTACTTGGTTCATAGAATTTTCATTTGGTTCAAATAAAATTTGTATTTGGTAGAAAATTAAAAAAAAAAATGTTATTTTCCTCAAAAGAGAAATGCACATGTGCCAAATAAAAATTTGATTTGAAATAATAAAACAGTAGTCTATGAGTCAAGTATATATTTTTTAACTATGTGTAGTTATTAATACATAGTTTCCAATATTTCCCTTCAGAAATACCGAATTCGAAATACATGTATGCTCGGCACATAAGGAAGCTTTCGTAAAATTATACCTGTTAATTCACAGACAAGGTACCCCCCTCTCTGTACAGTTTGAAAGCACTGCTTTTCAAGTTGGTGCCATTTTCAGTTTTCGGAAACTCATGGACCTGGAGATCGCGTCTCTCTCACTCTCTGTACAGATATGTGTGCCGCCAGTGTACAAAGTCGTTGCTCGCGGCCCTTTCATTTGTAAACGAAATTACAGAATAAGGTTTGAGAACGTTGATGGTGTTGGTTTGGGGAATATATGGGTGTCGAGGTGAGGACTACAGAAGTGTGGGGGGATGGGGGTGGTATAGCAACCAACGACGATGTCGACGAGTGTGGCAGGATAGAAGAAGCAAGAAGGGAATAGCACTCTGAAGCAAACGGCTCAAAGGAAATTAAGGAGCATTCACTCCAGGAGAAGCTTCCACAGAGAAATATCGTCTTTGCCGACTTAGAGAGAATTGTGATGAGGAAAAGGAGGAGAATCCTAGAGAAGATGAAACTCGAGACTATTCACGACTTCTATAAACTCTCTTTAGATTCTCGCTTCCCTTTTCCCCGAGAGTGAAAAAGAATTAATCGATTCACACTCTCAGTCATTGTCAATATTCACTCACATCAATCACTATGGGAATTCGGTATTAAATTATGTAACTCACCAGGAATTTGCTCATTCATTTGTAGGGTTTTCTTATTAATCAATCTTTTACGTCCGAGAAATAGAAATAATAGGGTTTTCTTGCTTATATTTTTCGAAATGAAATTTTTTTGAAAAAAGGTTTTTTTTAAAACTATTGCTTAAAATTAAGAGAAAAAAAAATTGTTACTGTTTTCCAAATCTAACAAATTTCCTTTTGGTATACAATTTTCAAAAATGGAAATATTTATATTCTTTGGGTACAATCAAAAAATTATTTTTTACCAGAAGTTTCGGGTGATTTTTCTGAAAGCTCTACTTTTGAATTTTGATTTTTTAATTTATTTTTGATGACTCGAGCAAATATGTAAAATTTGACTATTTAAAGCAATATTTTTCCTCCATTTTACTAAATAATAAAAATAAATATCAGACTCTCAGCTTTATTTTAATGTTCGTGTAGATCTTAATATATATTATTGTTCCATAGTTTAGGCCAAAAAATCAAATAAATATTAAATAATATTAAAAATAATAATAATATTCAATATTTTTATCATCAGGGTTGCCACCAAAATTTAATTTTGTTTTTCCCTGATTTTTAGACAAAATTTTTACTTTTTCCCTCGACCGTAGAGAATATTCTGATTCACTCTAAAAATTATTAGATATTTAAAAAAATATTCTATTATATTTATTTTATGAATTTCTGTAATTGTAAAATTATTCGAAAACATCAAAAGTTTTATTTCAAATGAAATAAATAAATTAAATAATCATTATATTATTTTTCGATACGAATTAGGATTTTTAAAAATGTCAAATTCAAACCTTTTGAAATTCAATAACTTTTAAGAATATAATTATAAAACATGAAAAAAATCTTATCAATTTTACGAAATCAATTCGGAAATGCTTCAACTAAATATATAATTAATAGGAAACAAAAACTTCAAATAATCTCAAAAAGAAGTCAATTAAACTTTTTCAAAAAAATTAATTTAACAGGATTGTCATAGTTAAAAGTATGAAAAATTCAGATTTTCAAGGATTTTAATTTGAAACCTTTTCGAAATTCAATTATTTCTAAAAAAATTCTTGCTATGAAGCTTTTAATATTCAAAATATCTGAAATTTTAACTAAAATTAATTTTTCAATCAATTTTTATCAGAAAATTCTATGAGAATTTAATTATTTAAAATTTTAAATACAAAAATAAATAATTGAATATTTTAAAAATTTTAATTGTCATAAAGAATTTAATCATAAAATTTTAAATAATTGAATTCTTTCGACGAATTTTAATAAATTTTAAAAAATAATTACATTTTTTTAAAAATTTGATTAAAATTTATTGTATTAAAAATAATTTAAATTCGATAAATTTTATTAAATTTTTTTTTAAATAATTGAATTTCTTAAAATTTTATTTAAATTTTTGAGAATAATTAAATTTTGGAGAAGAATTTATTATTTATAAAGGTAATTGAAATTTTAATGAGAATCAAACATAATTGAACATCTACGAACAATTTTATTACTTTTGAAAATAACTGAATCCCTGTAAAAAAATTTTAATATTTATGAAAATAATTGAATTATTGCGAAGTAATTTATAAAATACTGGTAAATAATTAAAATCCTGGGAAATTTTCATTATCTATGAAAGTAATTAAATATTTTGCATAGAATTTTATTGCAAATTTTTCTAAATAATTGAATTCTTTTTGAAAATTTTTATTAAAATAGTTGATATTAAAAATGATTAAATTAAGGAAAATTTTCGAAAATAATTGAAATTTTGACAAGAATTTTATTAAAATTTTTGAATATTGAATTTCGAAAAATAATTTTATTATATATATAAAAATAATTGAATTTTTAAAGAAAATTTTTTTTTAATTTTTACAAATAATTGAATTTCTGCGAAGAATTTTATTACTTTTGAAAATAATTGAAATTGTGCGATGAGTTTTATTATTCATGAAAATAATTGAATTATTTCGAATAAATTTATAAAAGATTTGGAAATAGGTAATTGAATTTCTGTGAAATTTTTATTATTCATGAAAATAATTAAATGCTGGCGTAGAAATTTATTAAAATACTTTTTAAATAATTAAATTCTTTTGGAAAATTTTTGAAAATAACTGAAATTTTGACAAGAGTTTTATTAAATTTTTTAAAACTAATTGACTTTTGGAGAGGAATTTTATTATTTATAAAGATATAATTAAAAAAAAATTTTTTTAAATACCAATTGAATTTCTGCAATGAGTTTTATTTTTTATGAAAATAATGGAATTATTGCGAAGAAATTTTTATAAAAAATTCGTAAATAATTGAATTCATGTGAAATTCTTATTATTTATGAAAATAATTAAATACTTGCGTAGAATTTTAATAAAATAGTACCTAGATATTAAAAATCATTGAATTGAGGAAACTTTTTTAAAAGAATTTAAATTTTGCCAAGAATTTTATTACAATTTTTGAAAATAATTGAATTTCAAAGAAGAATTGACATTATTCATAAAAGTAATTGGGAGTTTGACGAGATTTTTTTTTTTAATTTTGTGATAAGAATTTTATTACTTTTGAAAATAATGGAATTTCTGCAATCATTTTTGTATAACTTCTTCAAAATTCAATTTTTTTTAGTCTTTTTAACTAAAAGTTTTCTATAAATCCATTATTTTTAATAAATAATTAAATATACTATATATTAAAAATTGAAACTAATTTCTAAAGAATTTGAATATTAAAAATACTTTTTAAATAATTGAATTATTTTGAAAATAATTGAAATTTTGAATTTTTTAAAATTTCTAATTAAAATTGAAAATTGAAATTTTATAAAATTTCTAATTAAATTAATTGAAAATTGAAATTTTATAAAATTTCTAATTAAATTCATTGAAAATTCAAATTTTATAAAATTACAAATTGAATCGAATTTTTTCCTATTATTATTAAATTCAGTTGAATAGAACTGTTTAATGTTTTTTAAATAATAAGTAAATTTTTACTATGAAAATTGTTAATTAATTACTATTAGAGATTATATTTTCTAAAATCAATCAAGACATCAAAAACTTTACTTTCACAGAAGAAATCACCCAAAATAAGAAATAAAAAAAAAGTTACCCTAGTTTTCGTTTTCATTGGAGGAGTGGTCGTCAGGACGGTGTGCTGTTTTTCATCCCTTATTTCGCTTTCGCCGTGAGGGTGAGACTATTAAGACGGGGGTGGCAGCATGGCCGCTTATCCGGGACTCCGCCCTCGAGTTGAGAATATATACGAAAAGTGGGGAAGAGAAATTGGAAAACTTGACGTTCTCTCCAACTATCTCGGATATTTATACCACATTTTTCTCATTCCTTTTCGAAAACTTTATAATTCAAAAACAAGTTAAGTCATAACTATCCCTCTTCGATAATTTTCTATCCAATCATTCCCAAGGCAGTAATTTCGAAAAAAGAGGGAAATTTATTATTTTTTCAAACTTCACAATTTCACTTATTTAAATTATGCTCACGGTTTTTCTAAGAATATGAAAATTTAGACAAAAGACGATTCGTCTTTTGTCTCAATTTTTATATTGACAAAAGACGATTTATTTTTTGTCTCAATTTTTATATTCTTAGAAAAACTGAAAAATATTTGAATATTAATAATTTTCACAAGTTTTCTAAGAATATTAAAATTGAGACAAAAAACGAATCAAAAGTGTTGCAAAGCAACACTATTAATTCGTCTTTTGCCTCAATTTTGAATTTTGTCTTTTGAGACAAAAAACGAATTTAAAAATGTTGCAAAGCAATACTTTTAATTCGTCTTTTGCCTCAATTTTAATTTTTTCCAATTTTAGAAAAACTGTGAAAATTATTAATATTTAAAATTAGAAAATCACTGTTACTTCAATTATAAAATTACTATTGTTATTAATTACTGGTTTATTTATTAATTATTTATTAATTACTAATTACTAGTATTTAAATTATAAGTTGATGGTAACTTACTGTTATTTAAATTCCAAAACTATTGTTTAAAATTAATTTTCAATTTTCCAATAAAAATATACAGAAAGCAAAAGAATAATTATTTATCACTTGAGAAGGTGATCTAGTATCGAATTGAAATTACGAACTGACCAAAGTAGAGAGACTGGACACTAGTGCCGATTCTACCACCACCAGTACACCCCCCTCCCTCTATAAATGCCCTTTTGTCGAAAAGCAGCAGTCCCATCGTGAAAGACGACCAGTGGTCCCCGACACGTATATGTGGGAAAGAAAACCAGTTCGTGTAACAAGACAGCAGACCAAGGATGAGATGGACAATCGGATTTAGAGAGGTCACTCAGAGACTCGATATATATATAGAAAGAGAGGGAAAAAGAGAGAAAAGAAATTACTAGCAGGAGAACCAGCTATATATGTGGCAAACCTGTTCCAAAGGGTCAGTGCGTGGCACAACTGACCCACTAAAGGGACGAATGTTATATTATCGTCCATCACACGTACATTCTGCTTCCGCCAATTTTCCTCCGAAATCTCCATTCTCCCCGTCGTTATATTCGGCCGTGGGAATTGTTACACTTAACGATTAATCCACTTGTGTAATTACAATCAAGCAAAGTCGAGCATTAAATTAACATTAAATTGTAAATCAAAAAAAAAAAAAAAAAAAAAAAAAAAAAAAAATCAAAGATCACAATTGGAAGATATATTTTTGAATTTCAAAAATTGGACTTTTTTTAATTTTCTAATTTACTAATTTTACTATGTAGTTTGAATTATATTGTACAATTGGACCATGTAATTCTAATTATTTAGTTCAATTTAACAATTTCACCATATAATTTTAATTATATGGTCCAATTGTTAAATTACGGTTTCTTTTCGAAAGAATAGAATCGGTACTAAAAAGTAACAAAATTGATATTCTTAAATTTGAATATACTTATAAAGAACTTTATCAAAATTTTTTCAAATAATTGAATTTTTACGAAAAATTGGATTAAAATCATTAATAATAATTAAATTCATTCAAGAAATGTAATTAAAAGTGAAAAAATAATTAATACACTCTAGAAAACAAATTGTATGACATTTTTTTAAATTATTGAATTTTTTCGAAGAATTTTATTCAATTTTTTTTAAATAATTACGTTTTTAGCGAAATTAATTTAAAATTGTATTAAAAATAATTGAAGTCCTGCCATGAGTTTTATTATTTATGAAAATAACTGAATCCCTGACATTTTATTATTTATGAAAATAATGAATTATCGCCAAGAAATTTTTTAAAAAATTTGTAAATAATTGAATTCCTGTAAAAATTTTGATTATTTATGAAAATAATTGAATTATTGCCAAAAAATTAAACAAAAAATTTGTAAATAATTGAATTCCTGCGAAATTTTTATTATTTATAAAAATAATTGAATTCCTAAAAAGAATTTTATTATTTATGAAAATAATTGAATTATTGCCAAGATATTTAGAAAATTTGTAAATAATTGAAATCCTGTGAAATTATTATTATTATTATTATTATTATTATTATTATTATTATTATTATTATTATTATTATTATTATTATTTGTGAAAATAATTAAATCTTCGCATAGAATTTTGTTAAAATGTTTTTCAAATAATTGAATTCTTTAGGAAAATTTTATTAAATTAGTAGATATTAAAAATCAATTGAATTGAGAAAAATTTTGACAAGAATTTCATTAAAATTTTTTAAAATAATTGAATTTCGGAAAATACTTTTACTATATTTATTAAAATAATTGAAATTTCAAATAGAATTTTTTTTAATTTTTAAAAATAATTGAATTTCTGCGAAGAATTTTATTACTTTTGAAAATAATTGAATTTATGCAATAATTTGAAACTTTTCTCCAATATTCAATATTATTTTAGTGTTTTTAACTAAAGTTCATATTTAAATAAATTTTTATGAGAAAATTTTACTAGAATTCAGTTATTTAAAAACAAAAATAAATAATTTGTTGAACAATTTAATTATTTTTTTAAATTGAATTCTCATATTGAATTTTATCAACGAATTTTTAAATAATTAAATTTTTTCGAAGAATTTTATTATAATTTTTAAGGACAATTACGTTTTTAGCGCAAATTTTTTAATTTAAATTGAAATTAAATTTTTAAATTAAAAATTATATTAAAAATAATTGAAATTCTGCGATGAGTTTTAATATTTATGAAAATAATTGAATTTTCGTCACCAAACTTAAATAAAGATTTTAAAATAATTGCATTCTATTATTTATGAATATAATTGAATTCTTTCAAAAAAAGTTATTAAAATTATATTGAAAACAATTCCATTATTATAAAGGCTTTTATTAAATTTTTTTAAATAATTCAATTCTTTCAAAGAATTTTATTGAAATTTTTAAGAATATTTTCATTTTTCGCGCAATTCATTAAAAATTGTATTAAAAATAATTGAAATCCTTAGATGAGTTTTAATATTTATAAAAATAATTGAATTCTTGCAACAATTATTATTAAGATTTAAAAAAATAATTGAATTCCCGAGAAGAATTTTATTGTTTATAAAGATAATTGAATTCTTGCGAAGAATGTTATGAAAATCTATTTAAATAATTGAATTTTTTCGAAAAATATTAGAAAAATTCTGTTAAATAATTAAATTCCTGTGAGAATCTTTTTATTTCTGAAAAGAATTGAATGTTTGCGAAGAATTTTGTAAATATTTTTTTTTAAATTATTCAATTCTTTTGGGAAATTTTTTATTAAAATAGTAGATACTAAAAATCATTGAATTGCGAAAAATTTGTGAAAATAATTGAATCGTTAAAGAATTTTATTAAAATTTTTTGAATTTGTTCCAATAACTTTATTAAAATTTTTGAAAATAATTTTTTTATTTCAACTGTTATCAAATTTAAAGTAGTGTAAATTTTGAAACATGGAAAAAAGTAGCTTCTAGTGTAACAAATAAAAAATAGTATCCAAATAGTAGCAAATCGTAAAAAAAAGTAGTAAATAGTAGGTTTTTGTAGATGAGTGCGAGGCCTGAAAATGAGCCAATAATTCAAAATAGCAAGAATTTTTAGTAATTTTTAGGAATTTGTTTAGTAATTTTTAGTAAAAGTAGTACTATTTTTTAGTAGTAATTTTAATTTAGTAGTTAATTTATTTAATAAATTTTACAATTTCCGAATTAAATAGTACTTAAAATAGTACATTTTTCCACAAAAATACGAACAAGTGGCAAATAGTAAGAAAAATAGTTTGCAAATAATTTATTTCCTTCTTCAAACACTGGACAAAAATAAAAATTTGTTTCATTGTAATTTTTTCGTGTATTCATAGAATAGATATTTATCTATTTTTTCGTTAATAGAAGTAGCAAATACGATGCAGTTATACCCTAAGGATCTAATTTTTTAAACCGGAAATACTCTTCCTGAAACTTGGCGAAACGTGTCAGACCGGATTACATACTCAAACGTAACCAGTTCCTCCTTCAAATTATTATTCATCCATAGAAAACTGCTTTTTCTGAATTGTCCAGTTGAACCAGTTTTTATTCTTAAAATTCATACATATTTCCGGCCGGCAGATGCTTAGGAACAAAATTATTTTTTCTATTCAAATATATCCGTAAATTCTCGACTTCCTTATGTAGATGATGATTGCCTTTCGAATATGTCGTGGATAGAAAAAAAAGAATACAAAAAAACCTAATTTTTTTCTTTTTTGAAAATAGAAAGAAGTTCTTTTTATTCAAGTTGTTTGGCGATGACATTTGATTTAGGGTTTAACGTCTCAATTCAATAGTAGGGAATCTGATACTTTTTGGGTATTTTAAAGTCACCTACAAACTGTCACATTTAGAATTAGAATCATTTTTTTTTTATTTTTTTTTATTTAGAATCATATTAAAATTGTTTGGCGAAATTCTAAGTCAACTTTAGTATTGAAAATTAATAATAAATAAAATCAAGAAAAAAATAAGTACAAAAATAGTGAAAGATAAAAATAGGAAAATAGACAAATTTCATACCGAATATGACCGAAAATACCGAAAAACACTTAAAAATTAATAATAAATAAAATAAATAGAAAAATAAATAAAAGAATAAATAAAAAATAGACAAATAGAAAAGTAGTAAAAGAGAAAATAGAAAAATAGGCAAATATAAAAATGTAATACCAAAACTTACAATCATTATATAAAATCGAAGAATACTGACCAACCATTGGCACGATTTTAATTAAAGAGATGAATAAAAAAATGGACTATAAAAATTGTGTGAATGATGAAGAACAGTAGGCAGTGTGTGAGGCTTATTTGAGTATACCCTTTTCATACAGATATTCCCTTGGTGGTCATTAGAACAGTGTATATGATTATAACAATGGCTTGGTGCGGTCAGTTGATCATTAATAAGCAATTATTCCCCGCCTCATTAGGCGACACAAGATTCAACGCCTAACAATGGCAAACAGCTAAATGTAGAATTAAAAAAAAGAAAAAAAGAAAGAAAAAAAAAAGTTGTGTCGGTGTAGATGAAGAAAATACAGAGATAAGTTTCTATGTGCCTTTAGAACAAGCAGAGCCTGAAGGCATTGGCACCCCTCTGTCCACTCACACACACAACTGAAACCGGTATTGCACTCCTCTGACCACTGGTCAGTCGCTCAGATTAATTTTATTGCCCGACAATTTCCAACGGCCACTGGCTACTTGATACAGTTTTGTTCCAAACTCTTTATCTCGAAAAAAATACGAAAATTCCTAATTAGTTAGACTGTTGAATAAAAGTATCAAACTGCAACGAATTGATAACAAAAAATAATGGATTCAATTTTAAATTGATTTAAATTTTTTGTATTAATTTGATCCATTTTTATTAACAAAAAGTAGTATTATCTTACCCTGAAAAAAAATTTATTTGATTCAAATAACCGATTAATTGACTATTATCAATTAAATATTTAATTGAATGAAAATAATATTTATTGGAGTCAATTAAATGGTATTTTCTTCAAATACCATTTCTCGAAAAATGTACCTAATTGTTCTCAATAATTTTATTAAAAATCGTCGAAAGAAATCAATTATTTAAAAATGTTTTGATAAAATTTGAATTCTTAAAAAGAACTTTATCACCTTTATTTTTTAAAATAATTCAATTTTTACAAAGAATTGCATTAAAATTTTTGATAATAATTTAATACATTCAAGAAATGTAATTAAAAATGAAAAAATAATTATTACACTCTAAGAAACAATATTGTATCAAATTTTTAAGAATATAATTGCATTTTTAGTGGAATTCCATTAAAATTATATATTAAAAAGAAAATAATTGATATTCTGCTATGAGTTTTATTATTTATGAAAATAATTGAATTCCGAGGAAAAAATTTATTATTTATGAAAATAATTGAATCCCTGATAAAAAAATGTTATTATTTATGAAAATAATCAAATTATTGGATAAGAAATTTATAAAAATAACTTGTAAATAATTCAATTCCTGTGAAATTTTTATTATTTTTGAAAATAATTAAATGTTCGAGTAGAATTTTATTCAAATGTTTTTCAAATAATTGAATTCTTAAGGAAAATTTTATTAAAATAGTAGATATTAAAAATCATTGAACTGAGAAAAATTTTTGAAAATAATTAAAATTTTGTCAAGAATTTTATTAAAATTTTTAAGAATAATTGCGAATTTCAGGGAAGAATTTTATTATTCATAAAGGTAATTGAAATTTTGACTACAATTATTTAAGATTTTTGAACAGAATTGCATAAATTCAATTATTTTCAAGAGTAATCAAATTTTTTTCCAAAATTCAATTATTTTTTCAAATTTTTAATAAAATTCTTGGCAAAATTTAATTTTTAAAAAATTTTTAATACAATTTTTATAAAAATTTCAATTATTTTCAAAAATTTTCTTCAATTTCATATATGAATTCTATTATTTACAAAATTTTTACAAATTTCTTCGCAATAATAAAAATAATTTAATTATTTTCAATAAATAATAAAATTTTTTACAGTGATTGAATTATTTTCATAAATAATAAAATTCTTTTTAGGAATTCAATTATTTTCATAAATAAAACTCATCGCAGAATTGTTCTTAACAATTTTATTAAAAATCGTTAATAGAAATCAATTATTTAAAAATGTTTTAATAAAATTCTTTATGAGAATTATATAATTCGAGAAACATTCAATTATTCAATAAATTATTCATTTGCATTTTATTTGTATATAAATAATTGAATTCTAGTAGAATTTTGTAATAAAAATTGATTTAAATATTGAATTTCAGTTAAAATTTTAGTTTTGAATATTTGCTATTCAAATTATTCGAATATTCAAATAATATTTGAATATTAAAAGCATTATAGCATGAATTTTAAGAAATAATTGTATTTTGAAAAGATTTTAAATTAAATTCTTTGAAAATTTTAATTTTTCATACTTATAACAAACAGTTCTGTAGAATTAATTATTTTGAAAAAGTTTAATTCAATTTTTGTCTGAAATTATTTGAAGTGTTTATTTTTTAATACGCATTCAATTGAAGAATTTTTGAATAATTGTAATTTCACGTAAAATTGAATTTAAAAATTCTCAAAGTAGAACTTTTTCAAAAATTATTAAAGATAATTGATTTAAAAAAGAATTTTATTTAAAAATTCTAGAAAATAATTAATTGAATTAAAATGATGAAAATAATTTTGAAAAAATGACAGTAAAAATATTTTTATTATATAAAATAATGATCT